>NW_028073705.1:309815-762822 GCF_014824575.4 Sturnira hondurensis
CATTAAAATAAAAAGACAACCAACTGTATGGGAAAACATATTTGCCAATGATACCTCAGACAAAGGTTTAATCTCCAAAATATACAAAGAACTCACACGACTTCACTCTAAGAAGACAACTAACCCAATTAAAAAATGGGGAAAGGACTTGAACAGACACTTCTGCAAGGAGGACATACAGAGGATCTATTAGTATTTTTAAAACTCTCAGCAAAGCAGGAATAGATGGAACATGCCTCAACATAATAAAGGCCTTATATGACAAACCCACAGCTAACTTTGTACTCAATGGGGGGAAACTAAAAGTGGTTTCCTTAAAATCAGGGTTAGCACAAAGATGTCCATTTTCACTACTTTATTCAACATAGTACTAGCACAGCCATAGTAAGTCCTAGCCACAGTCATCAGAAAGGAAAAAGTAATAAAATGAATCAAGTTGGAAAGCAAGAAGTAAAACAGTCATTATTTGCAGATGACATGATACTATATGTAGAGTACCCTAAAGACTCCACCAAAAATCTATTAGAATTGATAAATAAATTCAGTAAAGTAGCAGGATACAAAATTAAAATTCAGAAATCAGTTGCATTTTTATATACCAACTTGATTATAGGTTTATACACCTTCTTGTCAGAAGGTCTATCATCAATAAATCAACAAACAAGTGTTGGTAAGGATGTGGAAAATAGGGAAACGTGGTGCACTATTGGCGGGATTACAAACTGGTGCAGCCACTATGGAAAACAATATGGAGGTTCCTCAAAAAATTAAAAATAGAACTGCCTTGTGAATCAAAATTCTACTTCTGGGTTTTTATTCAAAGAAATTCAAATCATTAATTCAAAAGATATATGAATCTCTATGTTTATTACAGCTTTATTTTTAATAGCCAAGATATGGAAGCAACCTAAATGTCCACAGATAGACAAATGGATAAAAAAAATTGTGGTACATAAAATGAAATATTACTCAGATATAGATAAGAATAAAATCTTATAATTTGCTACAACATGGATGGATCTAGAGGGTATTATGGTAAGTGAAATAAGTCAGTTACAGAAAGACTAATAACATATGATTTCACTTATATATGGAATCTAAAAGGCAAAATAAATAAGCAAAGAAACAGAAAAAAACTCATGGATACTGAGAAAAAACTGATGGTTGCCAGATAGAAGAGGGGTGGGGGGTCTTTGTGAAAATGGTGAAGGGATTAAGTATACATTGGCAGCTACAAAATAGTCATGGGGATGTAAAATGGAGTACAAGAAATGTAGTCAATAATATTGTAATAACTATGTATGATACCAGGCAGATTCTGGACTTATTAGGGTGCTCTCATGGTAAGTTATATAAATGTCTAACCACTATACTATATGCCTGAAACTAATATACTCTTGAATGTCAACTCTAATTGAAAAAATAAAGCAAGTAATTTTTTTTAAAATAGAAGGAATAAAAGATGTAGCATTGAACAACCTCCATTGTGAACTTTGGAAATGGCTAGTGGTCAAACATTATCCAAACAACGGTCATTTTTATGCCCCTACCACAAGACAGTTTAAATATTCATATTTTATTCTAACAGGATTGTCCAGCTCTATCCTTTCAGGAAGATGAGTCCAAGAAGAGATTAGATGTGTAGGAGAGTCACTGGGTGACTCCCATGAAGGGCAGCAGGATCCCATCAACCTGCAGACTGGAGGCTGCTCTGACGTCAGTGGAAGGAGATGAAGAAGAAAAAGCCTCGGACTCCAGTACAAGTCCAAAAACATTTCAGCCATGTTGGTGGGAAGTCTTGGAGCCAAGCCTGCTGTTGCAGGGAGCCCCGCAGCTATATATACATGTGCTGAGTTGTTGGCTGGCAGCTGCCTGTGGGGAGTGTGATCTTAGAGAGTGAGAATGCCGAAGGGTACGAGCCCCCATCCCAATTGCTAGTGGCATAGCCCTTTGAGCAATTATCGGTTTTAAAAATTATGTTCCTAATTCAATTTGCTTCCTTGTTTGTTAGCTTTCTCCTCCACCAGAATATCAGCTTCCTGAGGGCAGGGACTTCGTTTGTTGTTTCGATCTCTGGCTCCTAACTCAGACTAGACACTTCGTAGGTATTCAGATACTTGTGGAAGGAATGATTGCATGGAGGGAGATCTCAGATTGGCAAATTATTATGTTGAAACAGGAATTTTGAAACCATAGGGTCAACTCGTCCAATTATGATAATAAATATTTAGATATTTTCTTGAAAAAAAGTAAAACATTAATTTTGATTTTAGTAATTTATAATATTTAATAGTTCTATCAGGGGCTAAATTTTGCCTAATGACAATTTACATCGAAATAAATTACTACTTTGAAAAGTAAGTACTTAATTAAATATTAAAAATATTTATGTAAAATATTACTTTCAATTATCTTCTTCTTGGTAATTATTGATGTATATACCCATCTGAAAGAAAGTGAAAATCTATTTCTCTTTGTATTCCAAACATCTAGAGTGTTCCTGGTACAAAATAGATGTTTAATGTAATAGTTGAATGAATAATTCAAATGTTAAAAAATATTTTATTTAATAAGGAGATTCCTCAAAGAACATTTGACTCAAAAATATGCTGTTAGGTTAGTCTGTTATCTGAATATAAAGTAATAAAAATGTCTTTACAAATACCCCCTGAATTTAAAGCTATTTGTCTTTACAAATGCCCCCTGAATTTAAAGCTATTTGGCAGCATACTTAAATGCCTAATGTGTTCATAACCTCTAGCTTACCAATTACACTTTGGGCATTTAACTCTGAGAATGTGTTAATAAAAAACTTAATATAATTTAAAATAGCATTGTGTTTAATGCAACCTAAAATGACCACAGAAAGAAATAGTTATGTAACCAATGGCAACTGTTAACAAGGTACTATGCAGATATTATATAATGGTTATATTTACAAGGCATTTTATAACATGAAAAAATCTATAACATTGAGTTTATAAAGCTCTATTCTATATTACATATGAAATACAAATACAGCCAGGATAAAATTTATGTGTAGAAAAAGTACTGGAAAAATATTACTTAATTGTTATCTATGATTTTGTGTGGGTGCTATTAGGGTGTGGAAACTTTCCTCTTACCCCTTTAATTCTTAGGTTTAGTCAAATAATTTAAATGACATATAGCAGATTAACAGGAGAAAGTCAAATGTTAGTATATGCCCACAGGGAATTCACATAAGCATGATAATTCCAGACACTGAGGCAAAATTATATATATAATTATATATAATTATATATATATACATCCTTTTGAACTACTAAGAAGGGAAAGGTAGGCAATTCACAGGTAGATGAGAAAGAGCAAACATTTGGTAAATAAATTATTGCAGAGTTACCCACAAACAATGGATCATAAAGGGAAACCTAGGGTACAGATTTTTGCTTGGGTCTTCCCTGTCTGCCACCCTTAATTCATACAAGCTAAGGTGATTTAAACTAAGGTAAGTGTGCTAAGCTTTCCTTCCCGAAGCAGCTTTCAGCTTTTTCTATATGAATTTCTGCACGCAGGTAAATCAGGAGGTTAAAAAAAACACCTGTTTTTGAATGTGTGGCTTTTAATTGTTTTCAGCTCAAAATAATCTGCATGCCAGGGTGGCACTTTCTAGGGGAAACTCATTCCTGAGGTTCTTTCTTTTCATCTTTCCCTCCTAAATTCTTTTAGCATAGTGTATATTCTGTCATCTATTGCCTGAACCATTGCAACCTACCTACTGTCACAACCGCATAGTTTTTTCGTTATCTATACATTAGCTAGAGGGATCTTCTTAAATAAGTTAAACCCTTCCTAAATACGTAGCTTTTCTAGTTCAAATAGAATAAAATCCAAAATCTTTTACTAGTTGACAATAACATGCTTGATCTGACTTACTATATAGATCCTATATTTATTGAATACATGTTTGAAAAGCATTTGCCATTTATTTTATAATTCGTCATTGTCTTCTGAAAGCAAAATCTTATTTATGTTTTTTTGTTTACAAAAATCCACTTAAATCACTTATGATTAATTATATTCCCCTCACAGCTTACTTAAGTTGATAATGTTAATGTTAGCAACTTTTGCTGATAGAACATACTCATATATCTCTCTCATGTAAATATAGGTGCAAATAGGGCATATCACCTAAAAATGCTGCTAGTAGTATCCACTAAATAAGGAAGTATGAGCGAATGATTGTCAAGATGAATTCATGTTAAGCAGGCTTTTTTCTTACAGATTATATAGGCAGAGTGAGCTATCTGTAGCAAAGACCATAATTGTTTAAAAGATATTAATTAAATCAGTTGCTCTAGGAAAGTAAAATTAGAAGTTCATGACATTTATTCTGTTCCTACATGTGGCAGATAATATATATTTGTTATCTGTCTTAAGCCTGGAAGTGTTAGTAAATACCAGATACAAGGAAAACAAAGAAGGCTAAACAGCAGTCTGAAACAAAGTTGAATCTTTTGCTTAGTTCTAGTTCAGTGGTCTCTCTGGAGTGAAATTAAAAGCATCAGATCAGTGCTGCCTTACAGAAAAATAATTCAAGCCACATAGGCAATTTAAAATTTTCTAGTAGCTACATTTAAAAAGTTAAAATGAAACAGATTAAACTAGTTTTTGATAATGTTTTATTTAACTCAATTATATAAAATATCACTATTTTAATATGTAATCAGTATTAACATTATTGAGGCATTTATTTTATTTTTTGTACTCAGTTTTTAAACTCCAGTGCACATTTTATATTCAAGAAACATCTCAGTTTGAACTATCCCATTTCAAGTGCTCGGTAGCCATCTATGGCTAATGGACACCACATAGGGCTCAGCAATAAGCCAAAAGGAGAAAGTAACTAAATAAAATTTTTTCTGGGTGGTTCCTGATGTAAACTATAAATACTTCTCTGGGATTAGTTGCCTTCAATTTTTGAGATAACAAAGCCAAGTAGCCTGCATTCAAACAGTTTGATATGAGTTGTCCAAGATTCCAGCCAGCCAAGGTCAACCAGTGGACGCACTTGGTTGCACATTATTGAATCCTGGCAAGATTTCTCTTTGCATTCCAGACAAATCTGCAATATGCCCCAGCCACATTGATCTTTAGTTCAGATGGCTGTATACTTGCTTATTCAAACAGGGATAGTTTTAAAAGAGAAAAGAAGTGCTCTAAATAATTACTCTGAGACAAAAGGTATAATATGAGACTCAGCTGGCAAATCAGGATACATTGGCACCCAACTTTTAGTCAGCATTTCCATCTTTCAGAACTTGGGTTACTATCAGTATGCATGTATTTCTTCAGGATGTATGTAACTCCATAAAGATGAGTCAGTTCCCACAGGAGCCCCACATTCAAAATCCTAAATTCCTTCTATAGAATTCTAGTTGTCATCCCAAGAACCAGTGTCAAAAAGGGTCTTTCACTCCCATGTATAATAACACTGCTCTATGCATTTTGCAAGTTTCCTGTTTTGCAACAAGGATCTTGCTTAAATTGGGGGTTTAATGACAAATGGCTCTTGTCAGCTAAATGGAACTTCTTTGCAGGTCTCCCAAGGAGAGTAGAGAATATATATATATATATGAACTCAGTTGTGACAGCTGAGGGAAATGTCTCATGGGAAGTAACAGATGGTTCAAAGCCACCCTCATTTCTGAGTGAGATGGAGAAAGCCCATGGGCCTGGAAAATTGAAGGTATGGAAACTAATTTTGTTTGACTCTTTAATTTGTTTCAAACATAGCATCCAAAATAGAAGATTAAAGTATTTCACTTTTTGCTGCCAAGTATGCTGAGCTCAGAAAAGTAAAAGACACAGAAGTAGGATGACTGCGATAGAACAACAGGGGACTGAACAGGAGGAACTTACCCTTGTTAGCTTCAGGGTAGTTGGATAAAATTCCAAAATTAGGATTTTGTTGGTATTGTTGTTGTTTATGTTAAGGCTGAAGTATTTTACAAAATTGGAATTTAATGGGCCACCACATGAGGTTATATTTAATGTAGAAACTGCATGTCAGAATACTGAGAGCAAAAATACATAAAGCAAGATTTAGATGTTAGTGTGAATATTACAGCAAAGGTAATGAAAAGTGCAAAGGACTGGAGCCCATTCATTGATTCATCAAACATTTATTGAGTAGGTACTGTGTTGGTAATATTCTGCTTTAGGTTCTGGGATCAGCTGTGAACAAAGTGGAGAAGAATTCTGTCTTCTACATTACAGCAGCAAGAAGTTGACAACAGGAAAATAAGTAAATAATAAGATAATTTCAGATGTGTGTAGGTTTGAGAAGTAATCATAACAGGGTCTTGAGAGAAGTTTAAATAGGAAGAAATGAGGGTACTTTAAATTATGTGGTCAAGGAAGGCTTCTCCAAGGAGGTGGTACTTAAGATAAAACCTGAATGAACCTGAATGTTAAGAAGGAGCCTTCCAGGTGGCAGGAATAACATATGCAAAGGCAGCTTGACCCATTCTGTACCAGGCATCATTTTAGGTACTAAGGATATAGTGTGAACAAATTAGGCAAAATTCTTGCCCACATAGAGCTTATATTTCAGTGGGGGTGGAAAAATAAGCAAGGGCTAAATAGAAAAACTTATGAGAAAGGTAAGAGGCTAGGTTGAAAAATTAATCTGGGAGGGTGATAGATTTTGGCTCAGGGAAGGTTTCACTGAGAAGGCAGGAGTGGAGCAAAAATACCTCTAGGAGGCCAAGAATAAGCCATGCAAATTTATGAGGGAAGACAAATGTTGAAGACGGAGGGATCAGCTAGTGCCAAGGCCTTAGATAAGAATATGAGTAGCTTATTTGAGCAACAGCAAGGAAGTCAATGTGGCTAGACTTTACCTCAGAACAAGACAAGACCAATTTATACTTAATATTAGAATATTACTCAGCAGCAATATTAGAATATGATGGGTGCCTTCAATGTGGAGAGAATCTTTTCATCCCAAACCATCACACTTCCTGCACAGGGAAGCTCTTTCTCTGATATTGGCAGCCCTATGTTTAGCCTAGGGAGATAGTGCTCACGCCAGGTAATTGTTGTTTTGCTTTTGTATTTTCCTCATGTACCTCAACTCCTACTGTTCTCTCCAGATGTCATAACCAGAGTGTTATGTGGTCAGAGGTAGTTTGTTTCAATATTCTCTTATTTTATTAGTGATGTGTAAAAAAAAGATTTAAAAAAGATTTTTTGATCAGTACTCTAAGACTTCATGATTTCATCAATTAATAGTATGTTGTCTAAGCTTCAATTCTTTAGGGGAATTTCCAAATGTTTTTCAGTTACTGATTTCTATATTCATGGTGGGAAGAAAATATACTTTTTTTGATTTAGATTATTTTACAAATATTAAAATTATTTTATGGCATGTAATATAGTCTCAGTGATTGTTCCATATGCACTTGAAAACAATATTCTGTTCTTGCATGGAAGTTATACAAATGTCATTTATATCATTTGGTTGGTAGTGTTATTCAATTGTGTATATTCTTAAATATTTTCTATCTAATTTTTCCTACCAATTAGCAACAGAAACTAGTTGAAATCTCCAACTATAATTGTGGATATGTTTTTTTCTCTCTGAGTTCTATCAGTTATTTCTTTACGTATTTTGAAACTCTATTGTAGAAGCATACACATATATAATTGTTAGGTCCTCTTAATTGATTTGTTGGTCATAAAAAATATACTGTTTTACCCCTGATTGAATTCCTTGAAATAAATTTTAGCTGATGTTAATATAATTGGGCTTTGATTTATTCTCCAATCTAACAATGTCTGCCTTTTAATTGGAGAATTTAAACAATTTAAATTTAATGTAATTTTTTACTTCTGGCCAAGATGGAGGCATAGGTAGACACACTGTGCCTCCCCATACAACCAAAAGAAGGACAAATTTAAAAACAAAAAACAACCAGAACTGACAGAAAATAAAACTGTATGGAAGTCCAACAACCAAGAAGTTAAAGAAAAAACATTCATCCAAACCGGTAGGAGGGACAGAGACAGGCAGCTGGGTGGACAGGATTTGTGGCAAGGAGGTAGTTGGCAGACAGGGCAGTCCCACATTTGTATGCAGATAAACTGGGAGAGACAACTGGGGAGCAAGATAGACCATGCAACCAGGGTTCCAGTATGGGAAATAATGCCTCAAAGATGCTGTGTGAAAATATCTGTGGGGATTGAGGAAGCAGGAGAAATTCCCAGCCTCACAGTAGAGTTTGCTGGAAAGACCCACAGGGTCATGGAAAGTACACAAAAACACCCATCCAGGAATAAGTACCAGAAGGGCCCAATTTGATTGTGGACAGCAGGGGAAGTGACTGAAAACCAGCAGAGAGGGGACCCACCTCAGAGAGGTGGATCTGAGAGGGAACAGTTCCCTCTCAGACCCACCCTACATATACAGTATCACAACACAGATATGTGGGTTGCCTCGCCCTGGAGAACAACTAAGGCTCTGCTCCTTACTAAGTAACAGGCATAGCAAGACCAAAAAAAAAAAAAGGCCCAAATGAAAGAACAGATCAAAGCTCCAGAAAAAAAATACAACTAAGCAACAAAGAGGTAGCCAACCTATCAGATGCACAGCTCAAAACACTGGTAATCAGCATACTCACAGAATTGATTGAATATGGTTGTAAATTAGAGGAAAAAGATGAAGGCTACGAAAAGTGAAATAAAGGAAAATGTACAGGGAGCAAAAAACGAAGGGAAGGAAACCAGGACTCAGATCAACAATCTGGAGCAGAAGAAAGAAATAAGCATTCGACTAAAACAGAATGAATAAACAAGAATTCAGAAAAATAAGGAGAGGCCTAAGAACCTCTGGGACAACTTTAAATGTCCCAACATCTGAATCATAGGGGTGCCAGAAGGAGAAGAGGAAGAGCAAGAAGTTAAAAACTTACTTAAAAAAATAGAGGAGGAAGGAAGATGGCGACAGAGTAGGATGGAGCAGATTCCATTTCCCATACACATGGGAGAGAGAAAATCCTGGCAGATCTACAGAGGAACAGTGCAGACAGCCAACAGTTCCCCAGCATATATGAAAATAAGAGAGCAGAGATGTGACAGACACTGAAGGACCAGCCAGTAAGGAGACAGCTGCAGGTCAGTGGGATCTTGGGAACCTGAGTAGAGACAAGAGCAGCAGCTGCATCGGCCTGTGCCCAGTGGCCTTGGCCAGCGCCTAGTGGCCTTGGCTGGCAACCAGCATTGGGGGCATCTGCCAGGGACTCTTCAGGAGCCCCGGCACCTGGGGGGTCTACGGAAGACTCTTTGGGAGCCTTGGGCCTGCTGCAGTGTCCTTGGGAGAAAGCTGGGTCATCAGCTCCCTCCCTCCCCGTCTAAGCAAGGTGGGCAACACCAGGCAGACACCTGTCTGCTTGAGTTTACAGAGAGGGTAATGAGGGCAAAGGGCCATGTTCAACTGCAGACTCTGTGGTCACCAGCCCAGGAGAATTGAGAGGCACATTGTCGGGCTCTGACTCCAATAGTTACCAGTCTGCCTGGGGGATTAGGCTGGGCTGAGAGGCAGGCGTTCTAGAGAAATTTTTTTGGAAAGTAAACTGAAGGATTCTCCTGCAACAGCAGCTTGGCCTGTTCCCCACCCAGCCTGGCAGCAATCCAGAGGGTGGGTGAAAGCCCTTGAGTTCCCCCATGGAACTGGGAAGGACTGGGCCAGATTCTGCAGGACCCAGGCAGTATGGCTGGCGTGCGCACGCACCCACAACCCAGCCCACAGAGAGGACCACTGGGGAAAGTGCTCTGAAAAGAACCTAGATCGCCTTTGTGGGATGCTGGGGAGAGGTGCCCAACAAGCTCTTGGGAGAGAACTTGCAGAAAGACCACACCAATCACCCCTCAGCCTGCTGCAGCCAGAAAAACCGGTTTGGCCAGTTTGAAACCAACAAGAGATGTTTTTTTTAAGTAATTTTTTTTAGTAATCTTGTTTCTTTTTAATTTTATTAATATTTTATCATTCAATACTTTTTTGCTCTCCTTTCTTCTTTTCTGTTTTATTCCTTCTTCCTTTCATTCCAAACTTAACGCTTTTTCCTCCCTTCTCCTGCCTTTTTTGGTTCGTTTTCCTTCCTTTTACCCACAGGGGACACAAACAACTTGGAACCGCAAAAGGACCGGAGTTGGACCCAAAGAGGGGGCATCCCAACAATAGAGACAGAGAGACAAATTTCACTTTGCTATAGCAGAGAAGCCACAAGTTGCTGCATATTTGTATTATTATTTTTCACTATTCTCACTTCTTTTATATTTAATAGTATCTTTGTATTCTTCCTCTTTCTGTATAGGCTTCTTTGCCTTGGATGGTTATATTGTATCATTTGACAGGTTTCCCCTGTTCTCTCTTTCACAGTGTGTTGCTAATTTTCTATACTTCACGCCTCTTGTTTTCATTTAGCACACTACCCAAAGTTCTATACCCCCTATTCATGTTATCCAGATCACATAGAGTCTGTCATATGATTGTTGCTCTAATATTATTGTAAATAATACCTGTTCTATACAACTATAAATACTTCATAACACATCTCCCGGATCTTAGCCCACTTTACAGGTTCCTGAATTCTATTACTGTAGTGATTAACTCTATTTGCTCACACACTACACCTATTTACTATCCTTTACTCTCACCTTACCTCAGAATCTGACTGTCCACTACCTCACTGCTTTCTAGATCCAACTCACAGGCCTTCCCTCCCCAACAAGAGACTTATCTTCTGTCCATCCTTTCTTAAAAGTGGCAAGTTGGGTTGAAGATTACAGTTAACACTATATATAGCCTAAAGATCTTCCATATCTTCTCTACTGGCTGGACTGTAAATATCATAAAATATTCTTCTGCTGTCATAAACCATTTTGCCTCCCCCTCCAACTGATCACACACACACAAAAAGGAGTAGGTGGAAGTGGAGAACACCAAGATACCTGAAGGAGACTTCACCATTGAATTTCACAGGTATTCTACCACAGAAATTCACATCATAAACCCAGGGAGTCAGAACAGATCAATTTAAGAAGCTAAGGCTAAGAAACAGAGTCCCGTAAACCATGGGAAGACAAAGAAACAATCCCCAAATAAAAGAAAAGGAGGAAGCCTCAGAAAGAATGTTAGATGAAATAAAGGCAAGTCAACTATCGGATATTGAATTCAAAGCACTGGTTATCAGGAAGTTCAAAGAGTTCACAATGAGCTACCAGAAACTACAGGGGAGCTACACTGAACTCACTGCAAACTATATCAACATGAAAAAGGAAATAGAAATTATCAGCAAAGGCCAAGAGGAAATGAAGGTTTTCTTAGGCTCTGCTGAGGAAGAAATGCCAATCAACCACAAAGTCAGTCAGCATAGAGCTTTATTGGGGTTTGCACACCTGGGCAAAGTTCTCTGGTTTGCAAAGTGTGGTGCTGAAGAAGTCGCCACCCAAGCAGGGAATGTAGCGGGGTTTTATTTTGGTTGGCTCTCCATGGGAGCCGGGGATTGGTCCCCTTTGAAAAAAGATGCAATATGGCATTGGTGGTTTTCCTCGGGCTCAGGTTGCTATGTGGATATCTGTTTTGGCAAAGCTCATCGCTCCGGCTCAATGGTTTGACATCAGCCATCTTTTCCGGGTTATAGTTCGACTGCCATTTTGTCCTACCCCACCTATCCTGACATTCTGACCTCTTTGATAGGATAAGGGGCACCATGTTTGATCCGGCTACTTCCTGTTGTCAGGGGGTGGGGGGTGTAGAGGGGAGGGGCTAGAGGTCAGTTGTTTCTGGTTCGTCAAGGAGGGGCAAGAGGGATTGGGAAGACTAAGGGAGGGAGCCTGTAACAAAGTGTCCCACAGGATGGTAAAGGCTTTTTGCACTAGCTTGGGTGATGTGAGAGGGCCAGTAGGAGTGTCTTTGGCTGTTTCATACAGCAGCCTCGTGAGTAGGCAAAGTTGGAGACCCAATGTCTGAAAAACCCAACTAGCCCCAAGAAAGATAGAACTTGATCTTCTGTCATAGGCAGTTGGAGATTATGGAGGAGTTGATTGTGGTCCACTGTAAGGCTGCGCAAGGTAGGTGAGAGAGAGAGAGACCTAAGTAGGTGACTTGCTGGCTTGACAACTGAGCCTTGTCAGGAAAGACTCGGTATCCTTTTGGGGCAAGGAAGTTAAGGAGATCTGCAGTATATTGTCTGGAATCTTGTAAAGTGGGGCTACAGAGAAGGAGGTCATCTACATATTGGAGGACTTTGCTGGAGCCTAGGTCACAGGAAGCTAAGTCTCAACCAAATAAATGGGGCTATTTCTAAACCCTTGTGGCAAGACTGTCCACATAAGCTTTTATGACAGAGCAGTGTTAGGGTTTGTCCATGTGAAGGCAAAGAGAAACTGGGACTCTGGGTATAGTGGGATAGTGAAGAAGGTGTCTTTGAGGTCTAGGACTGAGGGGTTGTATTAGGAGGAATGTGAGAGAGAATAGTATAGAGGTTAGAGACTACCAGGTGGATAGGGATGACCGCTTCGCTGATGAGTCTAAGGTCCTAGACCAGGCGGTAGGCTCCGGGCGATTTTTTGACCGGGAGAATGGGAGTATTGCATGGAGAATTAACAGGAACAAGAAGTTTCTAATCTAGGAGACAGGTGATGATAGGCTGTAATCCTTTTAAGTTTGCATGGGAGATAGGAAATTGGAGTCAGAATGGGAAAACGTCATCCGGCTGTTTTAGGAGGATGACGGTGGTGATGAAAAGCCATGGTTGGGGTAGAAGTGTCCCATACTTGTGGGTTGACAAGGGAACGGGAAATGGGCGAAGCTGGAGGAGGAGTTGGGTTTTCCAACAGTGGGAGGATAGGGAGGGGGAAGGGGTCGGGTTTTGCGCATCTGAAGAGTGGCACCTAGTAATTAGAGAACATCCCATCCTAGAAGTGGAATAGGGCAGGAGGGAGTGACAAGGAATGAATGGGAAAAGGGAAAGCTGTCCAGACTGCAGCTAAGCAGGGGGGTTCACCATGGGTGAGACGGCGTCCTGTCGACCCCCATGACCAAGATCTGGGAAGGAGTAAGAGGTCTTGAAAAAAATGGTAAAACAGAGTAGGTAGCCCCGTGTCCACTAGGAAAGAGATGGACTTACCCGCTACCTGCAGCATTACCCTGGGCTCGGTGAGGGTGATGGGGGTCTTGGAGTCTGGGCCGCTTCAGTCATCTAGGAGTCTGAGAAATTCCGGCGTGGCCAGGGAAGAGTCCTCACCTTGGTTGGCTGGTTTCCTGCTTGGAGGCACTGGGGACGAGCCTCTAAGGGGATAGGCATCCCTCCAGTGGCCAAGCTGTCAGCAATCGGGGCAAGGCTTCGTTGGTGGCTGAGGTTGAGGACACTGGCGGGCCCATTGCCCTTCTTTGCCACACTTGAAAAAGGCCCCTGGTGAGGTGTTCTTAGGCCCGGACTTAGACTTCGCCCCCGTGCTGATGTTTGCTGCCGTCTGCAGGGCCGCTAGCATGGCTTCGGTTTCCAGGGCCACCTTTTGCTGTAGGCAAGCCTGGCAGGCAGCCTCAGCCTCTGCTTCCCGGTTATTGAAAACCTCAAATGCCGTATTTACCAGATCTCAGATGGGGGTATGGAGGCCACCCTCGGTCTTTTTCAGTTTCCTTTTAATATCTGGGGCGGACTGGGAGGTAAAGTGAGTAGCTAAGACAGTGGCCCCAGCGTTAGAAGCCAGGTCAAGGCAGGTATGGAGCACCATTGCCTCAGTTAATCTGTTGAGAAACAGCGCTGGATTTTCTCCGGGGCCTTGGGTGACCTCTTTGAGCTTATCGTAATTGACTGCTTTCTGGGCAGATTGGTGCATACCTGCTATCAGGCACTGGACCATTTGGTTGTGGCATCTCCGACCCCCTGTCCTACTTGATAGTCCCAGTCTGGTTCTGCCTCTGGCACAACTTCAGCTCCTACTGTCACAAGGGGATTGGTGTTGTGGGTTTGGTCTGCATGAGCCCTAGCTGCAGTCTGGATGTGGTCACACTCGTCCGGGGTCATGGTGGAAGTTAAAATGATGTTCAGGTCATGCCATGTGAGGTCATAAGCCTGGACTAGGTACTGGAACTCCCTAGTCCAGGGAGTTGGTAGGGTTGGTGGAGAATGAGGCTAGGTGTTTTTCAATTGAAGAGAGGTTGAGTTAACTCACCTGAGAGGTGAGTTAGTGAAAAAGGGACATGGACCCGAATGACACCTTCTGCTCTTGCTACTTCCTGGGGGGCGGGGTGCAAATGTGGGAATCTATGGGCTCTAGATTCAGGCAGGAGCAGATGTGTGAGCTAACCGGGGGAGAAAAGTCTTCAGAGGGAGGGGGAGAATCTGGTTGAGTGTAGAGGGCCAGCGCTGAAGTAGCTGTTGGCAGGAGCTGATAAGGAGGGGGAGAAGGAGGGGAAGCAAGATCTTCAGGGGAATCAGAAAAGGAGGAGAGAGGTTCTGGGGCAGTAGGCTTAGGAGACCGATGGGTTCAGGATTCCATCGGGCAAGGAGAACTTTAGCTGTGGAGCATTGGGTGCACAGATCCGGGCGGGAGTGCAAGGCCCAAAAATGGCCCTGAATGTAGGGGACCTCGGACCATTTGTCAGTCTGTCTGCAAAAATTATCTAAGTCAGTAAGGGTAGCAAAATAGAAAGTTCCTTCAGGAGGCCAGGTTTCACAACTATCGAGCTGATATAATGGCCAGGACGTAGTGGATAGGAAAATCAGCTGTTTTCGCTTGAGGCCAGGGTTAATTGCTGGCAAATTTTTCAGAAGTCACCCTAGAGGTGATTTAGGATTGGGCTTGGACTCCTGTCGCCCCATTCCTGGTCCCACAAGGATCAGCAAATGGGAATCGGCATCCCTCAACCCAATCTGTTTATCTGGTCTGGTAAAAATGGGAGTCTGGGTCCAGGGACCTCTTCTCTGGTGCTCAGAAACTCTCAGTGGAGGGAGAGCAGCCTCTCCTGGAAGGGTCACCTCCATGCAGTGCTGCAGCTTTAGTGTGAGAGCAGTCTCTCCCAGCAGACGGGGGCCTGGAATCAGCGTTTGGGGACCAGAAACTTAAGAGCAATGGCACTTTCCCTAGTTCTTAGTTCAGACTGGTTCTTAGTTCGGACTGGTGGGGTGGCTGCAAGGCCTCCTTGGGGAGTAGGGAGAGAAGCGGCCTTCAGCAGACAACAACTACTCCTGGGTTTTGGCACCATATGAAAGGTTTTCTTAGGCTCTGTTGAGGAAGAAATGCCAATCAACCATAAAGTCAGGCAGTATAGAATTTTATTGGGGTTTGCGTACCCGGGTGAGGTTCTCTTGTCTGCAAAATGCAGGCCTGAAAAAGTTGCTGCCTGAGCAGGGAATGTGGCGAGGTTTTATCTTGGTTGGCTCCCTTCATGGGAGCCAGGGATTGGTCCCCTCTGAACAAAGGGGCAATATAGAATTGGTGGTTATCCTTGGGCTCAGGTTGCTATGAGGATATCTGTTTTGGCAAAGCCCATCACTCTGGCTCCCTGGTTTGACATCAGCTGTCTTTTCTGGGTTGTAGTTCAGCCGCCATTTTTTCCTACTCGCCCAACCTGACAAATACAATTTCTGAACTGAATAACACAGTTGAAGGAACCAAAAGCAGGATTGATGAGGATGGAGATCAATCAGCGAGTTGGAGGATACAGTAGAGAAAAACTCCCAGAAAGAGCAAGAAAAAGAAAAGAGGCTCAGAAAGAATGAAGAAGGATTGAGAGAAATGCAAGACAATATGAAACATAATAATATCCAAAAAATAGGGATACCAGTAGGAGAAGAAGAAGAACAGGGATAGAAAACCTATTTGAAAAAGCAATGAGGGAAAACTTCCCTAATTTGGTGAGAGAAAAAGTCACAGAGAGTGACTTTTTCAGGAATCACAGAGAGTCCCAATCAAGAGGAACCCAAAGAGGCCCACTTCAAGACACATCATCATTAAAATGGCTAAATTCCAAGATAAAGAGAGAATCTTAAAGGCAGCAAGGGAGAAAAGGGAAGTAACATACAAGGGAGCCTCAATAAGTTTAGCTACTGACTTCTCAATGGAAACACTCCAAGCAAGAAGAGAATGGCAAGAAATATTCCAAGTAATGAGAAGCAGAGGCCTGCAACCAAGGTTACTTTACCCAGCAAGGCTCTCAATCAAGATAGAAGGCCAAATAGCTTCCAAGACAAAAGAAGTCTAAAAGAATATGCTTCCACCAAACCAGCTATACAAGAAATACTAAAAGGACTGCTTTAAGGAAAGGAAGGAAAAGAGAGAGACATAGAGAAACAAAGGTACAAAAATGTCAATGAATAAGTACCTATCAATAACAACCTTAAACGTTAATGGATTAAATGTTCCAATCAAAAGACATAGAATAGCTAGCTGAATGAATAAGAAAGCATGACCCATACATTTGCTGCCTACAATAGACCCACCTCAGAACAAAAAAACCATCACAGAATAAAAGTGAAAGGCTGGAAATAAATTTTCCAAGCAAATGGGCAAAAAAAAAAAAAAAGCCAGGGTATCAATACTCATATCAGACAAAATAGACTTCAATAAAAGGGTCATAAAGAGAGACCCCGAAGGTCACTTCATAATACTCAAGGGAAGAATCCACCAAGAAGACATAAACATTATAAATATATATGCACCCAACATAGGAGCACCCAAATATATGAAGAAAATCTAAGAGGACTTCAAAAAATATATTGACAGCAACACAATTATAATAGGGGGTTTTAACACCCCACTATAAAAAATGAACAGATCTTTCAAACAAAATATCAACAAAGATATTGTGGCATTGAACAATGCCCTAGATTAAATGAACTTAACTGATACATAGAGAGCCCTTCATCCCAAAGAAACTAAATACACATGCTTTTCAAATGCACATGCAACATTTTCAAAGCTAGACCACATGATAGGACACAAAACGACCCTCAACAAATTCAAGAAAATTGAAATCACAATTTCAGTTGTGTAGAGGCGCTACTTCAGCGCCCGCCCTCTACACAATGTTTATGTCTTCTTGGTGGATTCTTCCCTTGAATATTATGAAGTGACCTTCTGGGTCTCTCTTTCTGATTCTGACCCGTTTATTGAAGTCTATTTTGTCTGATATGAGTATTGATACTCTGGCTCTTTTTTTTGTCCAAGCATTTTCTCTGACCACAAAGTACTGAAACTGGAAACCAACCCCAAAGGGAAAAAACCCAAACACACTATAATTTAAAGAGATTGAATAGCATACTATTAAACAAACTTCCACAATCTGGTGAAGGAAGAGACTTTTAGGAAGTCCAGGAAGCTCAGAGAATCCTAAAGAAGTTGGACCCTAGGAAGCACACAGCAAGGAACATCATAATTACACTACCCAAAATTAAAGATAAGGAGAGAATCTTAAAAGTAGCAAGAAAAAGGAAACAGTTACCTACAAAGGAGTGCCCATCAAAGTGTCAGCTGATTTCTCAAAAGAAACCTTGCAGGCAAGAATGTGCTGGAAAGAAGTATTTGAAGTCATGAAAGGCAAGCACCTGGCATCCAAGATTACTCTATCCAGCAAAGCTTTCATTTAGAATGGAAGGGCAGATAAAGTGCTTCCCAGATAAGGTCAAATTAAAGGAGTTCATCATCACCAAGCCATTATTATATAAAATGTTAAAGAGACTTATCTAAGAAAAAGAAGATAAAAATGTAAATTGTAAAATGATAACAAATTCACAGCTATTAACAACCAAACCTAGAACAAAAACAAAAACAAACACAAGTTAAGGAAACAACAGAACAGGAACAGAACCACAGAAATGGAGATCACATAGAGGGTTATTAACAGGGGAGTCGTAGGAGGAGAGAGGGGGAAAAGGTACAGAGAATAAGTAGCATAAATAGTAAGTAGAAAATAGACAGGGGGAGGTTAAGAATAGTATGGGAAATGTAGAAGCTAAATAACTTATATGTATGACCCATGGACATGAACTAAGGGGGAAATGTAGGTGGGAGGGGTTGCACAGGGCAGAGGGGAGTAAGGGGGGCAAATGGGGCAACTGTAATAGCATAATTAATGAAATATATTAAAAATAATAAAATAAAAAAACAAAAATTAAAATGGGGCTCAATATTAAGGCAGTAATAAAACAACGAATTGACTCACTGTTCTGTTGCCTTCTTATACCAAACTGACATGTTACCTATTTACATAAACAAAACATATTCTTACTTTGTCCCGTTTTGATTTTTAAATAAGTAATTATTTCATATTTAAATTAATAAATAAGTTTAGTGTAATTTTTGTATAGTTGACCATCTTAATGTTTAATTTAATTATTCATTGCTTCTTTGTTTTGTTTTAAACTTTTTCTGCCACCTTTTGAAAGTGAGTACTTTTTTATGATTACATGTTATTTCCACTATTCTTTTATTAGCTGTATTTATTTTAAAATGTTAGTAGTTTTTCTTGGGTTATGCTGTTGATTATTCAACTATCGTTTTATACCTGTAACTAATGGAGTACCACCTAATGTGTAATATTAAAACCTTACAAAGGAGTGCTTCTCCCTCCTTTCTTTAGTGTTATTGCTATGATATCTTTTTTATACATATTATAAACCCCTCAATATACTGCTATTAATTTCTCAGTAGTCAATTATCTCTTACATAGATTAAACATGAGAAAAATGTTTTACATTTGCCCACATATTAACTATTTCTGACATTCTTTATTCTTTAATGTAAGTCCATATTTAAAAATATTTAATACCATTTATTTCCACTCTCTTTCTTGTGATGTAACATACTGACAATAAATTCTTTCAATTTTTCCTTGAGAAAAAGTTATTTTTTTTATTTTTTGACTTTAAATAATTTATTATCTTTTGATTACAGTTGACCTACATTATTATATTAATTTCAGGTGTACAGCATAGTAATTAGTCATTACACAATATACAAAGTGATCAACCTGACAAATCTAGTGTGGAAGAAAAGGAGCCACATGCTAAGCCTGGCAAGCTCCAGAGAGGCCTGTGTGACAGCCTTGCGAACTAGGAAAGTTAAAATAACCAGAGAGGATGGTCTGAAGTTAGATCTTATTATCTAAAAGCAGTTTATGGCAGGTAGTCATGTCTTAACTCAAACCTTCCTTAATAAAGTCAATCTTTACCTTAATTAAGTCTGTGTATTATCTTTTTGCATCTACAATAACATGCTTTTGGAATGTCAAAGTACTTTCCTTTTTCCAGACCCATTAAGCAGAGGCACCACACCAGAGGGAGACCACAAATTCCCTCACTGTCATTGTTACCCTGTTAATTGTTGACCTGTTACACAGGTCTTGTACCCACCTGTGTAAAAGAAATGTGTGTCTATCATTTTACTTTTCATCCAACCCCAGAGGTTTCTCCATTTTGCTTTCTCCTGCCTTCCTAATCTATCACCAGATGGATTGCACATAGCCCCTAATGTTTTCTCTTTTGATTGTAAAGTATAAAATAAGGTGCAAAACTGTCATTTCCTGGAGTATTTTCTCAATCCATGGAGATTTTACTTCCTGGCAATTGTCATTTTGGCTCCAATAAACTCACAAAAACTCTCTGTAGGTTTGAATGTTTCTCACGTTGACACTAATTCAAGTAAAAAACCATGCAGTTATTTCAGTATTATTAACTATGTTTCCTGTACTGTACTTCATATCCCTGTCACTACTCCGTAACTATCAGTTTGTACTTTTTAGTCCCTTCACCTTTTTCACCCATCCCCTCATCCCCTCTACCATCTGGCAACCATCAAAATGTTCTCTGTATTTATAAGTCTGTTTCTGTTCTACTTGCTTATTTATTTTGTTTTTCAAAACTATTTTGTGTGGCATATGTACTTCTACACCAGCTTTTGTTTGCTTGTTTCCATTTTCATGAAATATATTTTTTCATCTCTGTACTTTCAGTCTGTGCATGTCTTTTGATCTGAAGTAAATTTCTTATAGATGGGATATGTCCATATGTCTCTTGATTGGAACATTGAATACTTTTGCATTTAAGATAATTGTTGATGTGAATTTACTGCCATTTTATTATTCATATTTTGAATCTTTTTTTCTTCTTAAAGAACATTTAACATTTCTTATAATGTTGGTTTGGTGGTGATGAGCTCCTTTAGCATTTTCTTGTCTGGGAAGCTCTTGATTTCTCCTTCAATTTCATTTTATTTTTATAATTTTTAATTGTATTTTTTCCATTATCATTTAGTCCCATTATACCAGCCTATACCCTGTAATCTCACCACACTGTTATCCATGTTCATGAGTCCTTTTCCCTTTTTGTTCAGTCTCTCCACTTCCTACCCTCCCTCCCCTTAGCTCTCATCCTGCTCTCTCTGAGTCTGTTTCTATTTCGCTTGTTAGTTCAGTTTGTTCATTAGACTCCATATATAAATGAAATCATATAGAATTTGTGTTTCTCTGACTGACTTATTCCACTTAGCATAATGTTCTCCAGGTCCATCAATACTGTCACAAAGGATAAAATTTTCTTCTTTATTACAGCCAAGTGTATTCCATTGTATGAATGCCCCATAGTTGTTTTACCCACTCATCTATTGATGGACACTTGGGCCGATTCCATACCATGGCGGTGGTAAATAATGCTTCAGTGAACATAGGGGATTTTATGTTCTTTTGAATGAGTGTTTTGAATTCTTTCAGATGTATTTCCAGAAGTGGAATTGCTGGATCAAAAGGCAGATCCATTTTTTATTTTTTGAGGTATCTCCATACTGCTTTTCACGTTGGCTGCAACAGTCTGCATTTCCAATAGTGCAAAAGGGCTGTCCTTTCTTCTTATCCTTGTCAGCACTTGTTGTTTGTTGATTTATTGATGATAGTCATTCTGACAGGTATGAGATGGTATCTCACTGTGGTTTTAATTTGCATTTCTGTGATGGTTTAGTAATGTTGAGCATCTTTTCGTATGTCTATTGGTCATTTGTATGTACTTTTTGGAGAGCTGTCTATTCAGGTCCTTTGTCCATTTTTAATTGGTTTGTTTTTTTTGTTATTGAGTTTTGTATAAATTTTGAATATTAACCCCTTATCATATGTATTGGCAAATATGTTCTCCCATTCTGTGGGTTGCCTTTCTATTTTGTTGGTGTTTTCCATGCTGTGGAAAAATATTTTAATTTGATGTAGTCCCATTTATTTTTTCTTTTGTCTCCCATGCCTAGAGAGATGCATCTGATAAAATACTGCTACGAACTATGTCTGAGATTTTGCTGCCTATGTTTCTTCTAGGATTTTTGTGGTTTGGGATCTAGCATTTAAGTCTTTGATCCATTTTGAATTTATTCTTGTGTGTGGTATAAGAAGGTGGACTAGTTTCATTTTTTTACATGTTCCTGTTCAATTTTCCCAATGCCATTTACTGAATAAACTGTCTTTAGCTTATTGTATGTATTGTTTCTTCTGTCAAATACTAATTGACTATAAAGGTGTAGGTTTACTTCTGGGCTGTTTATACTGTTCCATTGATCTATGTGTCTATGTTTATGGCGGTATCATGTTGTTTTCATTACTATAGTAATGAAAACATTACTAATAGTATAGTTTGATAATAGGTAGTATGATTCTTCCAACCGTGTTCTTCTTTCTCAGAATCACCATTGCTATGTGGGGCCTTAGGTGGTTCCATATAAATTTTTGAAATATTTGTTCTAGTTATGTAAAATATGCCATTGGAATTTTGATAGGAATTGCATTGAATCTATAGATTGCTTTAGCAGTATGGACATTTTAATGATGGTGGTTCTTCCTATCCATGAACACAGTGTGTTTTTCCACTTACTTGTATCTTCTTAATTTATACAGTGTCCTATGATTTTCTGAGTACAGGCCTTTTGCATCCTTGCTTAGATTTATTCCTAGGTATTTTATTCTTGTTGAAGCAATGGGATTTTAAAAAAATTCCTCTTTCTGTTGGTTAATTATTGGCATATAAAAATGCAACTAATTCCCGGGTATTAACTTTGTATCCTGCTATTTAACTGAATACATTAATCAGTTCTAGTAGTTTCTTGGTGCAGTCTTTGGGATTTGAGTTTAACTTCTTTTCCAATTTGGATGTCTTTTATTTCTCTTGTCTGATTTCTATGGCTAGGACTTTCCAGTACTATGTTGAATAAGAGAGATGAAAGTGAACATCTCTATCTTGTTCCCTTGTTCCTGTAAAGGGAATACTTATAGTTTTTGCCTGTTGAGTATGATGCTGACAGTGGGTTTGTCATTTAACCCTTTATTGTGTTTAGGTATGTTCCATGTATTCCCACTTTGCTGAGAGTTTCTTATCATATGAGTGCTGGATTTTACCAAATGCGTTTCTGCATCTCAATATATGATCATGTGGTTTTTATCCATTTTCTTTACATGGTGAATCACATTTTTTGATTTTGAAATTATGTACCAACCTTGATTTCATGACATAAATCCAGCATGATCATGATGTATAATATTTTTGATGGATTGCTGCATGTAGTTTGCTAATATTTTTGTTGAAGATTTTAGCCTCTATGTTCATCAGGGATACTGGCCTACAATTTTTTTGGTAGGGTCTTTACCTGGTTTTGGATTAGGATAATGATGGCCTTGTAAAATGAACTCAGGTAGGTGCCTTCCCTCTTCTTGAAATTTTTGTAATAGTTTCAGAAAGAGAGGTGTTAGTTCTTCTGAGAATGTTTGGTAAAATTCACCTATGAAGCCATCCGTTCCAGAGCTTTTGTTTGTTGGGAGTTTTTTGATTACCACTTCAACATCACTAGGTGTAATCTTTCTATTCAGATTCTCTGATTCTTTCTGATTTATTTTTGGAAGATTGTACACTTCTAGGAATTTATTCGTTCCATCCAGTTTGTTGGCATGTAGTTGTTCATAATATTTTTCTATAATTCTTTGTATTTTTTGGTGTCAGTTGCTATTTCTTCTCTTTCATTTCTGATTTCATTTATTTGGGTCCACTCTACTATTTTCTTGATGAGTTTGGTAAAAGGTTTGTCAATTTTGTTTATCTTTTCAATGAACCAGCTTTCAGATTCATTGATCTTTTGTATTTTTTTAGGAAAAAATACTCTTTCATTTATTTCTGCTCTGATCTTTATTGCTTTTTTTCCCTTCTACTCACTTTGGGCTCAAATAAGAGATCTTATTTGAGCTCTTTTAAGTGCAAAGTTAGATTGTTTATTTGAGCATTTTTGTATTTCATGAGATAGGCTTGTAACTATGCATTTCCTTCTTAGGAATGCTTTCACTCTGTCCCACAAATTTTGGATTGTTGTATCCTCATTTTCATTTGTTTCAAGGTATCTTTTGATTCCTTCTTTAATCTCACTGTTGATCCATTTATTGTTTAATAACATGTTATTTAAGTTCCATGTCTTTGTGTGTTTTTCAGTGTTCTGCCTGTGATTGATTTCTAGTTTCATACCATTGTGTCCAGAGAAGATGCTCAATATTTCAGTCTTCTTAAATTTATTGAGACTCGTTTTGTGTCCTAACATTTGCCCTATCCCAGAAAATGTTTCAAATGTACTTGAAAAGTATGTCTAGTCTGCTGCTTTGGGGTGAAATGTCCTGAAGATATTAGTTAAATCCATTTGATTTGTGTGTCACTTAAGGCCACTGTCTCCTTGTTGAATTTTTGTCTGGCAGATCTATCCATTGAAGTGAAAGGAGTATTAAAATTTCTTACTATGATTGCATTTCTGTTGACCTCTCCCTTATGTCCATCAAGATTTGCTTTACATATTTAGGTACATAAATATCTACTAGGGTTATATCCCTTTTTTGTACTGTTCCCCATGGGGGAGCTTTGTCTAGCAGATCTCTCCTGGCTGCTGTGAGTGAGATTAAGTCTACCAAGACGTGATCTGCTTGGGGAGAAAAGGATGACCAGTCTCTCAGAGGAGAAAGGTCTTGAGCCTCTCTCTCAATGGGCTTTTGTTGAGTTTAGCTTGCATAGGGATGCATAATATTTTGCATCCCTATGCATATCAAAGAAAGGAGGTACAGTTTACAGGTAACATTTCAGGGATCATGGGGGTCCTTTTGAGTCAGGGTCTGGTAGATTGGATGTTGTCAATTGGCTGTAAAATCTTGGGAAACAAACTCATTTTGTGCAAGGACCCTTAACAATTAAATTGAGGATATTCTTAGCAAAGCAGGTTTCACAGGACTTTAGGCATTCTTTCTTAGGACTGATTGCTCCCTACCAGGAACTGCTGGTTCTGGCACAGAGCTGCACTCCCTCTTTGGCATTGTTTCAGGCCTGAATCAAGCAGGAGAAGCAAGGCAGCCAAGAGATTAGGAGACTTTACAGATAGAATGAGGACTCAGGCTATGATAAAGCTGAGGGGTAAGGGTCTTTTGTCCCTCCCCCCAAATCCCCTGAATCTTTCCCTGATGGCCCCTTCACAACTGTGCCTGTCTTAGGTTGTTCCTTCCTTAAGGAATCTTACCTGTGATTGGCTATCCAGCCATTCTCCAGGAGCCCAGCAGGGTAAAGTAAAGGGGTCAGAGGCTATGCCCCTGCTTGGAGGATAACTTTTGTCTCCTTAGTGGCTTATGGTCCCACGGTCCCCTAGGCATGGGGTCTTTTCACCTGTCAGTGGGGTTACAGCTTCTGAAACTAGGCAGAGCAGTTCCCAATGGAACTTGACCATTAAGTAGTGTCCTTCATCTCTTACTATAGCTTTAGTTTTAAGGTCTATTTTGTCAGCTATAAGTACTGCTAACCTAGCTTTTGTTTCCTCTCCAATTGCATGAAATATCTTTTCCCATCCATTTACTTTTAGTCTGTATGTATCTTTCAATCTGAGGTAGGTCTCTTAGAGGCAGCATGGATATGGGTATTGTTTTCTTATCCATTCAGCTACTCTATGTCTCTTGGTTGGATCATTTAAGCCATTTACATTTAAGGTGATTATTGATAGATACATATGTAGTGCCATTTTATTTTTAGAGTATTTTTCTGTTTTTCTTCTTTCTCTTTTTCTTCTTCTTCTTCTTAATGCAAGCCTTTTAACACTTGTTGCAGTACTGGTTTGGTATAACAAACTCCTTTAGCTTTTCCTTGTCTGTGAAATTCCTTATTTCTCCTTTGATTTTAAATGATAACCTTGCTGGGTAAAGTGGCTTTGGTTGTAGGTTGTTGCTTTTTTTCACTTTGAATGTTTCTCATCATTCTCTTCTGGCCTGAAATGTTTCTGTTGAGAAATCAGATAATACTCCAATTGGTGTTTTCCTGTATATAACTACATGCTTTTCTCTTGTGGCTTTTAGGTTCTCTCCTTGTCTTTAACCCTTGCCATTTTGTTTATGATATGTCTTGGGATAGGTTTCTTTGGGTCCAACTTGTTTGGGACTCTCTGAGTTTCCTGCACTTATGTATCTTTTTACTTCACCAGATTAGGAAACTTTCAGCCATTACATCTTCAAATAGGTTCTTGATCCTTTGCTCACTCTCTTCTCCCTCTGGTATTCTCATGATGTGGATGTCATTATGCTCCATCTTGTCCCAAAGATTTCTTAAGCTCTCCTCATTTATTACATTATTTTTTGTTTTGCTACTCTACTTGGATGTTTTCTTCTACCTTGTCTTTCAAATCACTGATTCTGTCCTCTGCTTCATCTAACCTGCTGTTTATTCTTTCTGGTGTACTATTTATTTCAGATATTGCATTCTTTATTTATGACTCGTCCTTTTTTTATATTTCCTATGTCTTGAGTATCCTTTTCATGCTCTTGAGTATCCTTACAATCATTACTCTAAATTCTTGGTCTTATAAATTGCTTGCCTCCATTTCATCTAGTTCTTTTTCTGGACAATTTTCTTGTTCTTTCATTTAGGGCCTGCTTCTTTGTCATCCCATTTTTTCTGCCTCTTCATGCTTTTTTTCTATGTATTAGGTAGATCTGCAAGACTATGGTGCATGCATAAGTCAAATTGTGCTTGTGTCTGGCCCTGGGCACCCTGTTTAAATTTGTAAGTGATCCACAGTGTGTGGCTGCCTCTGCTGGGCCTGAGTGAGTAAAGAAAGAACTACACTGCACACCAAGGTCAGCTTTTACCAGTACTGGGCCCATGGGAGAGTCAGCTGAAGTCTCAGAGCTCCCAGAGATCTGCCTCTGCCTGCTGGCTTTCTGTTAGGCTTAAAAAGTGAAAGTCTTCCAGTTATATACCTCAGCAGCAGGGCTTAAGCAGCACAGGGTGATGCAGAGTAATTCCTGTGGGCAAGGCTATTGCTCCCCCCTTAGGCTGATGCTACTTGGAGGGGATTGCTCTGCCTGAGCAAGTTGGCTTCTGCAGTATGGGGAATGAGTCAGCACAGGGATCCTGGCAACTGTTCCTTCAACCCTTGCCCCAGAACCACCAGCCTCAGGCACTCCTCATGCATTTCTAGTCCACTCTGCCATCTCTCTGCCAGAGCCCAGTGTAATGGCTGCAAATGGAATTCTGTGCATTGGCCCTCTAAGAGGTTTTATGTATTTCCAGCCAACTCTCCTATTCATGCCTGGTGACATAGCTTCTTTCATCTGTCCACAGTCATAAGGCTTCTCTCCAGCTAGTGTTCAATTGGATATTCAGGATGATAATTCTGTAATTTAGTTGTAGTTCTAGTTTGTTCCTGGGAGGAGGTTAGTGTAGCTTTCACTTACTCTTCCACCTTCTTGGGTATCTCTGATGCCTAGGAATCTCAAGCAGTCTGTTGGTTCAAACCTCAGGAACTTCCCAGATGAATTCTGAAACTGATTCTGTACATGAAGGCAAGGAGACACTTGCGTTCAGTTATGTATTTAGCTCCAATAGTCTCTACCACATGCTGCTGTTTGAAGCTTGTGTCCTTGCAAATGACACTCCTTCAATTTAAATGATGCTTTGCTAGGTAAAGTACTCTCAGTTGTAGGGCCTTTCTTTTCATTACTTTGAACATTTTTTGCCAATCTTTTCTGGCCTGAAAAGTTTCTGTTGAGAAAACAGTTAACAGTTTTAGTCTTATGGGAACTCCCATGTAGATAACTAACTGCTTTTCTTTTCTTTTTTTTTTTTTTTTTAAAAAAGGCCTTCTGCAAGTTGACACTTTTTAAAAAATACTTTATTTATTTATCTTTAGAGGGGAAGGGAAGGAGAGAGGGAGAGAAATATCAATGTATGGTTGCCTCTGCCGAGGACACACAATATATCATGTGTCCCCTGCCGGGAACTGGCCTGCAACCCAGGCATGTGCCCTGACTAGGAATCGAACCGCAATCTTCTGGTTCGCAGGCCCATGCTCAATCCACTGAGCTACACCAGCCAGGGCGCTAACTGCTTTTCTCTTGCTGCTTTTAAGATTCTATCTTTGTCTTTAATCTTTAGTATTTGAATTGTATCTTGGCGTGGGCCTCTTTGCATTCACCTTGTTTGGGATTGTCTGTGCTTTTTAGACTTATATGTCTATTTCTTTCAGTAGGTGAGGGGAGTTTTCCATCATTATTTTTCACATAGGTTTTCATTTCCTTGCTCTATCTCTTCTTCTGGCACTCTCATGATGCAAATGTTAGTACACTTGAAGTTGTGCTGGACGCTCCTCAATGATTTGGATTCTTTTTTCTTTTTGCTTTTCCAATTAGGTGTTTTATGCTTCCTTTTCCCCCTGAAATCCCCTTCCCTCTCCCCTCTGGTCACTGTCAGCCTGTTCTGTATTTCAGTGTCTTTGGTTATATTTTGCTTGCTTGTTTGTTTTGTTGTTTAGCTTCCTGTTAAAGGTGAGATCATATGGTATTTGTCTTTCACCGCCTGGCTTATTTCACTCATCATAATGCTTTCCAGTTCCATCCATGCTGTTGCAAGGGTAGGAGCTCCTTCTTCCTTTCTGCTGCATGGAATTCCATTGTGCAAATGTACCATAGTTTTTTGATCCATTCATTTACTGCTGGGCACCTAGGTTGCTTCCAACTCTTGGCTATTGTAAATTGTGCTCCTATGAACATTGGGGTACATAGGTTCTTTTGGATTGGTATTGCAGGGTTCTTAGGATATAATCCTAGCAGTCTCTATGGGCAATTAATATTTGACAAAGGGGGCAGTAACATAAAATGGAGTAAAAATGGCCTTTTCAACAAATGGTGTTGGGAGAACTGGGCATTTACATGCAAAAAAAAAAAAAAGAAACTTTAACACCAAATTACACCATACACCAAAATCAATTCAAGGTGGATAAAAGACTTAAATATAAGCTGTGACACCATTAAAGTCCTAGAGGAGAACATTGGTAGGAAAATCTCAGATATTTTCTGCAGCAACATTTTTACTGGTATGTACTCTACAGCAAGGGACATAAAGGAAAGAATAAACAAATGGGATCTCACCAAAATAAAAAGCTTCTGCATGGGTAAAGAAAACAATATTAAAATAAAGAGAACCAAATGAATGGGAAAACATATTTACCAATGATTCCTCAGACAAGAGTTTAATCTCCAAAATATATAGAGAACTTACATGACTCCACTCTCAGAAGACAAGCAACCCAATTAAAAAGTGGGCAAAGGACTTGAACAGATACTTCTCCAAGGAGGACATTCAGAGGATCCAGAGACACATGAAAAGACACTCAATATCGCTAGCTATCAGAGAGATGCAAATTAAAACCACAATGAGATACCACTTTACACTGGTCAGAATGGCCATCATAAACAAAGCAACAAACAACAAGTGTTGGAGAGACTGTGGGGAAAAGGGGGCCCTAGTTCACTGTTGGTGGTATTGCAGACTGGTACAACCACTATGGAAAACAGTATGGAATTTTCTAAGAAAACTAAAAATGAATATACCTTTTGAGATAACCACATTTTTTTATTTTTTAAAGGATTTTATTTATTTATTTATCTTTAGAGGGGAAGGAGAGAGGGAGAGAAACATCAATGTATGGTTGCCTTTCGTGCATCCCCTGCTGGGAGTTGGCCTGCAGGGAACCGGCCTGCAACCCAAGCATGTGCCCTGACTGGGAATCAAATCCTGATCCTCTGGTTCGCAGGCCTGTGCTCAATCCACTGAGCTACACCAGCCAGGGTGAGATAACCACATTTTTAGTAGATCACTACACTGTAGTCATACTGGAAACCAAGTGATAGGGGGAAAGAAATAAACCATAAGGTCATCTTACCAGAAGATGCAGTTGAAACCAAAGGGAAATGTAGTGAAGAATAATTTCTTCAATGTCAGTGTAGGTGTGTGTGAGAGAAAAAGAGCCATTAATAGCTCATTTGTTTTTTTAGAATATCTTTTTTATTCTAAAAATATGACCATTTATCAGGTAGTACTACAATATTTCAGGGCAACCTGGCAAAAGATGTTAATTGATAGGTGAGTAATATTAGTCATTTTGTGTCTGATGAAGTTTTGAAAATAAGGTGGCAGAACTGAGTAGCCTCTTTTCCTCAGCTTTTAAAAAATTTCTGGTGCATTCATTATTTTGAGATAGTACAACAGGTAGCATTGGTGGAAAAGAGCTACTCTGTGCCAATTCTATAGTAAGAGCAGTTATGGCCCTGGCTGGTGTAGCTCAGTGGATTGAGGGCGGGCCTGCGAACCAGAGGATTGCGGTTCAATTCCCAGTCAGGGCACATGCCTGGGTTGCAGGTGGGTTCCCTGCAGGCCAACTCCCAGCAGGGGACACATGAAAGACAACCATACATTGATGTTTCTCTCCCTCTCTCCTTCCTCTCTAAAGATAGATAAATAAATAAAATCTTAAAAAAAAGAGCAGTTATGTAAAATGAGTGAATGAGGGGAGACATGAATAAACACAACTTTTAGACCTTTACTTGGATTCTCAATCTCCAACAAACTAACCTGTCCTCCCACAACAAAAATGCCAGACTGTCAGAGATTTCATCAAACAGATAATACGAGTGAGTGTATGGAAGAGATCCAAAGGGAAGGGAGGGAATGAGAAGGGATCTTGGAGTCATAGTAACTAGGTTCAAGTTTCCTTGTTTTGTCACTTGTAAACCAAGTGGTGTTAGTCATGTTTCCTGAGTATCTGCTTTTTTATTTGTAAAATGAGAACAGTACCTACCTTATAACACTTTTGCAAAGGTTAGAAATTTTCTAGCAAAATAGCAGATGGAAATAGCATATATATAAATGATTGCTAATTTTGTTATCTCTTTTTTTATTCTAACACTTTATTATGTTAAATCCATTTTTAAGAATGGGTAAAAGTAAGTAATGTCTAAGAGGGAGGAGCTTATTTATTTCACAAGTTTTCTAGAGTGTTGATTCAGTAACTCAGGGATGTTATTGTTGTGACTTTGGAATTCTTGTGGAATTTTGTTTTTATTTGTTATTTCATTGTCCCCTTCCATCTGAGAAAAAAAAAAGCTTTTCCAAAACTATCTCCACCCCTACCTTCCATTTTATTTTTATTTTATTTATATATTTTTAATTTATTTAATTATTTTTCAAGTACAGTTTTCTGTCTATTGCTCCCATCCCATCCCACCCCCGGTTATCTCTTTCTCAAAACCTCCAGGATAATAATGTGTATCTAGTTAATTATTGTTATGTAATCATTTACATTGAAGACAATTTGCCTTAGAGATACTTTCAAAATGAACTTTCAATTTTTATATTAGAAGAGTCATGTGAAATCGGCAAAGGGTTAAATAATGATTTAATTAAAATAATCCATAATAAATATCCCAGAAACTATTAGTAATTTCTCATGAAAAATGAAACAAGTAAACACTATAAGGTTGAGAAAAAAGCAAATCAATATATAGCTGTTGTAATTGTGATTTGTTTTCCATTCATCATTTGAATACAATGAAATCTTGAAGTAGGCTTAGTTCTGTGTCATGAATGTTAGAAACACAAAATTCATTTGTGCCACAAAGACCTTGACACTGATCAGTATGCTCTTTCTGATATCACAACTTTATCAGCTGTTCATAAATAAGAATCTCTACTTTATCATTTCACCACCACTGTCCATCACTTCCTTCATGTCCTCAACTTACTTCCTCAACTTGACTTAGAATCCACAGCCCATAATTATAATCATTCTGTATCTCACTCAATTTCCTTGCCACTTCCTCTTCCATTACAAAGATGTGGCAAAACACCAAACTTTTCAATATTGCCCAATTTCTCTTTATAAAAAAATTCTAGTATTCTATGCTTGTTCTATCTACTCCCTCTCCACTCCTTCTCTCTTAAGCCCACTCCACCCAAGCTATTGGGCATACCACTCCTCTTAAATTGTTCTTATAAAAGGCACGAAATCCAGGCACCACATCAGCAATATTTGATACAAGTGATAGTACCTTATTTTTTAAAAAAACCTGGTTACAAAAACACATAATTGTCTAGTTTGTCTCAGACTTCATGGGCTGCTACTCCTTGGTTTGTCTGATGAGTCCTTTTTAATTTTTCTTGATTTCTCAATGTTGCAGTGCACTGGCACAGATCCTCAGACTCCTCTTTATTCATATTCACACCATTGATGATCAATACAGACTATGTCTTTAAATAGCATCCACATATTTCATCAAGTCTAAGATTCTGTAATAGGCTAAATAATGGCCCTCAAAGATATCCATGTCCTAATCCTTGGAATCTATAATGGTATTTATATGGCAAGGAGGACTTTGCAAATGTGATTAAGTTTAGGATATTCTTATGGAAAGGTTGTCCAAGATATTCAGGTTAGTCCTAAATGTAATTACAAGTGTTTTTATAAGAGGAATGCAAAGGGAGATTTGGCTATAGAGATGACTAAATGGCAATGTAATGACTTTTGGCAATGCGATGACTAAAGCAAGATGCTCTTTTGGAGGTGATGGAAAGGACTACAAGCCAAGGAGTTAGAGAATTATAGCTCTAAGAGCTGGAAAAAACAAAGAAATGAACTTTCCCTTAGAGCCTCTGTAGGAACATGGCTTTGGTTTCAACCCAGTGAGACTATTTGTACTTTCCAACCTGTACTACTCTGAGAGTATAAACATGTGTTATTTGAAGCTATAAAGTTTGATTTATTACAACAGCCATAGGAAATTGACATAGATATACTTTCTTCTCTACATGTGGACATCTCTGAAATCAAGATGCATCTAATAATCATGACATTTTAGAATTTCTACCAGCCAGATGGAAATTGTGATGCAGTTGGAATAGTTCATTAATGGTAAAAGTACATTCACATTATTGTACAACCAATCTCCAGATCTCTTTACATGTTGCAAATATGAAACTGTAGATCTATTTAACAATAAGGACCATTGCCACCCCTACTCATTCCCTGACAACCCACCCTTCTACTTTCTGCATCAGTGGATTTGTCTACTCTAAATATCTCATAGAAGTAGAATCACACTGTTTTTGTTTTTTCATGACTGGCTAATTCCATTAGCATAGTATCATCAAAGTTTATTTGTGTTGTAGCACATGTCAAAATTATCTTCCTTTTTAAGGCTGAATAATATTCTATTGCATATATACCACCTTTTATCTATCTATTCATCTGCCAATGGGCACTTGAATTACTACTCCTATGGCTTTTCATCATGCTTGAAATAAAATCTGAAGTCTTTACAATGGCTTACATGGTGCTATATGATCTGACCACTAGCCATCACTTTGACCTTTTTGCCTATTATGATAGGCACACCCCACTCCTAGGCACACTCCTCACCACACCCCAACCACACCAGCCTCTGTCACACTTGTGACAGCACTTCAGTGCTCCTCTCTAGGTGGTTCACACAGTTCCTCCCTCACTCCCCTCAGGGGTCCCCTCAAATGTTCCTTTCTGAGACAGCATGACCCTAACAACCTCATCTAAAACAGCACTACTCTGCCTCCCCTGCCATTGCATTATAGCAATTCATTTTCCTCCATAGCATATACTTCCAAATGTTACTTTTGTTTTTGTAAATTAATTTATTATCTATCTTTCAACCAGAATAAAACTCCAAAAGGGCAGGGATTTTTTTAAACAGTATGTAGTCTAATCTTAATAAATGCCCTATAACATTGAATGAAGCAAAGGAGATCCAATCCAGCAAATAACTTTGGAATATTTTAATTTTTTTAATTAAAAAACTTTTTTACTTAGAGCAGTTTCAGGTTTACAGAAAAAATGCAGAAAATACAAAGAATTCCCATATACTCCTTTCCTCTCTCCAATTCCCTCTATTGTTAAAATTTTGCATTGGTGTGGTATATTTGTTAAAATTTCTGAACGAATATTAATGATACTGAGAGCTCTGATCAGATCACTGAGGAGAATTCGGGAGGAATCATAGGAGTAGTATGCCAAAGCAATCGTAAACAGTCTAGGATAGGATTGGCTGAGAAGCTGAAAGCCTCCAGAGCGCATGGAATTATGGGCAAGATTTGAAATAAAAGAAGTGTTCTTGGGTTCCTGGAGGGGCTGGCTCTGGAGCTCTCTCGGGCTCTCTTTTCTTTCTCAAGGATGCCTGAATGATAGTGCTGCAGCTGCCTGCAGCTACCATCCTTTCCAACGGATGGTATTTTGGATGAAAAGGAACTCTGGGCACAGCCTAGGGTTGGGCTGGCCTGGCAGGGGGTTGGCAGGGTTATTTTATTTGGGTGTTCTAGAGGGAAGGCTGCCATTCTTCCAAAATTGTTTAGCTTCTGTATCTTATGTTGTTTTAGTTTGTAAACCCTATAGAAATAAAACGATTAAGACTAACAGAGGGAGTGATAAAACAGTTTAGCCTTAATTGATGGGCTTAAGTGACTAATGGGTATGAAAAGCTGTTATTCCAAAACTGTCAAGCTTTGAATAAAGACTCCTTTCCTTTATCAGCAAACCTTTGCCTCTGGAATTTTACTTAGAGGGTGTCGGGGGCAGGGGGGCAGTGGGACTCCAGTTGCTGTTCAATAACATTAACACTGTTGATTTAAGAAATATCCAAACCCGTAGAGACGTCCTATCAGAGGATATTTGAGCCAGAACTGATGACTTACATGGGAAAGCCAAATCTCAAATGTTCTAGAGAACACAGTTTTGCAGTTTGGTTTATACATTTGGAGTTAAGGAGGGAAACAAAAGGAAGACTACATGGAGGTTGTCGAAAGCAAGGTGGGTGAGGACTAGACTACAGGATCCTTAACAAGATTATGAGGTCTCAGGATGGTAGCTTCCCAAGGCTCTGAAATGGTATTTCAAAGGTGTATTGAACTAAAAGCCCAAAAGTAAGGGCCAGGGACTACTTAAGGCAAAGATAAATCTTTCACTAAAAAGTAATATGCCTATAGGCATTACTACCCACCATGACCTGCCTAGGTAGAAATTTATGCTCAGGTCATGCTGTGCAGATTCTTTCAAGTCACTGAACTTGTCAAAGTTATTATAGAGCTCCTTTTTCATCCACATTACATTATTATTAACCAATATTCATAGTTCATATTAGGGTTCAATTGTTGTGTTGTACACTCTATGGGTTTTGACAAATGGGTAATGTCATGGGTCATGTCATTATAGAATCATATAGAATAGTTTCACTCCCCTAATAATTCCCTGTATTCCACCTATTCACTCTTCTCTCCCTTCCCCCAACCCTTGGCAATTACTGGAGTATTCTGATTGTATGTGACTCAGTGACTAGACTCTTCCCAGCACAGACATGAGAAAGCCCACACAAGTTTTCTGCTCTCCTGACACATTGTCTTTATGCTTAATGTTCTTGCTTTTCAAAGTTATTAAGGAACTCCAATACATTTCTTGGGTTAAAAAAAGGAAATACACTACTTTACCTAATGATGTTTATCTTGTACTCCTTTCAGAATGATTGCTTGGTTTCCAATTTTGCCCAGCAGAGGTCTATGAGGCTGACATCTGAAAGTTATGATTAACATAGAGGATCATTGGAAAATAGTTTCTCATATAGATTCATTTATTCTCTCTAGGATTCTCCCCTCTGTCATATTTTTTCCTCTTCTTGTCTTCATTTTCTGACAGGGTTGAGTTATTGAGATTTCTAAATCTGTTTTTGTGCAATGTCACTTTAATTAAGAAACAGCCACAAGCAAACTGACTTATTCCCCATCAGTCCTGGGGGAAGGCTGTGCTTAAAACTTGCCAAGTGGCAGATGCTCTAATGCTACTCTTGAGGGTTGGGGTAGGAAATAGGGAGAGTTACCACAGGGCAGGGTATCTTTCTGGGGGGATGGGGACAGAGGGAGTTGTCTTTCCTGATAAGGAGAAGATCTCTATTCTATTTACTCCTGGGCTATTTGAAGACAGTAGAAATGTGGAAAGGGGGAGTACAACTGTGTGGTCTCCAGCTTGGCTATTGAGTATTTCTTCCTTCTTTACTCATGTTACCACTGGCATTGGATCATTTACTTAACCTTCATTATTAGGCTCTTTGGAGAAACTGGCCAGTTACAAAATCACAGCTATTACTAAATGCAGAGAAGTCTTCTTAACTAAGTTAGAAGGTAATGTATTCAAGAGAGTAAATTATTTATATCCATTGTATAAACCAAGTTCATAAGATTGGCTTGTTTCCTCAAATTGCTTGACATTTCCCAAGCACATAATTCGTTCTTTCACATATGTTTTCCATGTACTCATGGGCTGATGTCAGAGTTACCATTTCTTCTTTCTCTTCCTCTGTGAAGTCTCCTCTGTGTCTCCAGAATGAGTCATTTACTCCTTGTTTAGTCTACCCATGATTCTTCATATATAATTTTAATTTATAATTTTATATAACAGTTTTAATAAAACATTTTATATAGCACTTTTTACTCGTCTGGTAAGTGACGAGTTCTTTATTAAAGGCAAGAAGTTCATCTGAAGCTCCACAATCCATACTTAGGTGCTCAAGATATTGTTGACTGAAAGAATGAATTTAGATGTTTTAAAAAGAGTATAGTAGCAGTCCTGGCTTGAGTGTAAGCTGTTGACCCTGTGTCTCGAGAGATGGTGGGATCAGCTCTCCACAGGCTATTTCCATTTGGACTGAGTCTCTGGGGGAAAGAATTAGCAGTGTAAGACTCATTTCTGAAAAGAATGTGTAGAGGTCTCCAGGCCTGGAGGCCTCTGCACATGCTCTGCACATGTTATACTTGAAACTCTCCTTCCTTTACTGAGCTAATTTCATTTATATTTTAGGGCTGAGTTTAAATGTCACTTCCTCAGGAAGCCTTGCCACCCAGACTGTCATCCCCTCCTTGTTCCTTCCTCCCAAAGCCTCCCGATTTCTACATTGATGTGTACACCATGCTTAGTTACTTGTTCAATGTCTGTCCTATTTGCTTGTAAATTTCACAAAGTCAGAACCATGTCTGTTTTGCTTACATTTTTACCCCAGAATCTGTCAGTTTATACACACAATGGAAACTCAAATATATATGTTAAACAAATAAATGAGTATATTCAAGTGCCTACCCAATGTTCTACTTTAGTGACTCATAAGCACATCAAATTGAATATGTTGCAAACTTTTGATTCCCCCTTTGCAATCTGTTCTTTATCTTCCTCACCTTAGTGACTGTATTAACAACCATTCAGCAACTCAAGCCAGAACCTTGGTAGTTGATCATAATTCTTTTTTTTTGCCATGCCTCCATATTAAAACTATCAGGAAATCTTTTCTATAGCAAAATATATCTTCCATTTACTTATAATCAGCACCAGTGTTGCCGTCCATCTCCAAGCCACCACATCTCTCACTTGGAAGACCACTATTTGCTTCCCAGCTGCTGTTCCTACCAGCACTCTTGTTCCTCTCTAATTACTAATTAGACTCCCAATTCCCAGCATAGCGGTCAAAATGATCTTTGTAATGTGCAAAGGAAAGTATGCTGCTCTGCTCTTTACTGACTATCCTGGTAGAATCCACAAACCCAAGCAGAGCTTGGCTACTCCCTACTGCTCCAGTCCCAGCCCCTGCCATTCTGCCTTGTGCTCTTCAGCTGTAACCACACTCCAAGTTTATTTGAAGTCATTGAGTGTACCATGCCTCTTTTTTTAAAAAAAAATTTTTTTTAATTTTGCTCTTCCCTTTGCCTGGAAAACTCCACTCAGCTCCTTAAAGGTTTCTTTTCTTCTCACCCTTTGGGTCTCAATTTAAGTGTCATTTCCTGAATGAGTCCACCTCCTGACAATTCCACAAACTCTTGTTCTTTCTCACAACACCTTTTTCTTTCTTAACACTTTATGAACATAGTTGTCCATTTATTAACTTGTTCACTCATTTACGGTCAGTCTGCACACTGGAATGTAAGTTCCGTGATGCTTCTTTTTTTAAAAGATTTTATTTATTTATTTATTTATTTATTTATAGAGAGAGGGGAAGGGAAGGAGAAAGAGAGTTAGAGAAACATTAATGTGTGGTTGCCTCTCACGTGGCACCTCACTGGGGCCCTGGCATGCAACCCAGGCATGTGCCCTGACTGGGAATCAAACTGGTGACCCGTTGGTTCACAGGCCAACTGAACTACACCAGCCTGGGCCTGTGATGCTTCTTTTGTACATAACTACATGGTGAACCCGTTGTAGCACTCAGCAATGATAGATGTTTGATAAACATTTGTTGACTGAAAGAACAGACAAATGATTAAACAAAGCTCAGGAGTAGTTTGATGGGGATGGAGTGGAAGGGTGGTTCTGAGGACAGTACCACATCTGTCACAATTAGTAGCAGGGGATCAGACATTGGTTCCTTTTACCTTGGTCGCCGTCAGCCTCAGTATGGATATCTGACATAGTAGGTCTCCCTGGTGGGCAGTGGGAGCCACGTTTTTACCTCAGGCCTAGTAGAGGCAGGTGCTGCACCATGGAAGGCTAGACACCCTGGGCGTCCATCAGGGTCAAGTATAGTTGTTTGAACCCTAGGGTGGTGCCATATGGGAAGAATTTGAGAGTGTATGACAGTGGAGTTAGAAAAATACCATTTGGTGAAAGTTGCGGCTAGAGGACATGTGGATTTCTTTGGCTGCCTATGTCTTTATAAGCCTTATGTCTCACTTGGTTACTTATTTGGGGTTTAATTTTTATCTTCAAGATTTGAGCACAGGCAGTGTTAGTAATCACTTGTATTAATAGTGGTCTTTCAGTAAGGACTCCAGGAGTTAAAGAAAACCTTAGTCCCATGGGTGGCAGTGGTTACCCTTTTATGAAGTCATTCTAGAAGTACATTAAAAAGCAGACCCGAAAGATTATTGAGCCATGTTCCAGCTGCTGCAGAAACTCTTCAGGTATTTATGTCAAGGAGTACATTAGCAGTCTTAATAGGTCACAGGTGGCTGCATTTTACTATTTAAAGCATACTTACCAGGCAATCCTATTTAAATATACATTTGGGCCAAATTCTCATCCTTTATGTCTCTATAGGGACATGCATTCATTAATGAAGGGGAATAGAGTTTTTTAAAAGGAAGACTTGTCCAGTGAGTTGGCCTAAAATATTAAGAACTTGATATTCTGTTTCCAGTCTGTTCAACTTATTTCCCTCTGTAGGGGCTGGTTTACCTCAGGGCCAATATTTTTGATTGTCATACCCACCCTGAGTCCCAGATAGGAAGGTGAGATCACAGCAAACCAGCATGGGTTGGTCTTGTCCAATATCCAGCTTCTTTGGGCTTCTTTTCCTTCCATAGCTGAGGCTACTTAGGGCCTGTTTCAGGCTCAGCCATTTCCTGGCATTAAACAGCAGCAAGATGTTCCTGCCCACACCCTGACTCAGTCGTGTGTGCCTCCAGTCCAGATCTGGCCTGGTGCACTGGCCCTTCTGTCTTATACCTAAGAGCTACTCTCTACCTCCTGTGCCTGTTCTAAGAGTCCTGCTTCTCCCCTGTCCCTGCTGTCTGAGTTTCTGCATTGGAATCCTGATGCTACTATTGCCTCTCTTTTTAAAATATTTTTCTTCTTAAAAATATTTTATTTGGGCAAAGTATACATTGTATAAACTCTACCGTTTTAACCGTTTGAAAATGCACAATGTGCTTATTGCTAGAGGGAAGGGGATGTGAGGGCTGGAAGGAGAGGAGAAGTGTGGGGGTGGGGACACCTGCAATAGTGTCAACAATAAAAATTTTAAAAAATGCATAGTATGTTTACATTGTAAATTCATTTACATTGTTTCTCAACCATCACTACTATATATGTCCAGAAATTTTTCATTATTCCATACTGAAACTATGCATCTATGAAACACTGGTTCCCCAGTACTCCCTTGTCACAGCACCTGTGACCTCTGTCCAACTTACTGGCTGTTGCCTCTTTTGCTAAGTGTTGCCTTGCTCTTGTCTGTCTGGCTCTTTATTCTCTAGCCGCAGGTACTACATACAGTCTTATATTTGAACTTTGACCCTAGGAGATGAAGCCCTGCTACTTGCTAAAAAAAAATTTGTATTTTCTCTTTGTGTGCACCACTGAACCTCACTCTATACCTCAGTCTTCACTGCCTTTCTCTGCCTGTCTGTCATATTTTCCCTACCATTTTGCTTTGAGCTCCAACTTTGCAACACATTCTGCCTATTAAAGCCCCTTTTTCATATCTGTGGCTTATTCCTAAAACTGTCAATCTGCTAGTGCCAGAGGTATCCAACCTTTTGGCATCTCTATGCCACCCTGGAATAAGAGTTGTCTTGGGCCACATATTAAATACATTGTGACACATAATCACAAAAAATCTCATAATATTTTACGTAAATTTACAATTTTGTGTTGGGTCATGTTGAGTCATCCTGGGCTGCATGCAGCCTTCAGGCCACAGATTGGAAACCCCTATTAGACTATTCTTCTCAGCACCTGTAGCTGAACCATCTCCCTGTCCCCTCATTCTAAGTCCTTGTCCTTCCCATAATGCTCTTCCCCAGCTTCCTGAGAAACAGGAGACATTATCATTTGGTGCATGGACACATGGAGACAAAGCTTAAGGGTCTCAACCTTCCTGGGAGCATAGGGACTCAAATTCAAAATTATTAACAAAAGGCAGTGAGAACTGACAAAACACTGAATAAGGAAAACAGTGTTCCTGCAACACATGCCATGATTTTTAAAGGACTGGAATAACCCAATACAAATTTTTTTACATAGAAATTTAAAAGACTGATTTGAAAAGTTATCAGTTCCATTTCCGCAGGCTCTCCACACCTTTGTGTGAAATGTGAATCTTTTCTTTGGCAAAATCCTCAACAAGGACAGGAACTAAATTCATCTTATTGTGCCTCATTATACCTGAGCAGGTTAGATTATTAAAACCTAGAGTTCCATACTGAAAGAAAGTTTGTTCTTCTAATGCACAGTATTGTTCTTCTCTTCTGTTAAAGAATGATTCAGCTAAATAATTAGTTTCTCTACCATTTTAATAGTAGGTATTTTTAGAGGTCAGTGAATTATTACTCTGAAATTGCAAATAATGACCCAATTCCTCATCTCCTTTGAGAGAAGTGATGCATTTAGGACTTATATCCCTAAGAAAACTGATGAGGTAGAATTAGATACTCATAACAACTCTGTGAATTCTCAAGCACTTTACTTTCAGTGATCTTTTAAAATAGTATAAAGAGCCTATTTAATATAGCATCATCAGGCATCACGTTCAGTCTGGACCAAGACAAAACAGGTACAGGGACCAAGGTCTCAGCATCAGGCAGGTGAGGAAGTGATTTAAAGTTAAATTTTCAGCTATAAAATGAATAACATCTGGAGATCTAATGTAAAATACTGTATACATAGTGTTGAAAACATGTATACAATTGAATTTGCTGAGAAAGTAGAATTTAAATGTTATCACCAAAATAAAAGACAAAATATTTTTAAAGCTGAATTACATAGTGCGAATTATGTAAGTATAGAGAAACTTTTTGCTACCTGATCAGGAAATAAAAATCTGACCAGACTCATACAAGAAGCAAAGATGGTAAAAACATCCGGGGGAAAACAGAGAAGAAAGTAAATGACGGGAATTGAGACTGATTCTCAGTAGAATTCTGTGATTTGTTTGTACCAATGTCCATTTGGAAGACCAAAGACCGCCTTTGGTGCTTTAACTGAATCAACTGAACAGTCTTGTTCTAGATGCCTGGAGTCTGCTCACATGTGCCAAAGAACAGGACAAAGGTTTTCTCAGAACACATTTAGTTGTTAATTTGCAAGGCTTAAGTTTAAGTTTAAATTTCATTGCTTTCTAGATATGTATTTGTAACAAATCACCTACCCTTTCTGAAATTATTCTTTCCTCTAAGTAACAACAAAACCTATTTCTCAGAGTCCTTTTAGGCATCAAGTGAGTTAAGAGGGCTTTGAGTATCGAAAATCATTCTATGGTTATTAAAGCTAAATTTTCCTAAAAGAAATGTCTTGTAAGCTTTTTAAAAGAAAAAAACTCCATTTATTTCATAGGAGATATCAGCTGCACACAGAAAACAGTGTCAAAGGAATTTGCATTTTCTGTCAGGTTTGTTCAAGAATTCCATGTCATGTTTTTTTCAGCTGCCAATAATGGAAATTTCTGCCACATGTGTAATAATGACAACCCCACCCCTAAAGCGTTCCTGGCTGCCACTTGAGCACCACACCAGGACAGAGCCACATGGCGCACAGATCTGTGATACCAGTTCCTTTTCTCCCAAACTTTCACGTGTGGATCTTCCCTGACCTGATCTGTCTTCTAACATTACATACAAGATAGATAATTTTATTTTTTAATTACACTTTATTTTTAGAACAGTTTTACATTTACAGAAAACTTGTAAAGAGCATTAGAGAAATTCTATATAACCCATCTCCAATTGCCTCTGCTATAAACTTCCATTATTAGTATGATATATTTGTTGTGATTTATGAACTAATACTGAAATGTTAATATTAACTACAGTTCACAATTTATGAAGTTTTTCCTAGTTTCACCTATTTTTTTTCTGTTCTAGGACCCATCTAGGATACCATATTACATTGAGTTATCATGTCTCCTTAGGCTCCTCTAGGCTGTCAGAGTTTTACAGACCTTCCTTTTTTTGATGACCTTGACAGTTTGGGGAAGTACTAGTCAGGTGTTTTGTGGAATATCCCTTTAACTGGAATTTTCCTGATTTTTCTGTCATGGTTATACTGGATTATGGGTTTGGGAGAGGCAGACCAGGGAGCTAAAGCACCACATTTGTCACATCATATTAAAGGTGGATACTATCAATGTCACTTATCATTTTTGATGTTGACTTTGAGCATCTGGCTGAGTTCAAGTTTGTCAGATTTCTGCACTGTAAAGGTATTTTTTATTACCTGTTTTTGCATTATACTCTTCTGAAGAAAGACACTAAGTGCAGGCTACACCGCCATACTTAAGAAAAGGAGGGTAATGCCCTACCTCCTTGAGCGTGAGGTGTCAACAGAAATTATTTGGAATTCTTCTACATGAGAAATACTTCCTTCCTACCCCGTTTATTTATTTGATCAGTTATTTTGATCAGTATAGACTCATGGACATTTATTTTATGCTTCAGATTATAATCCAGTACTACTGGGAGGGGCAAAAGTAGGTTTACAGTTGTGAGTACACAGTTTATTTTTATATTATTATTTATTAATTATTATATTATTTTTTCCATACAAACAACTGTAAACTTACTTTTACCCCATACTATATTTTTAAATGATTCTTTGCCAAAATTGTTCCAGGTTTGGACATTGGGAGCCCTTTTAGTTGGTTCCTATATTCCTTTGTAATTCTGCTCTCATTGTGGGATTTTGTGTAGGGGACATGGTTTGATTTCCGGATGATTTCTAGCACTATAAAATACTCAAGGCTTATCTTATATATTTTCCACCTGTGTCCTAGAGTCAGCTATTTCTCCATGAAGCCTTGGCTTCTTGTATTGGAGGGTGGCATTAGAAATCATGATCTGGGTACAAGGTGTGCTCATTGCTACTGAGGTGTTGGTGCTTCTGGGACCTCTAAGCTGACAGAAGAAGGAAATATATGTACATATATTAACCCATGTATTTACACATATCTGAAATATTTCAATATATAGTCATAAGTATCTATATGAAGCTAAACGTGAGTTCATACTGATGTCTCTGACCCTAATCCATTATTACATGGATCATTTTGGTCTCCTCCCCTTGCTTACCTGTAAACTTTCACTCTAACAATGAAAAACCTGTTTCTCACCATGCCATCCGTTTACTTATTTGTTCAGTGTCAATATATATGTATAGTAGTTTCAGAATTATTAAACAATACCTCTGTGTGAAACGATATTAGTAACTTATGTACAGTTTCTTACATATAGTTTCTTTTGCTTTTGAACCTTACAAACTTCACTCATTCCTCCATTCCCTAAATTACTTATGTAATTTAGGCCCTTTTTCTCTACCTCCCTTAGTGGGGTTGTTTCATAGATTATAATGCAGTTAGACTTTCTTATTGTAGTCTACATTTCTCCCTGGTATTTCCCAACTTCCTGAATGATTTCTTAAATATTTATATAAACTAAGTTGTACTCCTTGAGCTGTAAAGTTCAATGGGTTCAGACAGATGCACAGTGTTATGTATCTACAATTAGAAAATTATACAGAATAACCTCACCACCCTGAAATATCCCTTGTACTTCATGTGTTTAGCACTCCTTCCACCAAATCCCTGAACCCTTAGCAACCACTGGTCATTGTACTAACTCTCTAATGTTGCCTCTTCCACAATGTTATGTAATCGGGATAATATAGTATATTGCTCCTTCAGACTGGCTCCTTTTACATAGTTATATGCATTTAAGATGCATTCATGTTTTATTATAACTTGATAGTGGTCTTCTTATTATGGCTGAATAATATTCCATTATATGGATGTACCATAGTTTATTTATCTATTCACCTGTTAAAAAATATCTTGATTGCTTCCAGTTTCTGGTGACTATGAAAAAAAATGTTATAAACATTCATAAAAACTCCAATTTTAGTGCATTTCCATCAACTGAAAAAATTCCCTTGAACTTCTTTTAGTCAATTTCTGTTCTCTCCCTAGTCCCTGACAATTTGGCCTTTTTAGGAGTTATTTGTAAATATAATCAACATAGTCTATTGAGCCTAGCTTCTTTCATTTATCATTACTTGTTTTAGGTTCATCCATGTTGTGTTGTTGCATGTATCAGTAATCCAATCCTTTTCATTGCGGTGTAATACTCCATTATAAAGATTTATTGCTTTATTTATGTATTCATCAGTTGATGGATGTCACCTTTGTTGTTGTTGTTCTTATTATGAGTACTGCTACTATGACCATACTTTTGTGTAGACATATGTTCTCATCTCTCTTGGGTAGATATCTAAAAGCAGAATTGTTGACTATTTGGGGAATTTATATTTAACATTTTAAGAACCTATCAAACTGTTTCCCAAAGTGGTCATATTGTTTTACTCCTAACAGCAATGTATGAAGGTTCTACTTCCTCCACATCCTCACCAATACATGGAATGTTCAGTCTTTATGAGTTTAGCTACTCCAGTAAATGTGTAGTGGTATCTTGTGGTTTTCATTTGTATTCCCGAATAAAATATGTCATTGAGCCTATTTTCATGTGTTTATTATCCATTTGTATTATATCCTCTTTGGAGAAATGTCTATTCAGAGCATTTGCTCATTTTTTAATGTGGTTATTTTCTTATTGAGCTGTAAAATTTATTCTATATAAAAGTCCTTTATCAGATAATGTTTTGCAAATACTTTCTCCAAGTCTTTGTCTGCTTTCATTTTCTTTGTGGCATCTAGTGAAGACCAAAAGTTTTTTTTATTTTGATGAAGTACAATTTATCAAAATTTTAATGGATGTGCTTTTGATGCCATATTAAAAAAAAACTTTTACTAACCCAAGAGCACAAAAATTTTTCTCTTGTGCCTTTTTCTAGACATCTTGTAGTTTCAGCTCTAATATTCAAGTCTACAATTGATATAAAGTTATTATTATTATTATTTTGAAATGAATATACAATTATTTTAGTTTCATTTGTTGAAAGACTATTTTTCCCATTGAGTTACCTTGGTTAATTGGTTGAAAACAAATTGACCGTATATATGTGAGTTTAGCTCCGGGCTGTTCTGTACCACTGGTCTTTACATGTCTATAATTATGCCACTATCACACTGTCTTGCCTAGTATTATTTTGTGATGAGCTTTGAAATAAGGTATTTAAATCCTTTAACTTTGTTCTACTTTTTCAAAGTTGTTTTGACTATTCTATCTCCTTTGCATTTACATGTGCATCTTAGGATTAGCTTATTGATATTTAATAAGAAAAACCAGCTGAGATTTTGGTAGGGATTATTTTGCATTTTTAGATCTATTTGGGAAAACTGGCATCTTGATAATGTCAAACTTTGCAGTTCATGGACATAATGTATTTCTCAGTTATTTAGATCTTTCTTAATTTCTTTCAGAAATATACTATAATTTTCAGTGTGTAAATCCTATATGTAAAAGTTTTTTCCTAAGTATTTTGTTTTTTGGATGTTATTATGAATGGAATTTGTTCTAATTTAATTTTTTAATTGTTTGTTGCTAGTCTAAAGAAATATATTTTTGTTTGTTTATTAATATAGTATCTGGTGACCTTGCTAAATTGTATTATTAATTCTTTTAGTCTTTTTTCCTAGGCTGTTTGAAACTTTTATACACAAGAGCATTAACATGTGAGTGAAACATTTACTTCTTTCCTGGTCTATATGCCTTTGGTTTATTTTTTTCTTGCCCTTCTTCACTGGCTGGAACCTCTAACACAATGAATCTCCCCAATCTAAGGGAGGAGACAGAATTTAGTCTTTCACCACTAAGTATAATACCAATTGTGTTTTTTAAAACAGATACCCTTTATTAAATTAATAAAGTTATCTTCTCTTCCTGGTTTATTATGAGTTATTAACATGATGGGTGTTGGATTTTTTAAAAAATTATTTTCTGGGGGCTCGGAGAAGATGGCGGCGGAGTAGGACAAAGGATTTCGCTTCTCTCCACGCGCCGGAGAAGGACCTGGCTGATCTGCGGAAGAACACAGCAGATGCTAATCTNTAAAAAATTATTTTCTGCATTAGGTGAGATGATTTTTTGGTTTTTGCCCTTTGTCTTCTTAATATTATGTATTGCAGTAGTTGATTTTTGAATTTTACTCTCCATTCTGCTAACCACTTATTCAGGTAGATAGTGTTTCATAACAAGTTATCAGTCTTGTTTTATTAGGGCCCATAGACTACGATAAACTCATTCACAGTTGTCAATAACTGATTGTGAGCTCCCTTATATAAAGGTCTGACCATGAGTGAGAATTTTATCTTATACTTATTTTATCCCATTCTTATACATTATCTCTAACTATATCAGTGGAGCATCAAGAAAAGAAACACAAGATGAAGACTGAGGGGAGGGAGTTTATTTTTGTCATTGGTGTTAATTGGGGTGTGTGTGGTAACAGCAACCTGTGTATTCCCAATTAGGTCTCCAATTTTGTCTATGTAGGCTGAGGAGCAATATATTTTTAGGATGTGAATTAGTAGCCATCACATATAATTTCACAACAGTTTCTAGGAGAAACACCAGAACTGATGTTGAAATTATAGAAAGAAATGGCAAATAGATTGATGATACTAAAATTCTGTGTGAGTAACTGGAAAAATAATGTGGAGAAGGCACAGAATTTTTCTCTCTGAATGAGGATTTAGATAGATAGATGATAGACAGACAGATAGATGGATGATAGACAGATAGAGTTTCTTTGTTCTATAGCAAAGTAGTAATTATCTCTTCAGCATGAAATGTCTCACTTACCAATGATCTCCATCAATGAGTCGCCAAAGAGTTCAAAATGATATTTGCACTTTTGTACTATGTGCCAATAGAAAAAACACACAAGGAGAAGACTGGACTTTACACAGAGCCAATCTGAAGTACTTGGAGAATTTCAGAAATGTTATGAACAATTTTAGATATATATATAGTGTTATTCCATTTTAACACATTTCTAGATGTATTATCTTTTTATCATTCAAAGTGATTAAATTTTGATCTTTTAGAAATGTTCCTTTCTTCTGAAAAGAGAAATATGTCATAGAAACAGTAGCAAATGTAAAAAGTGTGGGCAGTTACAATTTCCCAAAATAGTTAGAATTCTCAAGTTCTGTTCCTATTTTTTGTCATGATGGGAGCATGAAGGCAGAAGGCAGCATGAAGGGAGTGTTCACACCAAGAGGGGTATCTGTAAAGGAGTTCTGCACATTTCCAGTCTCAGTCTGTGTGTTACCGGGTGCCTTATGGTGAAAGGCAAAGAGTAAGATGTATTCAGAAATAGAGAGGAGCCCACAGGTGAGAAGATAAGAACTTTCCTGGGATTCTTATGTAGAGTATAATATGTATGTGTACACATATGTGCACTAGTGTGTGTACACATCTGAGCTCTAGTGTATGTGTACACGCACATGAGTTTTTTTATTGTACAAGTCTTGAGAGTGTTGAAAGTTGGACTTCAGTAAACAATGGTAATGACTATTCTTCTCCATTTAATATCAAAGAAATTTTATTTACTTTGGGCCCAGAAAAACTATTTTCCTTTTCTGTTCCACCCCTTTCCCCATGCTCTTTATGCACATGACTACTTGGTTGCTGATGTTCCCAAATGGCTTACCTGGACAGGTATATGTGTGGCCAGGGCAGGTAAGGGGCAGAGTTGAGATAGGCTGGACATTTACTGTATAACAAGTGCCTTCCCCTCCTTTCCACCCTAAGGCCACGTTTCTGGACATGTAAACTGTATTGGCTTTTATTCTGATTTCTCAAGTACAATTTGAAAATGTTGACATAAATGCCTGTCCTCTTTTTCAAGATGCCTAGCAGGTTACATGAGGAAGTCAGAAATAAAAATGACCTACCCAGGGACTCTAGGCTCTCGATCTCTTTTTACATTTTCTTTGAAATAATAAACTATTAGAAAATCTTTTAGATTAGCATGTTAATTTTGCCAATGAGAAAACTGAACGTGAAAAAGGCTTGGAGACTTTGTTAGGTCTCACAGCTGGTCCCCACCCAGCTGGGGCTTTAATTTGCTTTTCTTGCCTCACAGAACAACATTCTTTCCACTCAGCTGTGCTTCCTCATTGATAGATGCTAACAGAAGTTTCTGAAGAAAAGGATCTTACCTTTTTACAATAGCTGTTTTAAAATATTTTAAGTATCACACAATGTTATGAGTTAGATTTTGTACAGAAACATTACTTCTTCTTTTTTTAAAAGAGCCAATCATTTTTTAAACCTCACCTGAGGATTTGTTTATCAATTTTAGAGAGAGAGAAAGGTGCGGAGAGAGAAACATTGATTAGTTGCCTCCCATAAGTTCCCTGACATAAGACTGAACCTACAACCTAGGCATGTGCCCTGACCAGAATTGAACACACAACTCTGGTGTACAGGACAAGGCTCCAACCAACTGAGCCACCTGGCCAAGGCAAAACATTATTACTTATTATTATTTTTATCCTCATTCAGAAAACTAAAGGGCTGAGTTGCAGCAACTCTTATAGAGTCTAAAAAAATACACTCAAACTGCTCAATCCAAGCTTTCACAGAGGAATGTGGCTCAAGCAAGAGCTGTTGCTGCCCATTCATACTGAGCCCAAGAGCACAGCGTCCTTTCCACAATTCATTAGACAGTTCAGCTTCTGCTTCCCCTGCAAACAAACTGAGATTTGGGTTCTCAAAGGCATTCATAGACGCTAAAACTGCCGACACTAACACAGCACTTTGATCATTCGGTCAAATCAAAGCGCATTTATTAAGCAGCTGTGTGAGGCTCCCTGCAGTGCCTTCTCTTTGTGTCTCTGGCATTTACACTTGCCTGCTTCTCTTCTGTGGCTCTTCACCCCTGCCCAGGAAAATGCCCCAATATACGTGCATCTCAAGACCAGGGCTATTTTCATCACAATCAACCAGAGCAGGTACCCTTTTGGGTTCCTCCCTAGATTTTATTCAAAGTTCAGGAGCGAACTGACTTCACTGTAGAATTTGTGCTCCCATCCCAGCTTTCACAGGCTTCTGTGAGAGGAGCACTCTAGCCAGTAGTCAGAGCTTATAGGGCTGAAACTTCAGCATCTGATTTCTTCTTTCAGGATGCAGAGTGAGTATGTAGAAGGATTTTTAGGAAAATAGTTTATAGCCAGTCATTGGAAGGTGTTTTGCTTGCAGTGTCTCAGACTGCCGGTCTATGATTTAAATAAATCATTTATTTTAGGCTCAGACTTTAGAGGGAAGAAAAATGAAGTCTTGGAATGATTTTCTTCAAGTTTTCCATGACATTCTTTACATCAAGAAGAAAGATGTGGGAAGGCAAGATAGAGTGAGTGTGCAGAGAGAAGGGGACTCCAATACTATTTTCCCTTGTTCATTTATGAGCTTATATTTTCCTAGCCATACACACATATTCCATTTTGTGACTCACTCAGACAATTTACCATGCTTAAAACTACATTAAAATCTTTTGGCAATGGTTAGGTCAAATATACCTACTATGTATACAGTTGGAAAGTTTTCCTCACAGGTCAAGCTTATGGTATGGATGTTGTATTTGTGTCCTCGTTGCCATGGTGACTTGAAAAGGTTACAGGCAAAGCCTCAGAAAACAGCGGCTGTGCAATAAAATATCATAAATATGTGGGTACTTCCTAAAATATTATTCTCAAATATGGATTAAAAATTCTTAGACCCTATCTCTTAAAATTAATTTCCATTATTAGCATGTAGGTTATTAACTCAAAAGAATATTTTCCAAACAATCTTTTTCAACTCACTCCTTTTCTCTCTAAACTGTGATCTAATGGCCATTTATCTCAAAAGACTAACTATGTTAATCACGAGGAATGCTTTCTTTTTTTGATATGAATGAGGCATGCCAGTGAGAATAAAGTTTAATAAAGTTGTTTTTCTACCCAAACACGCTGTTGTTTTCAAATCTCCCCTTTAAATCCATTTCTACAGAAATAGTAAAATTTTTTTCCCAGTTTGTTTAAGAACTGGGTAAATAAACTTGAGCAACACTAGACAGTGCCAAGCTGTTAAACATTTACCGGCTATAAGAATTCAAACTTTTCTTGTTGTTGGCTGATGGCCCTTGAGTCCCTGACTTACCTTTTTTATTTCCTCATGTATACTTTATCCTATAAGATAAATTATGAGGGTTTATCCTCCAAAGTAACACTAAATAGCAATAGAAAATGTAATTCCTATGATACCTACAACCATCTTAGCATTGGATAAAAAAGCAAATCTTACATCCACACGTCTTTCTACTTACATTCCCAAGGGAGAGGAAGATGAGTAAAAAAACCTTCAAATTTTTCTGTGCTTGTTGCTCATTTCAACAGGATAACACAAAGAGGATTAACACATCCCTTGATCTGTGACCCCTGGCTTAATTTTTAACCTTTAACCTAGCACCTAAATTCTCTACAGCCCTTTATTTATCTCAAGATATTTTCATGTAGAAGTATAATAAAAATAAAATTATGGTAATATATTTATGTGTTTGTTTCCTGACTTGATACCCTCTCATATTTAATACCTAAAAATCAAAAATCTCTAATTCATTAACCTAGCCCTTCTTCTGCCATCTGGTGGAGAAACTAAGTAATAAACCAAGAATTTCTCCACTGAACCGTAAATGTATCAGTCAGCAGCTGTTTTGGGGGTTATTCTTCTTCTTCACTGTTTTATTTAAATAGTACTTATTTAGGCATTCAGCACCATTAAATGCCATACTCTTTAAATTAGCCAAACTCAGTCCGTGTCCCTGGAAGGGGTGTGAAATATTAAATAATTAAAAGCTCTCCTACAGCTTAGGTATTTTCCAACAATAAATTCAACTCACAGGACAAGACAGGGACTCTTTAAGATGATGAGGCTACCACTTAGCTCACTAGTAGTAATTTTCTTTATAATGATATTCTGACCCTAATATGCTCATGGTTTTCTGAGCATTTCTAAGAGGCAGGTGGAGGGGGGGGGGAGAGAAGGGAAGGGGAAAACTTTCTTATGCCTTACAAAAAATAAAATTTTGGAAACATTTTTCAGTAAGATATCTATATGAGAAAAAATAACATTCCATTGAGCTGTCTCCATTTTTATCCATTCCTAATTTACAGGCTATGGAGAATGGGAATGTGATAATAGGTATGTGGTAGTAATTATACTAACTGCCATGGTTTTGAGGAACGTGACAGCCTGATCAAATTAGCTTGAACAAAATGATTCTACAGCGTTATATGAGTTGGCCCAAGTATAGCCAAATCTGAGTTCCCTCCATCTTGCCAAAATCCACAGAGAAGAGGCAGCCATAAATCATAGAGGAAATGTGGCTCTTTATGCATAAAGAATCCGATGGATTCTGGACAGAGGCACTTAAGACACAAGAACCATACTGTTGTATGTTCATAAGGGCTATTGGCTTGGTCTATTGCCATGAGCTCTTTGTTGTTAAGGACACTGAAACCTTAGGAAGGCCCTTCATCATTACCATGGCATAAAGAAAAAGTAGTGCTGATGGAACCAACGTGCTCAAGTCAAATGGGGCCCTAGAAGAAGATGCGGAGCCCCATAAGCCTCAACCCTACTTTCTGCTTCTGCACTTCAGCATTCTCATGGCCCAAATCCGGGCTGAGCAGTCTGCCAGAAATTATCTTTAAGTTGAAAGAGGCAACAGATGGTCTACCTTAAACATCTCTGATTATAAGCATCACAGGTATATTTTGAATAGACATGGGATATGTGATGCTTTTCTAAACAAGAATTTATTTAATCCAAAAATAGGCTTTAAAAATATACACTATGGAGGTTCTGTAGCTGCTTCTCCAACATCCCCAACGATTTCTGATCTGCTATGGTACCTGGAAGCCCAGCGCAGTCTCACAGTTGACTCCTGTGAAGTCCCCCCCCCCGCCACACCAGAGTGTCCAGAGGGTCTAAAGTATTGAAAAGGAACTGGCGATTGCTAGGATGCAGAACAGTTCCTTAATATCAAGTTACATCAGTCTAAACTCATATCTCATTTAAATGGTTTCTACAGTGCAAGTGCAATGTGTCTAAAGGGCAACAGAGCACCTGAAACCTTCCTATGACAAAAATAAAGGAGAAAAGTCAGTTGAATCCAAGTACATTGAAATTAATACACACAGAGAGATATACCAAATGAGGGATTTTTCTAGAAGAAAGCTGAAGTATTCTGTGTTTTTTACATTTTATTTATTTATTTAATTTATTTATCTTTAGAGGGGAAGGGAAGGAGAGAAGGAGAGAAATATCAATGTATGGTTGCCTCTCGTGAGTCCCCTGCTGGGAACTGGCCTGCAACCCAGGCATGTGCCCTGACTGGGAATCGAACCGCGATCGTGTGGCTCAATCCACTGAGCTACACCAGCCAGGGCCTGTTTTTTACATTTTAAATGAAAGTTTTAAAAAATATAGAAGCTATGTCTTTTGAGGTTTGTCTAATAAACATTTCACTGAGTATGCTCTGAATGCCAGGCTGTGTGCCAGGATTTAGAGATAGCAACATGGAAGATGTGGAAGGCCTGACACCTGGGAGCCTAGTGTTGGGCTCAGTAATCATACTGATGATAGAAAGCTGGGAGAACTAAAGATGAGACCAAAGAATGAAGAGCAAAAACTATGAAGACGTTTAGTGGGCTAAATTCAGCAAAGATATATGTGAAGTTCTGAACTGAGGATTAAAAAATCTAATAATACAGCAATGCCACTATAGAATAGGAAGGTATGGTTTAGCTACTACTTCATTTAAAATACAATGGTTTAAGATGACTGATATAGGGTGACAATGTGGTATAACTCCCCCAAAAGCCAGTGCAATGTTGGGTGCACAGTATAAAAATATACTGATCTAGAACAAGTTGGCAGTTCCCTTCTGTGGAAGTTCTACTGGTATCAGAGCAATCTATTCTGTACTAGACTTTGCATATTATCTGGGCTATAGACAAACTGGTGCATTTTACAAATCCATTAGCCCATCCATCAAAATGATGATAGGCTGAAAACCAGAAACTATTCACCAGCAGATGTTTACTGAATGCTTCCTACCTTTCAGTCACTGAAGGTGCTGGGGTAAATGATGGAAAAATCACACAATGTTCCTATTAACATGCATACGACTGTTTAATGAAAACAGAAAATAAACGAATAGTTGATAACATAATTTTACATACCATTAAGTGTCATTTTAAAACCCACCCAAGACCATCCCAGAAATCACATAGGAAGGGAACCGGAAACAAGACCTTTAGCCTGGAAAGAGGAAGACAAAAGGGGTACACAGATGTCTTATTAAAATATGACACGGGATTTTCTATATATTTAGAGTGAGTAAATATATTTCCTATAGCCCTGACAAATAGGATCAAGACCAGTAGGACAGAATTGACTCAATATAAGATTAAACTGCCTGTGAATGTTGTCACTTCAGAGGTGATAGAGGCCACATTAGAGGAAGAAATGCTCTTCACTAATTCACTTTCCAAGGCAGAAATTTCACAACTCCTGGCTGAACAGCAGTTGGAGGGCCATGCTGTTGGGTTTCACCTTGTGCTTCCCTGATATTTTGTGGGTGCCTCTGTTAGCGCTTCTTACTTAGCCCACTTCACTAATCCCTGAGTAGCTTCATTAACGTCTCTGAAACCAGCCTCTCTAGCCTCTAGAGCTCCAACTCAGGTTCTCATCATTTTTACCTGGGCTCGTAGTCAGGAAACATCCTCCTCCCCTGCCCTCAACCCTGTTACAAGCGACAAAAGAAAACTAACTCAAGCTGTTCAGTCAAAAAGAAATGTACTGGTGTGTGTAATGGGCACCTCCCTTGGGACACTGGTTTCAAACACAGCTAGATCCAGGTCTTAGATTCTAGAGAGTTGAGCAATACCAATAAATTTCTGTTTCCTCATTTTTAGTGCATTTTCCTCTAAGTATGGGCTTCATGATAGCAGGAAGCCAAAGCTACATCCTTTCATCCTGAAGAGAAAAAGAGTCCTATGCCTACTAGGAGCCATGTGTGAAATTTCAGGGGAGAAGTCTAATTGGTGCTGCTTGGATTATGTGCTCACCCAGACCAATCTCAGAGAACAAGAGGTAGGGTACTATAATGGGCTAGGCTTGGGTCATATGTCCATTCTTCTGTGGTTGAGTCGGGGGCTGAGAGTAGGGCAACTCTCTTCCAAAATGCAGGTGCTAGGCAGACAAAAAAACAAAAACAAAAACAAAGAAAGGAAAAAAGAGATTAGATGTCTTCCATAGTCACACTACTTCAGTAACTTTCTAATTGCCTCATGACTTCCTCAGTTCATGCTTTTCTTTGCTGGAAGAATAATCTTCCTAAGTGGCAATTATAATTACCTGCTTCCCCTCCTTTAGACCTTAAGTACTGTATTTTTCAGACTATAAGACACACCCCCCATTTTGGGAGGAATAATGGTTGTTAATTCTGCTGTTGGGTTCTGTTTACATTTATATTGGTGAAATATTATTTATGTTATTAAATATTTTACCATATTTTGTGCTTAAATTTTTTTCCTGTAAAACATAGGTGCATCTTATGGTCTGAAAAATATGGTAGCTCCTAGTTGCTTGCAAAATAAAGTAAAAACTCATTAGAATCTGGCTCTGTACCTACCTCTCAGTGTTATTTCTGCCTAGACTGTTCTCATGGCTAAAGCTCCAATCATTATAAATTGCTTGCAGTTTCCCAAACTTTCACATTTATTTCAAGCCTCAGCCTTTACTCAGTGTCCCTACTACCTCCCTTCTCCAATCTCACTAATTTTCTTTCAGGAGTTAATCCAAGCGTCACCTCCTCTCCAGGCCTCTCCTCCCCTTCAGGTAGGATTTATCCAGCAGAGGACAGGGGTTGAGCCTTCTTCATTCTTATGTTTCTGGTAAATTGCCTGGCAGATAAAGGTACCTAGTAAACATTTTTGAGAGAGGCAGAAAGGAAGAAAAGGAAGGAAGGAAAGAAGGACAGATTCCCCAGGGTCTATGTTTTCCTCCCAGATAATAAACAAATTTTGAAAATTATATTCTGGGTAGAAGGTTTCAACTTGATTGTCTAAATCAAAGTAATGAGTAATATAATTCTGGACTCAGTCACGCTGGAAGGTAGACAGATGCAGGAAACATGAGAAGATGGGACAAAACGGTCTTTATAGTGTCTTTTTCTGGTGTGAACCAGCATAGACTGGCCACTTGTCCCACTCATGCAAGAAGTGTAAGCCCTGTCACATACAAGAAGCACCATCTTCAGTAAAATACCATGGCTACCCTATTTCTGGCTCATTTCTGCTTGGGCAGTCATGTGGAGAAATGAAAGTGAATGGAGGATTACAAATGTGACCTAATTCTCTGCTGAAAGTCTTTCCAATCATGGGTCTGAGTGTATTTTAATTATACCTGAACACAGGAGCCCTCACCAATGCATAACTGAAGTCCCAAGTGGACTGTCACTGTGGCTGTGAAGATTTGTATAAGCTTGTGGTTATCTCAAGAGCCTGACATCACACTGATCATTAGGCAACAGCACTGAGGCGCAGCTGGGCGTTACCATGGCAACCTGCGCTGGATTTGCCTGCAGAGCTTGGGAACAAGAGTGTTTTATTATGGGTCATTAAAGGCCAAAGGCTTGATTTATATTATTTCCTGGAAAATCTTATTATTTCAGGGTTTACGCTCCATCTCCATCTATGCAGCTCTTGTAAAAGAAATCGTAAGTGTCAGTTATTAGGTAGAGTAGCAATGACAAGCTTCAGGTAAACTGTAAACCACAGTTTTCTATAGATAAGAAAAGCACTTTGCCATAGGGATGTGGGGTAAAGAGACACCCAGTGTTCACTGAAGACAGAGAATTCTTATTCTGAAAAGTGAAAGGTCCTTCTTTTTATTGTCTGTTCCCACTGGCTTGAGTCATGCTTTAGACACCATTGATAAGGATACTTGGGTCCTGTAATCTGCTAAATGAGTATTGACAAATCTGACTCTGCTGGAGGTTTTTTTTTTCTTCAAATTGTACTTTATTATGGTAGAAACAATTAGCATGAGATCCACCTTCTTAACAAATGGTTGAGTGCACAAGGCATTAATGTTGACCCCAGGCACGATGTTGTAGCACATCTCCAGAGATTATTCCTCTTGACTCACTGAACTTGATGCCCCCACATTAGTAACTCCCCATTCCCTCCTCCCCCACCCTGGCAACCACCATTCCTCTCTGATTCTATAAATTTTAGATACATCTTGTAAGTGGCATATGTGGTATTTGTCTTTCTGTGATTTGGTTTGTTTCTCATCTTCAGTAGCTGCTGAGTCACAGGTGTTTTATATTCCAGAGTAACTTTTCTTTCCAGCTGTACTAAATCCAGGAAATGATAGCTTCAAACAGCGTGTAACCACTTAAAGCTCTAGAAAGGCAAAGAGCCTCTCTCTCATTTAACTGTGCCTGGAAGTAGGGAAATTAGGTGTTTAGCCAAAGACTTTTTAAAGAACAAGCCCCTGGCAAGCACTACAGACTGACCTCGAGCTGATGGACAGCGATTGCCTTTAGACTGTGATTGCACTGAATCTACTTGAGGAAGGAACCGGAGGTCATTCATTCACTCATAGCTCCATCTGCTACCTATAATCAAGGATGTCAATTCCACTGAGGCAATGTCACCAATGCCACTGAATGTGCTCTAGCTTCCAAATCCCTGTGACCCAACAATAATTCATTTTGGCTTTCCTGAATGCTCACAAATCATCTCTTGACCAAGAAGACTCTGGGGGTTTTGTACCCCAGGATGACAGCTGAGAACTAGAGAGAAACAGCAAGGTAATCCTTGAAATTTGAGTTAACTTAGTACAGTCAGAACTATGTGAAATGTTTCCTATTCAAAAAAAACACTTGCCTAAATGAATGGAACAATGTGTATGTCATTAAATTAGTTCATGACTTCACTGACATTTTACACCATCCTCCAAGGATGATGGTGATCCACTTCAGTTAACTCAAAGTGGAGCAGTGAACAGATAGTGGGTGATGGTTAATGTTTTGCTTATAAGAAAAATGCTACAGAATTGCCAGAGCAAATCTGAAGATATATATAGAGATATATCTTTTTAGAGATATATCTTACCTATGTATTTATCTATATATCTCTATATTACTATATATACTTACATATGTAAAATATTTAATATATCCCTTTGTTCACTAGAACTGTTGGAGACAGAAAAAGTAGATTTTTTTGTGTCAAATTTCAGTATTTTAACTGTAGAATTAAGTTATCTCTGTTCTGAACAGTCCAATTTCTTCCATTATGGTTGAGGCACACAGGGCAGGAGACAGGTGAATCAAGACAATGTGGTGAATGTCCAGCATAGCTTCAAGCTGAAAAGATACCATGAGTTGCTTTGCTTGCCCTATAAAAGAGGTGCATTTTATGTTAGATTTGGAAAATGAGGTTATGCTATAGATATAAAATAAAGGATGTGTAGGCACATGCTAAATGTAGAACAGAGGTGAATATGAGTTTTAACTGGTGTTTTTATACCAGCAGTTAGTTACCTCCTGCTAAATGGGTTGCAGCTATGTAATGTGTCAAACACCCCTGTAAAAGGATTCCAGGTCAGGAAGTGCCCTATTTTAGGTGGTAAATCTTCCAGCTCCCTAAACCAATGAGTATACAAGAAACAGCATTAAGAGAAGCAAAGCTCTGAGGACAGGGTTGTCATCATTAACTCCAAAGAGCTAAATTAGAAGATTGTATATAACCATAAACTATTGTTCCACATCCCCAGCTTCTCAAAAATCTCTGATATATTTACAGTTACTTCTCATAGTCCTTACAAAAAAAACCCCTGTTTTTCTTGAATAAAGATAACTGCATGAAAATGATATTTATACTAATACATAAAATTAATCCTTTGTAAACTACATTTAAACTTTTCTCTATCTAGAATACATATAGTAGCTAAGGTATAGAGTCAGGTGATTTGAAGTAAGTGCTGCTAAAAGAAATGTGAAATCAGGGTTCAAGAGTTAGTTTAAATTTACACACATAAATAGATATGACTTAAAAAGAGGAATAAAAGGTTATTCAAATTTCACCTTTGAAAAAGATTAAAATAATTAAACTTTTCACTTTCAATACCACTTGTTGGTTTTTCACAGGCCCAATACTAAATGGCAGGTATGACAGCTTTTCAGAGCAGAGTAAGGGGAACAGTTCTTCAGGAACTGAGGAGAGGCAGACCTGGGAAAATTATTGTAATACTTTTTTTAGGGCTAATTAAAAAATAATATGAAAGAGAAAATTATAGGATAATTATAGGGAAAATTATAGGATAATTTCTGTATGCATTGTTAAAATAAAATTTGTTCCCTTTTCTCCACATTCTCACCAGCACATGTTGTTTGTTGATTTATTAATGATACCCATTCTGACAGGTGTGAGGTGATACCTCATCGTGGTATTTGCATCTCTCTGATGGCTAGTGATCCTGAGCATCCTTTCATATATCTATTGGCCCTCTGTCTGTCCTCCTTGGAGAAGTCTATTCAGGTCCTTTGCCTATTTTTTAACTTGATCGTTTATCTTCCTGCTGCTGAGTCATAAGAATTTTTTATACATTTTGGAGATTAAACCGTTGTCTGAGGTATCTATGGGAAATATGTTTTCCCATATGGTTGGCTCCCTTTCTATTTTGTTGATGTTTTCTTTAGCTGTGTGGAATTTTTTGGTTTGATGTAGTCTCATTTGTTTATTCTTTTCTTTATATCACTTGCTCTAGGAGATATATAGGCAAAAATGTTATTATGCAAGATACCTGAAATTTTACTGCCTATGTTCTCCTCCAAGATATTTATGGTATCATGACTTATATTTTAGTCTTTTGTCCATTTTGACTTTATTCTAGTGTATGGTGTAAGTTGGTGACCTAGGTTCATATTTTTGCAAGTATAGTCCAGTTCTCTCAAAACCATTTCTTGAGGAGACTGTCTTTTCTCCATTGTATACTCTTGCCTCCTTTGTCAAATATTAATTGACCATAGAAGCGTGTTTTTTTCTGGGCTCTCTATTCTGTTCCATTGATCTAGGTGTCTGTTCTTATGTCAGTAACAGACCGTTTTGATTATAGTGGACTTATAATATAGTTTGATATCAGATATTGTGATCCCTCCAGTTCACTCTTGGTGGGAATGCAGACTGGTGGTACAAACACTCTGGAAAACAGTATGGAGTTTCCTCAAAAAATTAAAATGGAACTGCCTTGCCCTGGCTGGTGTGGCTCAGAGGATTGAGCACCAGCCTGTGGACTGAAAATTTGCTGGTTCAATTCCTGGTCAGTGTGGATGCCTGAGTTATGGCAGGGCTAGGCTCCCAGTTGGGGGCTTATGGGAGCCAACCAATCTGTTTCTCCCTCTCTCTCTCTCCCTCATTGCTCTTCTCTCTAAAAATAAATAAATACACAAAGAAAGGAAGGAAGGAAGAAAGAGAAAGGAGAGAGAGAGAGAGAGAGGAGAGAGAAAGAAAGAAAGAAAGAAAGAAAGAAAGAAAGAAAGAAAGAAAGAAAGAAAGAAAGAAAGAAAGAAAGATCAGTCTTTTGAAAAAATGGAACTGCTTTTTCACCTAGTAATTCCACTTCTGGGACTATATCCAAAGAATACCAAACACTAATTTCAACAGGATATATGCACCCCTATGTTCATACCAGTGCTAGTTACAATAGCCAAGATTTGAAAACAGCCTAAGTGCCCATCAGTAGATGAGTGGAAAAAAGTCATGGTACATTTATGCAATGGAGTACTGTGCAGCAATAAAAAGGTAGGAAATCTTACTTTTTGCTACAGCATAGACGGACCTGGAGACTATTATGCTAAGTGAAATAAGCCAGTCAATGAAAGACAAATACCATATGATCTCACTTATAACTGGAATTTAATGAACAAAATAAAGTAACAAGCAAAATAGAAACAAAGACACAGAAACATGAAACAAAGCGATAGCTGTAGGAAGGGAGAAGTAAGGGAAGATTGGCTGAAAAAGGCTTTAGACAAAGAACATATATGCATGACTTGCGGACATGAACAATGGTGTGGGGATTGACTGTGGTAGTGGGGGATGGGCAGGTGGGATGGGAGCAAGGTGGGAAAAATTGGGACAACTGTAATAGTATAAATAATAAAAAATGTTTAACTTTCAAAATAAATAAAATAAAACTTATGCATTTAATACTATAAACAGAACATATATAGATCATATTTGAGCAATGAAAATATCTTAGACACAATAATGACACAAAGAAAAAAGGAGAAAAAAATTTAACTAAATCCCAATTTAATAAAATGGAAGTACTTTTTAAAATTAATGGTGTTGCTTACTTTTAAATATGCTCTTTAATTGTTTATTTCTGGCTTCTAAATAATAAAATAATTATAATGATACTCATTACCAAAAATAACAATGGATTAGTATTATAATGGTTTGAGCAAAATTAATAAATCTAATTAACTTACCTATTATACTCATATACCAAACTATTAAAAATTAATTAATCATGCTCTGAATTAAAGGAGCTGCCTATGGACATACATGAAAGGAGATTCTTCTCTTTCATATTATTTTTTTTAATTAGCCCTAAAAAAAGTATTACAATAATTTTCCCAGGTCTGCCTCTCCTCAGTTCCTGAAGAACTGTTCCCCTTTGCTCTGAAAAGCTGTCATACCTGCCATTTAGTATTGGGCCTGTGAAAAACCAACAAGTGGTATTGAAAGTGAAAAGTTTAATTATTTTAATCTTTTTCAAAGGTGAAATTTGAATAACCTTTTATTCCTCTTTTTAAGTCATATCTATTTATGTGTGTAAATTTAAACTAACTCTTGAACCCTGATTTCACATTTCTTTTAGTAGCACTTACTTCAAATCACCTGACTCTATACCTTAGCTACTATATGTGACTAAATAGTATGTGACCAGAGTGTGAGAACCTCATTCTTTGATTGGATGAAATAGTCAGAAGTGTCCAAATAGTCGTGTTCTAAGATACCTTCACAGGCATGTTGGGAATCAACAATAGTCAAGCTTGAAATGATCATTTAAGTCTTGGCCATCTTCAGTGTTGATTAGCAAAGAAACCCATAAATAAAATTTTAAGAGCTATCTGTGCAAAGTAACATTTAGCATTGTTAATATAGAACCTAAATCTTGAGAGTTTTCAAAGCCTCACAGACACCATCTTATAATTTCCATAGCACTTTTACAGGGTCACGGTCGACTAACACCCTGGCCCTGGAACACAGATGGGGATACTAAGGATGGTAGCAGGCATTGCATTTATTCTAGTAATGCATTAAGCCATATCCATCTTCCTTTTTATTTCAGTTTCAAGGACTTCAGGTACACAGGACTCATCAGTCCAAAGTAACATATATTTGATGAAGTTTCTTAATTCCCTTCATTTCCCATCTCAATCCTATTGCCTGCCTTACTCTACTGGAAAAGTATGTAAAAGTATGGGCTGTCCTTCCAAGTCCACCACATGTAAGCATATGCATTTATGACCCAGCAATTTTGTCCCTGGAAATATACTCCAGAAGAAAGCTTATACACTTTTACGAGGAACTGTGAACTTGTTTATCACAGAAATATTGGGAGCAGCAAAGAGATGAAAGCCACCTCTACCCATTACTTAGTGAATAAGTAAAATATGGTTTATATACATGACAGAATACTATGTAAGAATCAGAGGCAATAAATTAAATCCCCATAGAGTAACATAAAAATGTATGAAACAGAATGAGATCCAGAGCATAATGTCATTTATGTAAACTTCAAACCATATACAAAAGCAATGCTAAGTATTTCTTATATGTTTATCTCTCATTTTTAAGGAGAAAATGGATGTCATTTATTAAAGACAAAGCAAAGAAGGAAAAGAATTTGGCAAGAGTAAAAGAAGAAAAATAAATTAGAGAGGTCTACAGGTATAGTAATTAACTATGTACCAAGCCAGTGCTGAGTATTTTAATTCATTATCTTTTTTTCAAACTTATAATACCCTTATGACATAGGTGGCAAACACAAGGCCAAATCCGGCCCTCCACCTTGTTTTATCAGACACAGCACCTTGTTTCTACCGGGCAGCAGTGCCAAGCTCCTTGTCGCTAGATAAGGAGTAGTTACATTTATACAACTCATCTCTGTCCTCAGTTCTCAGCTGTTAATTAATTTTGCTTCCTGATTCTAGGAAGTGGGTATTAAAAATAGGAGACACAGTATAACAAACATTGGTAGATATATTTTGCATCTAACAAATACACTTACGTCTTAGTTATACTTCAGTTTTTCATTAATTTGGTTACTGTCACTTGATATCTAAGAAACTGATAAGCCTATGTTAAAAATTAGTTTCTAGATGTGGAAAGGTAAGAAAATAATTCTACAACATGGTGACTCATCTGCTGATATCACTGTACCTGAAAACCTGGCTTGACTCTGCATAGCATCTCTCTTTAAACTCCATAGATTGTTCTCAGTAGATTATTAAGCTTCTGAAAGTGTTTCCTGTTTCTTAGTAATATGGACTATACCATAGTTGATCTTTAAAGTATTTTTTAAATGTTCATTAACCAGAGTGATTAATTAAATTTCCAGGTTGCTAGAGATTAAATTCAACAGTAATAAAAATCTCTTGGTCCGGCCAAGATGGAGGCATAGGGGGAAACATTATGCCTTCTCGCACATCCAGGTTTAAAGACAACAAAGTTTTAGTAACAAAAATGTAACCAAAACACAGAAAATTGAACTGTACAGAAGTCTGACAAAAACAAACCATTCAGCCAGACCAGTAAGAGGGGTGGAGTCAGTGGCTGGTGGAGCAGGGTCACACAGGAAAAAGTGGCCAGATCAATCCAGGTACACAGGCGGTGGTTGGCAGATCCGAGGTGTGGGTGGCAATGGGTGCACCCAGTGGGGGCGCAAGGCGGCTGGCTGACCATGGTCACACATTCACACTCAGATAAACCAGGCGAAGGAGAAAGCATTGAGACAGACCGCTTAGGGCCCCAGCAATGGGAATTAAAGCCTAAAAGCACCAATTGGAAAAAATTCTGGGGTTGAGGTGCCAGGAGAAGCTCCCAGGCTCACAGAGACAGGCATTTGTTGGAGAGACCCACAGGGTCCTGGAGGGTGCCCAGGCCCACACACCAGGGAGCCGGCACCAAGGGGGCCCAGTTTGCTTGCGGGAAGCAGCTGAGGGGACCAAAATCCTAAGGGCCATTGCCCCTCTCTGACCCCGCCCCCACATACAGCGTCACAAGCCAGCAACTGGGTTGCCCTACCCTGGTGAACACCTAAGGCTCTGCCCCTCATAAGTAACAGGAGCAAACAGACCAAAATATTACGGCTCAAGAAGAACAGCTCAAAGCCCCAGAGTCAATACTTATAAGTGACCAAGAGATAGCCAACCTATCAGATGCACAGTTCAAAATATTTGTGATCAGGATGCTCACAGAACTGGTTGATTTTAGTCACAAATTAGAGGAACAAATGAAGGCTAAACTAATTGAAATGAAGGGAGATGCACAGGGAACCAATAGTGATGGAAAGGAAACTGGAACTCAAATCAAGGGAGTGAACCAGAAGGAAGAGAAAAATGACCAAACAGAAAAGAATGAAGAAACAAGAAAATTGAGGAGCGGCTTAGGAACCTCCAGGATATCTTTAAATGATCCAACATCCAAATTATAGGGGTACCAGAAGGGGAAGAGGAAGAGCAACAGGTGGAAAACTTATTTTGAACAAATAATAAAGAAGAACTTCCCCAATCTGGCAAAGGCAATAGACTTCCAGGAAATCCAGGAAGCTCAGAGAGTCCCAAAGAAGTTGGACTCAAGAAGGAACACACCAAGGCATGTCATCATTACATTTGCCAAGATTCAAATGGAGGAGAGAATCCTAAAAGCAGCAAGACATAAGAGGACAGTCACCTACAAAGGAGTTCCCATCAGACTGTCAGCTGATTTCTCCAAAGAGACCTTTGAGGTAAAAAGGGGCTGAAAAGAAGTATTCTAAGTCACAAAATCTGAAGAACTACATCCAAGATTGCTCTATCCAGCAAAGCTTTCATTTAGAATGGAAGGGCAGATAAAGTGCTTCTCAAATAAGGTCAAATTCAAGGGGTTCATCATCACCAAGCCTTTATTATATGAAATGTTAAAGGGACTTATCTAAGAAAAAGAAGATAAAAAATATGAACAGTGAAAGGACAGCAAACTCACAGTTATTGACAACCACACTTTAAACAAAAGCAATCTAAGAGGACAGCTAGGTCAGGACCAGAACAGTAGAAATGGAGATCACATGGAGGGTTAGCAACAGGGAAGTGGGAGGAGGAGAAGAGGGGAGAAGGTACAGAGAATAAGTGGCATAGACGGTAGGTAGAAAATAGATGAGGGGAGGGCAAGAATAGTGTGAGAAATGTAGAAGCTAAATAACTTGTGACACATGAACATGAAATAAAGGGGGGATGGTGGAGGAGGGGTGTGCAGGGTGGAGGGTAATGAAGGGGAGGAATGGGACAACTGTAATGGCATAATTAATAAAATATATTTAAAAAATCTCTCCCTGGCTGGTGTAGCTCAGTGGATTGAGTGGGGGCCTGCAAACCAGACGATCGCAGTTTGATTCCCAGTCAGGGCACATGCCTGGGTTGCAGGCCAGTTCCCAGCAGGGGACACATGAGAGGCAACCATACATTGATATTTCTTTCCCTCTCTCCTTCCCTTCCCCTCTAAAGATAAATAAACAAAATTTTAAAAAATCTTTTGGCAATATATATGTATTTCTCATATGTGTATATATCTAAAAAATTAGGTAACACTCCTATTATTTATTTATTTTTATAATTGCTTCATGGAAAATATCTTTTAAGGGCTTTAGCAGAGATGGCACAAACCTTTTTCATCAACAAAAGAACAAGGGGAAAGATGAGCAGGGCAATACCACTGACATCACTGAATAATATGATGCTTGAGATTTTCACTTTTTAAAAAAAAGATTTATTTACTTATTTCTCTTTAGAGGGGAAAGGAAGGAGAGAAGGAGAGAAATATCAATGTACGATTGCCTCTCGTGAGTCCCCTGATGGGAACTGGCCTGCAACCCAGACATGTGCCCTGACTGGGTATCGAACTGTGATCGTCTGCTTCACAGGCCCATGCTCAGTCCACTGAGCTACACCAGCCAGGGCTAGATTTCCACTTTTTTAATTTAATATGTTCAGTATGCAGAGAATTAAGTGGCAAATTTAATAGGAATCCACAATAGAAAACATCATCTATTGATCATTTCATATGAATCCTCAAAAGCTAGGGGAAAAGCTAAGGTGTGGTAGAGGGAGCAATCAAATTTGTCTTACATGAGCTTTGAGATTCATGGCTACAGAAATAGAAAAACAATTGACTAGTAATGGTAGAAGGCATATTTAATGCCCCCTATCTCTTAGAAATTTACTAATACCTATTATAAAAACATTTAAGATCCACTAAGGAGAATCTAATTAAAGAATTCCACATGTACTTCATATCTTTATGTGATGATTCTTTATATTTTAAGCACTATGAACCTCTCTAAAAATTTGAGGAAAGTTATGAACCATCCTTTTATTAAAATGCATATACATATATTTACATAAAATTACAAAAATTCATAAATCTAAAACCCTAGAACTTAGACTGGAAAGATCATATTGATAGGATATGTTGCAATTCAATCCCAATTTTTGCTACCATTTTTTAAATAATGTTTTCTCAGAAACATTTTGACATTTGCTATTATTGTAGGTGCTCACATTTGTATAAAATGAAACCAAGCATCTTACCTCAGCAAGGTCCAATTTTGACATATTAGATTTTGTTTATTTTACTCGAGCTGCCATTGAATTCTGCAAGTTGCAGACACAATAATCATAGTTCCAGGATCTATTACCAAAGGATACAAAAAAATTTGGTTACCAAAAAGAAGGCTAGCCTATAGATGTAAGGCAACACTATTCAATGGGTATATCAAACTAATAGAAGAGAACTGGGAGTTCACCAAATCTTACAGATTTTTGAAAAAGTAACTCCAGAAGAGCACTCCAGTGGTCTAGTTAACACTCCATGAAAATATTGTCTAGTCTCTATGTCAGGTACATCATTAAAGTTTAATGTTGTCATGTCCTGACAGCAAATAGAAATGTCATTTCCCAGATGCATGGAATCAAATTGAGGACATTAAGCAATGAGATCAGTTCCTCGTGTCTTGGGATGGTTTTATGAGAAGCATGTATCCATTAGGAAAATCTTTAGTTCCCAAAACTGTACCTACTACTCACCTGAATGTTCATCTGCATTCCTCAGGATGTCTCCAAACCAAGGGTGCAACTGAGACCTAAGATTACGTTAGATTATTCAGTTAGCTTAGACATGACTCTGAAGGATGTCATTTTGTACACCTAGATTTGTTTTAATTGTTATTTTGTGGGAGATACTATTTAAAGTAACATGACAAATTTAAGATAAAAGATAACGAGAACGAGAAAGGTATTTTGAGAAAGCCTGAAATATGAAATCAGAAATACTGGGAGTGATCCCACGCTCTAATATTGTGTAGTTATGTCAGCTTGCAAAATGCCTCTGAGCCTCAGTTTTTTCACAGGTAAAGTGAAGATGTAGTGATTATAGGTTAGAAATCACCTGAGTTTTTATATGAGCCATTAATGTTCTTCTCTACATTCCAAATACACTTTCAATTTAATTTTTATATTCATTATAGTAATCAACATATATACTTTAAAACTTAAATATTACTATAAGGCTTAAAACAATAACAATAAAAAAGCAGCAATTTCTTTCTAGATTCCTGCTCCCCATGGGCTGCTTCTCTCAATTCTTGTGGTTTTTTTATATCCATTTTAATAATATACTTGGATCTATTTCTGGATTTTTCCCACAATTTAGATACTGTATATTGAATTTCTAAATTAGAAAATGAGAATTTACTTCTCTTACATGACCCTCACCACACATAATTTTCCTTTATTCAACCTCTCAAAACGGTTTTATCACAATTTGTGAGGAAAGAAATAGTGCTTACATTACTATGCCAATAAAATGTTCAGAGTTGAACCATGTAGTCTACTATGATTACATTCATTTCTTAGGCAACTTCCCTGATCTCATGCTATTTTTATGTTCTGGATTTATTTTTTATCTATTTACTTTTTATTAATGCCTTTTCCAAATCCCCACCTGAACTACAAATAGCCACTCAACATGATCAAATGCATCAAGTGATATATCAGTTTCAATTTATTCTTCTGGCAACATTCCTGTCTAGCTCTTCCAATCTTCACTGTTTCTAAGACTCTTAAGGATTGAGCCTTACCAAACAGGCTGGTAATTCCCTTCACTTCTGCCTGTGGTAGAGCCTGTGTTTCCTGAATCCCTTTTTTCTTTCTTTTTTGTCTTAATCAGATAGAACACATTATGTAGTTCATAAGAAATTGTGTTTAGAAAATAACCATTTGAGACTGCCTACCTTGAAAAATTGCATAAGAAAGCATTTGGTTGGGTATAAAAATCTAGGCCAGAAGTTAGTTTCATGTACAAAAGACGGCATCGTTCTTTTGTCTTCTAGTTTTCAATGTTATCCTTGAGAGACAGTTGCCATTCTCATTTCTAGCCTATATAGTGTGGCCTGTTTTTCTTTTTAGAAACTTAAATATGTTTTATTTGTTCAAGAGTCATGAAATTTCAAGGTGTTATAAACTTTGTTGTCTTTTTCCTTCTTTTTTATTTTGTGCTACTGTGCACTTGAAGACCTCTTTTGCCTGAATCCTTATGTTCTTCACTTGAGAGAGGTTTTCTGGCATTATTTCCCTGGTAATTTTCTCCCCTATGTTTTCAATTCCCTTTTCCGTGTTTTCAGTCTGGTCCCTTTAGAGAAATGTATGTCTCCAAATGCTAATTCCTGGAAAGGAAGGGAAGAACCATGCAGACTTCACAATATTTCCTCATATTGACCAATAAACTTTTTTCTATATTTTCCTTTTCTCATAAGGATGGAGGGGCTCAGGATGAGGATGGACATTGGACTAGAGAGACCCCACCCCTTTCTAAATCTAGAAATTTGTGAAGGTGGAAGAGGCAGGTATTGCTAAGCACTCATAGGGCTTAAATATCTTTAAATCAGGCAGACTCTTGGCTACTGGGCTTGTTTAGAAGGTTTAATGTCTTAAACAATGTTTGTCAGGAAGGACCAAAAAGAGATTAATTAACAGCATAGATTTGGGAACCAGATATATAAGCCAGGCAGTGAAAGACAAATACCATATGATATCACCGTTAACAGGGATCTAAACAAAACAAACAAGCAAGCAAAATATGACCAATGACACTCAAGTACAGAACAGGCTGACAGGGTCCAGAGGGGAAAGGGGAGAGAATCATAGGGGAAAAGGGGATGGACTCACATGGACAATAACTAAGGGTGGGAGGCAAGGGGGGCGGGCAGGGTTGGGAATATAAGACAGAAAGCTGTACTTGAACAAGAATTAAATAAAAAAATTATTTTAAAAAAAGAAAAAAGTAGACTTTTATAGACTGTTTCCAGCCTGGCTTACTTTTTCTCCAGATAAAAAAAAATTGGTAGGGATCTTTTAAAGGAAATTATAGCAATTATATCCAGCAGTCCTCTTAAGATTTGTTTAAATTGAGGTAATTTTCATCCACCCAAGTTCCTGGTCTGCTCTCCAGGTTCTTATGATTGCTGTTTTGAGCTGTAAATCTAATTTGTGTCCTTGCTTTCTTTCCAATATAACTCAGCTATAGATCATAGTACATAATCTTGATTTTGCCTTTAGAAATGTGTTGACCAGCTTGTCAGAATTTTGGTTGGCATTATACATGAATGTGGTGGAACTGCTGCAATTTATACATAACTAATTTTTCAAAAGTCTTTCTTTGAAGTGATTTCAATCCCCTGATTCATTGTTAATTTGGAAAAAATATCATGTACACAGTGGTCTATGAGAGCCATATTTTGGCAAGCACAATTTATAATTCATTGTCTTTTTTTTGTCAGGGCAGTTTTTAAAAAGCTATTTCTATCATCGGTTTCAGGGGTGTCCAGCCCGTGGTCCACAGGCCCCATGCAGCTCAGGATGGCTGTGAATGCAGTCCAAGACAAAACTGTAAATTTACTTAAAACCTTTTTTTGCTCATCAGTTTTGCTTAGTGTTTGTGTATTTAATGTGTGGCCCAAGACAATGTTTCTTCTTCCAGTGTGGCCCAGAGATGCCAATAGGTTGGACTCCCCTGTATGTGTTTCTTCTTTGAATGCCATATAAGCTTTTTGCCTTATTTTAAAAATTTCAGGGCATTTTTACATTGCTTTAAAATAGAATGAACTATATATCAGATTGTAAAGTAAGTTCTAGCCTTCAAAGCTAATTAAGTCTATTACCTATTTCATAACAAGCAGGGAGTCCAGCAAATGTTCTGTTGTAGTCTCTATAGTAAGGAATAGAACTTCATATTCATACTGCTTTCCAAGGTCTTTCTGAACTAGTTTGGAATCCAGCACAAATATAGTTTGTTGCTCTCAGATGATCACTACCAGGTGGTCCTGTCCGATAGATCTGGGCAGGGAATGAGGGTCAGTAAGGTCCCTTGATATACTGGTTGAATAATGCACTCCCCAAATTCATGTCTGCTTGAGACCTTAGAATATGACTTTATTTGAAAATAGGGTCTTTGCAAAGGTTTAATCTCCAAAATATACAAAGAACTCACACGACTTCACTCTAAGAAGACAACTAACCCAATTAAAAAATGGGCAAAGGACTTGAACAGACACTTCTGCAAGGAGGACATACAGAGGATCCAGAGACACATGAAGAGATGCTCAATATTGCTAGCTATCAGAGAGATGCAAATTAAAACTACAATGAGATACCACTTTACACCGGTGAGAATGGCTATCATAAACAAAGCAATAAACAACAAATGTTGGAGAGGGTGTTTGGAAAAGAGGACTCTGGTCCACTGTTGGTGGGATTGCAGACTGGTACAACCATTATGGAAAACAGTATGGAATTTTCTCAGAAAACTAAAATTGGTCTTGCCTTTTGACCCAGCAATTCCACTGCTAGGATTGTATCCTAAGAACCGTAAAACACCAATCCAAAAGAACCTATGCACCCTAATGTTCATAGCAGCACAATTTACAATAGCCAAGAGTTGGAAGCAACCTAGGTGCCCAGCAGTAAATAAACGCATCACAAAACGATGGTACATTTACACAATGGAATTCTATGCAGCAGAAAGAAAGAAGGAGCTACTACCTTTTGCAACATCATGGATGGAACTGGAAAGCATTATGCTGAGTGAAATAAGCCAGGTGTTGAAAGACAAATACCATATGATCTCACTTTTAACAGGAAGCTAAACAACAAAACAAACAAGCAAGCAAAATATAACCAAAGACACTGAAATAGAGAACAGGCTGACAGTGACCAGAGGGGAGAGGGGAGGGAATTTCAGGGGAAATGAGGGAGGGATTGAGAGGAACATATATAAAGGATACATGGACAACAACTGAGAAGAGTGGAAATGGGAGGGAGGGGGAGCATGGGGGATGGGATGGGATGGGAGTAATAGACAGAAAACTCTACTTGAAAAATAATTAAATAAAAAAATTGGAGAAAAGAAAGTAGGGTCTTTGTAGATATAATTAGTTGAGACCAAGCCATATTGGATTAGAATTGATACCAAATCCAACGACTTACAACCTTATAAGGAAAGATAGAGAGACAGGGAAGAGGCAGGACTTGGAATGTTGAATGATGAGACAGGGATTACCTGAAACTAGAAAGAGGCAAAGAAGGCTCTTTTTTTAGCGCCTTCAGAGGGAGAACAACCTGGCAATACCTTGATTTTGGTCCTTTTGCCTATAGAACTTTGAGAGAATAAATTAATTATTTTAAGCCACCCAGATTGGGGTATTTTGTTATAGCAGCCTTAGGAACAAAGCCTTGAAGGACTTCTGAATGATGCCATTCGAGAGAAGGGATCCCAGTTAAGACTGCCCAAATACTCAGGACTCCTCGGTGTAGAACTTTAAACAACTAGACTGTGGGCAGTGGGTAAGAAGAATGACTAGAGAACTAAGCATATTGACCAGAGATGGGATCACCTCAGTTCAAGCAAAACGGCAACTGCCAAGGCAGTGAAGAAAAATTCAAACTTGATGTGGGCTTTGGAATGCTGGGTTAGAGCTTCAAATGAAAGAGTAGACTTCAGAAACACACTCTGAGGGAAGAACCTCAGCAATCTGTTAATCTCCACAGCTACACCAGCACACACAAACATACGACCACTGAGTTCAGCCTGATGATTTTGCAAATAGTTTAGCAATATTGAATGGAAAGATTTTTACAGTGAATTATGGGAAAGTGTTCATTGCTTTGGGGAATACAAGCTCAGGACCAAAGCCCAGACGCCTCTCTGCTTTCAGGAGCAGCATTGTACACTAGGAAGCACAGGGTCTATGACATCCATGAGACATGTGTTCACAACTGGGCCTCATCACTTTTTGATTGCTTGGTCACAGTACTTTAATAAAGTGCTATAAGCCATGGTGTCCTCATTTAAAATGAAAATAAGAAATACTCGCTTTATAAAATGGTTATGGAGGTCAACTGAAATAACCTATGCAAGGCTGTTAGTGTACAGAAGGTGATTATTAAACATTCATTTGTTTTTTTTTCATCTTTGATATCCAGGGAATTAAGCAGCAATTGTTTTCTGTTTCTTCATCTCCTTCCTACTTGTATCCCTAAGAAACCAGGCAGAGTATGCTTTCCAAGGAGACATGGAGGCTTTGCTTTTGCCATTTAAGCTTATGTGATAATGAAATCGATACATTAGTTCTCTGATCAAGGATATTTGATGGTCAAGGACGAGTTTTTTTAAACCCACCATCTACTTAATTAACATATCTATCACCTCACATTTGGGGGTGGACAGAACATTTAAGTTCTACTCCCTTAGCAAATTTCAATTGTATAATAGTGTTAGCAACTATAGTCACCAAGTTTTACATTGAATACATTATTAAAGGACACTATTTTTAATGGTCATACTTAATACTTATTTACAAGAGGTCTTCTAGAAGGCATGGATTTAACTCAGAAGCATACCTCAAAGCCTGCAATGGTGAGCAGCTAAATTCCTTGGGGTGCTCTGAGCTCCTTTCTAAAAGTTTAAGTGCTGCAGTGAAGCAAGGACTTATCTTGGCTCCTCCTGGATTGGTCCAAGACAGTGAGAGAGTGAAGGTGTTCTACAGTAGGACAGAAAAGGTAGCAGTTGAAACTTTTCTTTAGTTCTTCAAAACCATAAATTCTTTCTGAACTGATATCTCTTTACAAGACTTTTCTCAGCCAAAACTCTCAAGGCTTTTAGAAAGCAATGATTGTCTAGTCTGGATTCAAACCAAGAGGTAACACTTGGAGTGTCTGCCAGGCCCAACCACACAGTGCCTCCAGTGTCTCCCTGCACAAATCTCCTCTTCTCCTCTCATAAAAAAGATGAAACTAGCCTGAAACCTTGTTTCTGATTTTTTTGTTTACTGTTTTGTTTTTCCCAGAAAAAGAAATTATATTTTGACCCTATAATAATTAAATCATGAAGGAACAATAGAACACTTGTTTTGCTGAACTAGAAAAAATCAAAGGTTATCATGTTTGGAATTCTGTTTTCTGGAAAAGGAAAGAAAGGCAAAAATAAATGGAAGGGAGGAGAACAGAATAGGAAATAAGAGGGGAGGGGGAGGAAAAAAGAAAAGTTGTTATTTGGGGGAGAGGCTGTGGAAGGAGCATTCCTTTTGGGTCATTTGGCAAACATAGCTCACCTTTTTTATGCCTTCCCTGGTCTAGAACTTTTCACCTCATTTCTTCTTATCTACCAAAAAGAGAAATGCTATAACAGAAGACCTCTCAGAGCTTAAATTAGATCCTACAATTAGTTGGTCCTGTGCTTGGTAGAGAGTTTCCTTAGAAGAAATTATGTCCAGGATAATAGCAGATAACAAATAAAATACATTCTGTTAGTCACTAACCTCGCCACAACCCCTGAGGAGATACTATTTATCTCTGACTGAGAAAAATGAGGTTTAGAGGCCATTGCTTAAGGCCCTGTAGCTAGCAGAACTAGCATTCAAACCCATGTCAGTGATTCAATACTCCGAGCATTTAACCACCCAGCCACTGTCATCCCTAGAATAGAAACAAGAGGCCAGAATATTCTCTACTAGCATGATTCAACAGCGGCATGTGAGCCTAAGGCCCCAGACACAGTGTGGTAAGGGGAAATGCTGTTAAGCCATATTTTCTAGTCAATTTCATAAGTAAGAAGAAAGATGGCTTCCATCTCCATCTCTCTGTCTCAGTTCTCAACTTCCTCAACTCTCCATTTCCTATTAATACCCACTTCACAGGACTGTTCCAACAGTTAAATGAAATAAAGTATATAAATCTTTCTGCACTTGGTCATATTTAGCTTCTTCATACTTTTCTCCTTCTCTTAGCCACAATCCAACTTTAATGAATTGTTTTATTAAAGAAATATAAATATATCTTCAGTATTATAACCTCTCATTGCAAAGTTTTAATTTCATTTTTGTAATATCTCATATATTTAGGAATAAAACTAAATTTTTGTAAATAAGAAGTCTCGCTGAGTAGGTGTCTTCTATAGATTTGATCTTCACAGCTCAAATCTATGAATGTATTTATCCCATTAGAAATATCTGGTGTAATTGTTTTCAGTAGTATATAATTTTAAATTATATGATTGGGTTGTAATAATTTGGACTTTGAAAGGAACCACAGAATAGGTATTTGAATATGTAAAATAAGTTAAACCTTTTATACTTCAAAGTTATTATTTTGGCCTCAATTCCCTGTACCATTTTTCAAGAAGGTAAGAAAGGAATAAAATATCTTTAGATTTGAAGCAATTCACTGTCTTCAAGTTTCATAATTCTATTCTTTTGAATTTTTTTCTGATGAGGCAGCTAAAATCTCAGCCTGCAGAGGCCAGACAATGTTGTCTGTCCAGTCAGTTCATGATTAACTGTCTTCTTGTGTAGAAAGATAGCAAAAACAATCATCAGGCAGATGAGAGTTGAACATTTCTCACTAATATACAGCATGATTCTTTTCCCTTTGGAAGTCAACATGACGAATTGATTATCCGGCATTGGAATCAATGAGCAGCTAGCTCAGAGGGCAGTTCCCGGTGGGTTTGCCTTTAGGCTCTGTGTTTAGGGGATTAATATACAGAAGATGCTCCTGACAGGGTTTCTTCAACAGAGTTTAAAAGGCTGTGCTTCAGGATGTGACAAGGTATTGAGTGGAGATTCTTGGAGGTAAAACTCAATAGGACAGACCCAGGGAGAATTCTGTTTGATTCCGGCTCCAGGCTGGAGCTTGATTATGTCAACCATTATGGGAAATGATGATGGTCCCACTGGAACATCACTCTGGGTGTTTCGGTCTCCTCCCTGGAGTACAGATTATGGTGATGCTCACTCTTCTGCATGGACTTGCTCAATTTCGAATTTTCTACTTTTCTTTTGTTTTTAGATTTCTTTCCACATTGGCCCCAGAACTAGGAAAAGACAAATTAAAAAACAAAAACTTTAAGTGTTTTTATTGAATTCCAACATTATTGTGTATACTGAGCCAACGATGGAGAAGAGCCTCTAAAGAGAGGGATACACCAGCTTGTTTCTTCTATATTCTCAGTTCATCCTTAACCTCTCTCAGAAGCCCATCTTCATTTCCCACATTCAACCTACTCTTTAAAAAGAGTCACAAAAATGTGACCCTTTCCTCTCTCCCACTGGTTTAGAGATCAGAAAAAGTAGACTTGAACAGAAACAGAGAGTTGTCATGAAGTCCCAAATTCCATCCATCTGTAATCATATTCCTAAATTTAAAGGTTGCTAACTCAGTACTTGCCTACTCCTCCTCTAATAGTCTAAGCAGTTATATCTACCACAACTTTTAAACAGCCACCAGGGTTAGAGATTTGAAACAAAATAATCATACTATTTCCATTTAAAAAAATAATGTAGTAAGCTATGGGTATCTTCAATAAGTAGTGTTTGAAGTATGATTTAGGTTATTCTGTGGTGAAGAAACTTCAACATCTACTTTTGTTTGTTAACTAATGGAAAATAATGTAAGATTGCATAAAGTTACCTGCTATCTATTTAAATGATTGCCTTTGAGATTGCTAATTGAACCAATTTGCTAGAGCAGTAATGCCATTCCATGTCACCTGCCTGGCCCATGGTTTAGTTCACTAGGATCAGACAGAAAGACCTACAAGTAGGTATAAAGATAGTGATGCCATAAATCTTTTTGAGTTAAATTTATTCAATGTTTCAATAGCATAATAGAAAGATACACTTTCAACTGAGCCAAAAGTTAGTACACTCCAGCAGAAACTGAGGCATTTGTGATTTGTATGTTTAGCAAGATAAGGACTTGACCTTTAGCTCTTTGCAGTGGGATGAAGGAGGAAAGTGTTAATGGAGGAGGCCATGAGTAATTTTATCCCTGGTCACACAGAAAGTTCTTCTTGGGGAAAAATTGGTTAAGCCTCATATTGAAGGAAAAATTAGGATGTTTCAAATCTAATATTGATATGTAATTACATTTTTATGCAAAGACTAGACAATCGATGAAAAACAATCAAGTTGTACCACCTTGGTCATTTCTAACATTCCCAAACTTCCATGAGAACAGTGAAAACCACTAGAGTTTAATTGCCTTACACTTGTTCCACCAATCATTTACACTCATTGTTATGGTACTGTTTGGTTGTGTTTTTCACTTCTCTCTACCTCCCCACCAAAAAAATAACCCTTCACTGAGAAAACTCTGTTAGCTGCTAAGGGGCTTGTTGAGAAGATTTCTATCATGGAATAAAATGAATTGTTGCATAACCTTGTGTCTTAGACATTCAAATATTTGAAGTCTTACATATTCAAGTATTTGAAGTGTCCAGGTATTATGAAAATTACCCTGGTTTGTTTTGCAAAAATAACCTGAACCTTCCTGAGGAACTGACTTGTATGGTTGTTGGAAGCACTAGAGTAGTGCTTAGTTTGGGCAGTTTGGGGCTGTTTCTTTTTAGGGATATTATGTGATGCTGCCCATATACTTCCTGCCCTTGACCTAGTTTTGAATACTGAATGTGTGACAATTTGCAAAGGTAAAGGAGCTATTAGACTATAACCCACATTTTAGTTTGCATAACTATACACCCCTTACCAATCTTCCCTCAAAATTTGAACAGGATGCAGCTTCCTTCCAGAGCTGAACTATTCTGCTGGCTGCTGTATCTACTGTTCTTTCTCCTTCCTCATTCTTCATTATCAGAGCTCAGTGATGAAATGATAGATAACTTTAGGAATTTTATGAATGGGGACTAATAACTATGAAAATATTGACTCATGTCTTAAACAAATTGAATTTATTGGCTTAATACATTGCTTCTTTCTGTTCTTATTTGTAAAATGTCTTGACATAAGTGACATATTATAAACCAGTATTTCTCAAGCTTTAGCATGCTGCATGTTATTAAAATCCAGACTGGTGGTCCCCATCCTCAGAGTTTCTGATTCAGTTGGTCTGACTTGGGATATAAGAATTTGCATTTCTAACAGGTTTCCAAGTAGAGCTTCCAGTGATAAAACCCATCTTGGAGATTACTGGTTGTAGTGAAAAAGCCACATACCTATAAGGTAGGGCAAGGGTGACTAACTCATCCTGGTTTCCCTGGAATTTCCCTGGTGTTTATGCTAAAAGTCCCACACCCCAGGGATTCATTTATTTCTGGTCAAACCAGGACAGTTGATCACCCTAGGCAAGGGCAAAAATATTTCTAGTTTGAATAGAAATTTTGCAGTTCTTAATATTTCCAAAATGCATTTTAAGTTTGCTGTATTATGACTTTACATGACCAAAGAGATTTTTTAAATCACCAAGTTTAAGGTACTCCATCTATATAGTATCCATATTTCTGGAAATATAAATTGTCAACAGTATCCTGTAATAACAGTAATGATCTCTTACCGAGGTCCTAAAGCTCTGTGTGGCCCTGTGCTTGCTAGCATTTTACATATACATATTATATCTAATTCCTACAACAGAAAAGCTTATTAGGTATTGTAGCTAATGAAAATGGGGGATCTGCTTTTATTATTTTCTTGCACAGGGTGTTCTCAGTTCTTAGCATCCTCCCATGTCTTTATGAGTATTATGGTCCATGCACAGTATGAAATACTTCATAGTCACATTTTTCGTTCTTTCTTGATTTCTACTTAACAGAATTACTTAAACTACTTTTTGTTTTTAAGCATGAGAAGATAAAAGTTAGGGAGGCAAAAACTCTCCACGTTTCCTAGCACCTGTGCTCCTACTCCTCAGTGGCAGCGAACACCTGTGGCCTCCCATTCCCATCGGGATTCCTCCCCTGAAGGGGGCACAAGGACCCCTGCTCATAGTAGAAAATTCAAAAGGGAAACAAAAAGCATCCCTGACCTCAAAGCAGAGTCTTTGGGGTGTTACTGATCACTCACAGCAGCACCGAAAGCTTGTGGCCTTCTCAGCTCTGAGCCTGGATCCTTACCTACCTTGCTTTTGTGCTATGTTCCAGGGCTGGGTTAGTCTTTGCCAACAGTTCAAAATATGAAGTGGTTGGGTAAAAGCGGAAGATGAAGCTATGCTCAAAATCATGCCCAAAAGTAAGGTACATGTTGGTGAAATTTTCAAAGAACGAGAAAGTGACCATGAAGGAGAATGGAGCAGTTAACCATATTACCAGAGTTCAACAAACACAGAGAAAATTCCATTGTTTCAGACTCAACAAATAGGAATTGCATAATCTTTCCCTAGGCCATCATTTAAAAGTCAAATATCTTGAACAAGGCACTAGGCAAAGAGACATTTGTTTTATATTTTTTTCATAATCAAATGAGAAAGATTATTAACAGGAAACAGATTAAGCATTAAAGTCCAACATCATAAAACATTCTTTACCTCATACATGTCTCAGAAACAAGGTAAAAATGTCCTAGCAACAATTAGCATTTCAAATTAAGATAATTGTGGAAACTGTAAGAAACCAACAATGAACAGTGTTTTTGTTTTTGTTTTTAAATGCCAAATGCCTCTTGATGTTTGTTTGTATTATCAAGTTGCTCCTTTTTGGCAAAGACAGGGGATGTTATTTTAAACTCTGAACTGAACCAGATAAAAGTTGCTCGTGGTTTCTTCCTCTTTAAGGCAGAGGAGGAGACCAGCAGAGCCCCTGCCAGGCCTTGGGCCTGTCTTGGGTCATTTCCTTACCACAGAGCAGGCACTGTGGAGGGAGGGACATGGGGCAACTTTAACATCTTTGTTTTACAGCATCAATGGCACAGCCCTCCATTTGAATTTGTCATTGGAAAGTTCTAGGAAATACAATCTTTTAGTCAATAATCCAACTCCATATTGTCCTGAAGAGTTGTAACAGCAGACACAAGTTATTCAATCAGGTTTGAAACAAGTACAAATCCTCCTCCAAACTTCTTGCTGAACCATAGCTCTTTCCAGAAAGCAAGCAGTTGCAATTATTTATTTCTAACCTGTGAGCAGAAGGCAGACACAGTATTTCAGTTAAAATGCTAGTTTGGCGATGTTTATTTAATCATTAATGTATTACATTTTCTGGATTGAATAACTGAAGATTAACTGAAAAAGTTAGGGAAGGAGAGTTTAAACCAGAAACACAGATTAGAAAGTTAGATTAATTGATTGTTTAGTTTTCCAAACTACATTCAGCAAGTTTAAGGTTATTTAATCTGGCCTGCATTAAAGTTTGTATTTCACCATTAGGAAGAAATGCTTTGCTAAGCAAATTAATAGTGTAATAAAATTATATAATGCTTTTTAATCTACTACAAAGAATAGCAAAGGTATAACTAATTTTGTGCTTTATTTCCATTGAATTTGAGTAAAGGAGAATATAATGTTTTATAAATAGTAAACATTTTATTTATTGTACACTAATTCATGCTATTTTCTCACATGACAGCACAAAGATGAAACAGTACATTTAGAAAGACTCAAAAACTGCCAGAAATTTCTTTTCAACATTTCACTTCTCAGTCTAGCTTTTTTATTTCTATATTTTAAAACTATTTTTGTTATATTTAATAATTATTGATATAATTATGTTATGATTTAGGCAATTCAATGGAAAAAACACCAAATTTAATATGACAAATAATGACTTTATTGTGGCATACTGTCCTTACTGTCCTGCATACTGAATTAGCAATAGTATATCAAATGACTTTTTTTTATATTAAAGATTTTCCCTTTTTGTAGCACAGCTGATAAAATTTCCTTTGTGGGAGCCAAAAGGCCAACAGACGTTTTTCTCAGCTTAAGCATCAGGACAGCTCATATTAAAGACTCAAGGTATGAGTCAAGAGCCAGGTTAGATGGACAGGGAACCTGGCAGCAGGTAGGAGCCAAGTAGCTCAATATCCTGATACCAAGAACCTACTGTGTCTGAAAGAAGTAACCTCAGGTGGCCTTACTATTGAGATAAAGGTTAGGACCCAGCAGAGAAAACATGAGGAACAAAACTGGGTAAGGGCCAGGCAACCACATAATTTATTGTCCAAACTGGCACATTTCTGTGAGTAAAAAATGCTATTAATAACTATGGCAAGACAAAAAGTATAAACTACCTATTCCAGGGAAAGTAGGACTTTTAGTCACAAAGAGGATGTATAGAGCTACACGCTTTCAGTCATAAAAACAGAGCAGAGGGAATTATCTGCCAGTAATTTCATTTTAAGGTAGAGCAGTAAACGTGTAAAGCTCTGAATAGGGCTTCTCAAAGAACAGCAAGTTTCTGGCTGAATTAGGACTAGAACTAGAATTTCCTGCTCCCAACTCAGTGTTTTTCTATCATACCACATATTTGTATAGTGCTTTATTCTTTTCAAAGTGTGGTCACAACCACATGTAGCTCCAAGTTTCCCCAGGCCATACTTTCAGGAATATAAATAAATGAAGGTCATAGCAATGATAACCGATAACATTTTCCTGGTTTATTCTCTACTTGTGACTTCAGACATTTCAGTTCTGCTTTAAATTTCTGTTAAATAATTTCTAGGAGTTTCCTGGAATCAACTCATGGTAGTTCATGAATAAAATCGTGCCTACATTGCATGGGATCCCCGTTTTCTTCACTTACACCCCCAGGCCAGAGCAGCAGCATCGCCGCCATGAGCTGCAGGTCTGAAGTCAGAGCAAGGTTCTACTAACTCACCCATACCAAAGCTATGAACACAACACTCAATCTCTCTAGGCCTAAAATTCCTCTAGGCCTACATTTTTGTAAAATATGGCCTTTATAGAATTACTTCTGGGAACTGTGACTATTATGTGAAATAATGTAGTGTAAATTCTCATTATTCACTGTACACAGTTCTGTTCTATAAGTCACCACAAACACTGAATTAGCAATTACCAAACATCACTCCTAAGAGAAATATAGAGTTAGGTACCTGAGAGCCTTGGTCACATTTTTGCCAGCTGATCAATATATAACCTTGTTTTAGATGTATTTCTGTTTAGAGACACCTTATTTAATATATAGTATTCACTTCTTCATAGCAAACTCATGGCCAACAGCACTGTAACTCACACTGCATGGAAGCTTATCTAACACACTGTTTTTCCCCTAAGGTAAATTGCAGTGTTCTTGTGCTTAGGAACACTAGACAGTACTTCAGCATTATACTTGGAGGCCATTTCAAATGCTGAGATCACCAAGAAAAAGCACAAAAAATGTGAAAAACATGGCACAACATAGACCACAAGAAGGATATTTGTTTATAGTATGAAACTCAAAGCAGGAAGGCAGTGTTACCCTGTTCCACCTCAGCTAGAAACACATGTGGTTCCGGGGACTCAAATTTTTTCTCTGCTGTGAATGTGTCCACACAGATCACAAAAGCTCTTGTGATTTTAGAGTCACAAATATATTTTAGCAATTGGGTGAATATAGAATACACAAAAAGTAAAGATTGTGTATGTTAAAGAGCTTAGCACAGCACTGACGTGGAAACCACAATAAATGCTAACCATTGTTGTTCTTACGTGATTGTTAAGAAAAGCCCTCTGACAAGGCCTATGACACAGGGAGGCCACTCCCCAAAATTGCTGGAGACCCAGTGCTACCTACAGCTGATGTCAACAAAGGAGATATTTTCTTCTCCAAGACAAATAATGGTAGACAGGCCTAGGCCACTTGTGCAAGCCTTACATACCCTATAGGACAAGTGCTGAGAATTTTTCCTGAGTGGCATCCATCAGGTAATGGACTCCTGGTGAGCCCACTTCCTGGGTTCTCAAGAGTTGCACACTACTGGATTCTTAGTTGAACATAATGTGGCTCTCACTCAGACTCCCTTTCCTGCTCCTGGGCCTCACTTCTCTGCATTTGACCCTCACAAGGTGTTTTTATGTTACACGTACAAATACATGGCTCACCACAATGAATTAATGATCCATCATCAAACAAATTGCACACACTTGAATGCTTCCTGGTTTCTCATACTAAAGGTACACTCAGATTTTCCATTCCCTTTTTTTTCTTTTTTGTTTTGTTTTGCTTTGTTTCTCAAGTTCCACCTTTAGCTCTTTCTGTGGTTTTGTGTATTCTCCTATTCTTGGAACATGTTCTTGAAATAGATTTAATTCCTCCTCTCATTGCCCTCAGGGTTTTCTCTTTCCCTATCCTCTTTGACTCCTCAATTTCTGGCGTATTCACTGTCTCACATTTCAAATACCCCCTTCTCCAGCAGATCCACTTCCTGCAGATTTTTCTATAATTGAGCTTGTTGTTCTCCTCTGGCTGTCTTAACTTCCGAGAATGGCCTCCTCCCTGTGCCCTTTCCTCCCCTATGGGCCTTGGACAGTGTTGTTTTCTCTGGGGCAGTCCCAGGCCACTGCCTTTCCTTGGTGGGGGTTGGGGGAGTGTCTTCTCTTGGCTGTTTTCTTCCTGTGCCTTTTATGTTGAGATCTACTTGCATTCTCTGTATTCCACTTCCCCATCATCCTGTCTTTTCTCTGTCTGAAATCTACCACCCTTAACTCATGAGATTTGTGGGTTTGAATTTTGAAAAAAATTGGATTCTCTTAAAATAGATGGTGTTTGAACTCTCTGTGTGCCTCCCTTATGCAACAGCTCATTATAACAAGTTTGGATATATCAAAGGTCACATCCCACCCTCTGAACTGCAATTCCACATGGGTCAGCTCATGGTATTGCCAACCAAGTGTGTGCCTTTGGTTTTGTCTTTCAACATCAGCATCATGAAGAGCTGATACAGTTAATTATAGTTCTGGACTTTTAAATATTATGCCAAAACATTAATTTGCTCTACAAATTAACACCGTGACCCTTGTTGCTTCCCCTTCCTCCACCATGCCTGAATTAACCTCCAAATAGCCCACTGCAGCTGCTCAAGGAGGGCTGCCAAGGGCTGCAGGAGACATCAGTCCAATGACCTGGTCCAGTCTCTTTGTCCCATTCTCTTCACCTTCTCAACACTGTCCAACACTCTTCACTTTTCCTTTCAAAAAAGTAAGGCACTGGATATTTCTCTATACCAAGCACTGTTCTAAACACTTAGGATGGGTTAATAAAACAAAGATTCCTGCCCTCATGAAGGTTATATTTTATTAGACTGTGGGGAAAATATCAAACAGCACAAATAATGAATTATTTTTATGTAGACAAATTAGTAAGTAAATTATCTGGTATATTAAATGGTCCAAGACAAAAAAAGGAAATGTGGACTAGGGTAAGGGAGTTGGGTGGGTACAGGTTGTAGAAGGTTCAGTATTCAAAAAGTAGTCAGGCAGACATCACTGAAAAGGGGGCAGTGAAGCAGAAACTTGGAGGAGGTGAGAGAGGAAGCCAAGTGGACATCTGAAGGGATGTGATGTTTTAAGCAGAGAGGGTTGCCAGTACCAACACCCCAAGGTGGGGCATATCTGCATGTTCAAGAAACTGCAAGGAGGACAGCAGGCTGGAGAGATGGGAGTTGAGGGGAGAATCATAGGTGATGAAGTCAGAGAGCTAAAGGAGCATAGGTCATCTTGAGCCTGTAAGCCCTATTGACCATTGTCCCTTGGCCTTCATGGATGTGCTGTGCTTGTTATCTTTCAGTTTCTCTTTCCTCCTTCTCCAGGGACCTTGTCCTCAGATGACCTCTCAAAGCTGGTTTCTTCAAATGCTTTTTTCTCATCCTCCTCTGTTCCCTGGCCAGCTCTCCCTTTTCAATTGTATCTACACCCTTGGCTTCTACTATATGATTGATTTGCAAAAGTTTCTCCAGATTACACCTACTGCCAAGGTACTATTTCTAAATTGGTATCTCACCAACATCTCACACTTAGTATGTAATAAATTGGCTTTTCTCAAGTATTTGCTATACATTAATGAAAACTTAATTTGTTTGGCCATTGCATTTAAAGATCCCAGTTATCATCATCCTCCATACCAAATCAATGACTAAGTCCTCTTAAATCTATCTCAAAAAAGGAAACTTCATGTGGAATCATGTGTCCAAGAGAACCATAATTTTGACTAGAGTTGGCCAAGTCACTTTTAGATCTCTATGACATGGTTGTGCAGGCCTACTAAAACTCTAATTACCAATTATATTTTATAATGTGTATAACAAATCAGGAATTAATTTTGTTTTATTCTAGGATCTTTCAAAAGTTTTTAACAAGAGGAAATTCCAAGGTGTCAACTAGACAAAATCACTTTGGTCTTGTGGAAAAAAAACCCTGACACAATAATAGAGTATGAGTTGCAAGCTCTTCTTTTGATTCCAGAATATTCAGATATTCTCTGGGTCTTTCCTGGCATTTGTTTACCATCACTGAGGCCATTTAGCAGCTCCTGCCTGGCACTGTAATTCAGCATTTTATTACAGATCCCCTCAGAAAAGAACTCAAGGAATAAGTGAAACTCAGGCAGTAACCCATTCCCCCTTCAACCTGCTGAAAGATTGCGCAGTTTACAAGCCTACATAACTCATCACCAATTTCCACAGGCACTGTTCAGTCTTTAAATGAAAAGCCCATCATCTACCCCACTCTTTGCCTTGAACCATGGGGTACAGGCTGTATTAATTATTTTTTTCCAGGCATTATTATTTTCTGTAGCACTTCTTTCCCAATAACAAAATGAAAAGTTACCCTGTCCTGCCTGTCCCTTCTGTCCTCTCTCTCCTCCCTCTTCCTCTCTCCTGAGAAAAATATCACACAGCCTGCCTTTAGAAAGATAAAGATACAGTTGAAACAAACCTTCTCTCTCTTGTCAAGTAAATGGTATTTCTCCCTCCTAAGGGAACCACCCTTCTTGGAGAATATACTGTAATACATTCTCCATTCCTGTTTGTATAACCATCCACTCTTCTTCCTTTGGGGAGGAGAGGGCACTCTCTAGAGAGGGGGGGGGTGCTTCCTGCATGTGGCACAAATTCTGACTCTATTGGCAAAAATTCAGAACTGGCATTGGAGCAGGATGGTGTCAGCAGCAGGGTCTTCATGGGGAGCGGGTGAGGCAGACAAGGCGAGAGTGCCCTGAGCCCTATCAGACAACTGATGGGCTGACTTGCATAGACTCAGTAGACACACATGAGGCATTCCTTTAGGTTGTTACATTGGTATCTAGGAGATGGAGGAGTCTGATGACAGTTCTGAGACCAAATGGAGAAAGGAAAGGGGTGAGCATGAGAAGAGAACTGGGTTAAGACAGAAATAAGGAGCTCCCGGACACGACGCAAAGGGTCTCTGGATTCACAAAGGTTTTCATAGCTCCCTGACTGTCTAGCTAACCTTCATTCTAACAGGAACAAATGCTGGTGTTGATGCTACTAACACATCCTTCAAATACTTAGGCCCTCTGCTTTCTTTACACATCCATGTAAAGAGTTGAGTGTATTTGGTCTGGGGTCTGTAGGTTGGACACTTTCAGGAAGATTTTTTAGAGGCTCTGATTCTGAATTTTAATGCTTCCATCCGGCTGTGTCTGATTTGAGTCTGCTCTTTAAGTGCTCCCCCCACACCAGTGTCTGAAGCCTGGGAAGCTGCTGTAAAGCTATTGTGAATTCCCAGCTCAGAGAATTCTCTTGAAACCTCACAGTGTAAACTCTGAGCCTCGCCATGCATCAGTTCCACTCAGCCTTTTTACTTTAGTAGTTTTCACAATTGATGTCCTCTTCCTGTGCTATTCTACTTGGAAGTGATAATAGGGTTCTGAACAGATATTGTTGGTCCAATACCCATAGAAAACTGACTCAAAATTTTTCTCCAGACTCCATTCTTTATCCTCATGAATAGGAGGTGCCCAAGACACCAACAGCCAGGCAAGGAATGTGGACAAACAGTACGTTCTCTCAGCATAATGGAATCTGGTTATTGGCTGTGGGGCAGGAAAAGGCCTGAGAGGAGGAGAAGCTTAGACATAAAACAGAAACTTATCTAGGTTACAGGAGTATACACTCATGGTGGCAAAAACCTTGAAAATGCAAAGCTTAAACATCCTTCATTGGCCTGACCTATAGATATACTGACTGAAATCAGAAAAAGCACATACACTAATCTGATTAGCGTATATATAATTAACAAATTCAATAAAAACTTCAACTCCAAAGAAAAAGAAATGTATGTTTTACCATAGACTTTATTAAAATTATCTGGTCAATTTGGCCAACATATTAAATTTATTATGCATATGGACACATTCTGGAGAGATATATTTGGTTCTTCAGTTCCCCATCTCTGCCAAGCAGTATCCTGGGTTGTTTGGTTTGTGCCATTTGTCGTTGAGTAGTTAGCCTTTTAATTGCTTCCACCTGATGAAGCAGAGGAATGATGAGAAGAGTTCCCGGGGAGAAGTTTCTGGAAATGGTTTAAAACTTTTGCATAATTTCCTGAGCCATTCACTTGTTTTGGTGATCTGCACTGGAGAGTCATGTATACAGATGTGCTTAAGAGGCTAACAGTGCCAACGGCCTCTGGAGCCTGGGGGGTAAATGTGTGGGTGCACCCAGCTCCCACAGAGCTGAATCTGAGCTCACTGCCCAGATGGTTGCAATAAAATCCTGCTTTCACAGAAAAGAAAAACATTTTAAAACAGGTCTTCTATGCACAGTGTTATCACAGGCAAGCATAGAAAATCAATTCTGAGTTATCCATTTAAATCCAAAGTATTATTTTTATTTATCTTTAAAATTTATTTGTATTGTTTTTTCTGTTATCATTTATACCTGTTATATCCTCCTCCACCTCCACCCACTCTTCCCCCCTAAAATTACCACACTGTTGTCCATGTCCATGAGTCCTTTTTCTTTTTTGCTAGATCTCTAACCACCAACCCACATCTCGGAGCTGTCATCCTGCTCTCTATCTATTGGTCCATCTCTATTTTGCTTGTTAGTTAAGTTTGTTCATTAGACTCCACAGATGAATGAAATCATACAGTATTTGTCTTTCTGTAACCAGCTTATTTCACTTAGCATCATGGTCTCCAGGTCCATCCATGTTGTCGCAAATGCTAAAATTATTTTTTTTTATGGACAAGTAGTATTCCACTATGTAAATGTATCAAATTATTTTATCCACTCATGTACTGATGGATATTTGAGCTGCTTCCAAATCTTGATGATTGTAAATAATGCTGCAAAGTGCTATTTTTAGATGACAGTCTCAGCTGTTATTTGACATTGCTGATGTTTGGATCTTTTGGCCAGAGTTCCAGTCATTTGCTGATCACCAATGGAGTGGGGGGACTTCATTAATGACTTATTAACAAGTTTCAATTTGAGGTTGTGAACTGGTGGCAAATGGTCTTGCCCTTTCTCTGCCAAATGATCAAAGTTCAGTAGCTAAGAAGCTGTGGCCAAAAATGGCTCCTACCCACATCTTTCTCATTTCTGCTCTTTCAGAAATAGGCAGGGTTTTATCAAAGAGCTTTCTTATTTGATGCTGCTGTATAAGTGTAACTTGGAAAAGGTAGCATTTTTAAACAAGCACATTTTTAAAAGGGGACTTTGTTAAGAATACATAAAGCTGGGTTTCATCCTGTGATGTGTTTATGGGTCATGAATCATCCAGGCTTTCTGTGGCCTGAGTTTCTTGCACATTCCCAGAAATTTGGCAAAATCTTCTGAGAAGAAGCCTCTGAAAAGGTCTGCTTTTCTGTTCAGCATCTCATTTGTCCTTAGTTTATTCAGCAAGATCCTAGAACCTGGGGCCCAGGGAATGACCAGGAAGGGGTGAGGATTCAGGACCCCCCTGTGCTAGGCAGAGGGTGAATCTTTCAGCCTTTCTCCTTGCAGTTAGGTTTATTGTCCTGGGTTGGCTACCCCTTAGGCATCCATCATGTTTTTTGTTTTTTGGTGAATAAAGCTTTTCTTGTATTGGTTTTCATGTTTTTAGATTAAGAATAATATGCATGATGACCGCCAGAGAGTGTTCTTATCCTAGGCTGACCAGTAACCACAGACTAGGAACCAGGTCTAAAGCAATTTAATTTACCTCAATAAATTTTCACAATAAGTGAAAAATGTGGAAACCCATTTTCTATTAATGGCAAATTCAATTGGTAAAACCAATCAAAACCAGTTCTGACCCAAATGTGTCAGATGATTGCTTTGGGCTTTTCATTTTATTGTGTTACTCAAATGTGTTCCTCCAACTGCAAAAGCTTATGATCTCCTATTGCTCTATTATTATCTAGCACTTGAGCTACCAGGAAATCAACTTGGCAATGTGTGTCAAAAGGCAAAAAGCATGCATATCTTTATGGAAATAATTCTGTTTCTTGAAATGTTTTGAAATTTATTCTCGAGAAATAAGTAACTGCTATATACAAAAATGTGGACCACTGAACAATCATCTGAAGCAGCCTAATGCCCAACAAGAACTTTATAATAGGTAATGATTCATCCATGTTATAAAACACTATGTAGCCATTTAAAAGCTATAACTTTGAAGAACACTAATGGCAAATATATTATGTCATGAAAAGAAAAGAAATGGTGTGAAGAGAGAGACAGAGACAGAGGATAGGGGAAAGGGGTGAGATGGGAAGATGGGAGAGCTAAGTAGATCAGAATGTAAACAGAATGTATCTTTGATATGTGGGGTTACATCAGGGCCGAGGTGTTAGCTACTGCCAGGAATGTTGAGATGAGCACACACAGACTTTTGAAGACTGGCTCACTTGCTCAGTTCATTGGTGTTGGTAAGCTATTCCAGAGAATTTTAGAATCTTGAGAAGCAGGTGTATGAAATTATGAGCAGATGAAGACCACACACTTTCTGCTAAGTGCAGAGAAATCTCTCCCTACTTAGCAACTGCATTACAGGGTATTCTTTACATGCCTGATCACCCTCTTCTTGAATTAAAAATAATTCTAATGAAGATTCCCTTATCTCAAAGCTTTCTTATAACTACAATATTCTGCTTCTTCCTCCTTTCCCAGGCATACTTTTTGAAGGAATATAATCAGAATGCAAACTTTCTTAGATCTATTGGCAATCCTCAGCCCACTGAAATCAGGCTCCACCTTCCAACCACCGCACTAAGACTGCTGTGGCAAAGGTCAACACATGGTTTCTCAGTTGCCAATTCCAATAGTCCTTCACATGCTCATCTGCTTGGACCCAGCACAGCTTTTAACCATTCTTTGTTGAATTTTCTCTAAAACTCTTCAAAAGGATAATTTTCCCCTGCTTCTCCTTTTATTCTTTTTTTTTTCATTTTTTTTATTTAATTATTTTTCAAGTACAGTTTTCTGTCTATTACTCCCATCCCATCCCACCCCCCATCCTCCCCCCTCCCTCCCATTTCCACCCTTCTCAGTTGTTGTCCATGTATCCTTTATATAGGTTCCTCTAAATCCCTCCCTTATTTCCCCTGAAATTCCCTCCCCTCTCCCCTCTGGTCCCTGTCAGCCTGTTCTCTATTTCCGTGTCTTTGGTTATATTTTGCTTGCTTGTTTGTTTTGTTGTTTAGCTTCCTGTTAGAGGTGAGATCATATGGTATTTGTCCTTCAACACCTGGCTTATTTCACTCAGCATAATGCTTTCCAGTTCCATCCATGTTGTTGCAAAAGGTAGGAGCTTTCTTTAATTTCTTCTTTGTCCCTTTCACTGGTACCCCCTACCAGGCCTGGCCATTCCCACTGACCTTGTAAAAAAAATAACTCATTTTTCAAGACTTGGCTCCAAGTTCAATACCACTGTGTAATCTTTGTTCACCCATTCAGGATACCTATCTGCCTCTTCAGAGGTATATTTATATGAATGTTAATACAACTTGAGCATTAGGACACTTCATTTGACAAGGCCCCTTTAAGGCCCCTGAATGTCATGTGTTTACAAAGTCATAGATCTTTGTAGAATATGAAGGTGTTATCTATTTTAATTGTAATAAGTGATATGTCTCTTGTCACTCTGCCCCTACCTGACTTGGCACATGTCTCCTTATACTAGGTAGCTTGGAGTGGCCAAGGGCATTTGGGGAATCCAGTTCAGGAAGAGTTGAGTTAGACAATAATTTAAATTTCACTGGATACATTTATGCATTTCATAAACATTTCCATGTACTGTTAAGTGACACTAGCCATCCCAGTGTAGGAATGGTTTCTAGGAATGCACCTGCTGCCCACGGGCTGACTCACCCTGCACCATGATGCTCACCAGTGGGGAGACCAGAGGCTGCGTCATAATGAAAACAGCCTGTCATCTGAACACTGGGACTATAAGGACACTTAAGTGAAATAGGTGCTGAAATGTAACAAACTTCATTCTGACCTTTAAAAGAGAATGATTCAACTTTTAACAACATTTAGTCAAGATGATCAATAATAAAAACAAAGTTTAATGAAATAGGCTTACAGAAAGACAACTACATTTCTGTTTATGAAAAATGATCATGAAGAATCATTGTCATATGAAGAGATGATTGAAAAGTATACAGTCAAAATATATAGGGAAAATGTTACAGAAATTTGTTATGCATCTAGATAATAAAATAGTATGTTGTGTATTTTTCTCCTGGCTTTTGTGATACTTATGGTATTCATCGAATTTTTTAAATTTAGAATTCTTGTAATTTCTTTTCTCACTGTAAATAAAACTTCTTTCTACTTAAATTTATATTTTTAATTTAGCATTTTCTCTTCAGGAGAGCCCTGCAAGTCACATAAACTTCAGGTTCCACAAGCCTGAATGCCCCTGGCCTCCCCTACAGACCTGAATACGAGCCTCAGGTCTTTGTCTTGCAGCTCCATTGCTTAATCCAGGTCCAAATGCCTGGTTCAGACTCAATAAATGTTTGTTGAGAAATATTCATTTCCAAATGTTATGATGTTACAAGTTGGGTTTACTTTATCTTAATATAATCAGAGGGTGTGAACTAAGGCCACCCTAAGAAATCAGTTCCAGTTCAAAGGGGGTGCTTTCAGCTGTTTTGCTTTCCTGATCATATAGAGCTTCTTAGTATTGTGTCCCATTGAATCTGTACCATGTCCCCACTTCTAAAACACAGGAGATGGAATAAAGGAAAGAAATGTAGGAATCCTTTTAATTATTTTAAGTGACTCAGAGTATGGAATGCACAAAATGAAAAAGAAATTAAAGAAGGATAATGACAAATATCTGCCTAGGACCTGTTAAAACACTGAGCTTCCATATTCCCTGTGATGCAGAAAGTACCCAACTTCTAAGAGCAGAGTCAGGACCTAAAACTCATCTTCAAACATCAACTCCTTTACTTTGTTGCTTTTCTTTGTCTTGCAGGCCTCGCTATTTCAGGTACCAACTCTACCTGGAGTCCTACATAATGTAGATTACAGGTATGCAGCCAATTGCTGAGTGTGCAGAGCACACACTCAAGTCTGGCTCTTTCCACTTTCAATCTCTCTCCTTCCCCTGCTCTGGAGATGTTCTCTTCTATGGGCTTCCAGAACACTCTCCTTAGTTTGAGTCTCATGTTAATCTCTTTTTGTATCATTGGGATCTAATTTGCTCCTCTTCTGGGTTTCATGATCAGAACCCAATGATCTCACCTCACTCTAGACTTCAATTCTAGTTTAAGTTTTTACTTCCTTTGCTGACTAGTTTTTCCCTTACAGATTTTTATAACCATGGAGGTGCAGTCCTTTTCTTTTATCTTTTGTAGGCATTCATCTGTAATATTCATCATCAGACCCTTTACCTCACCATTCCCTCTAGATATAGACATTACAAGCAACTTTCCTGAAAATAATTCATATTTCTCTGACATATAGTTCTTGTGGTTTAATACAGTTAGTCCCCCACCTGTCAGTCACTTATAAATAAATATAAACCTGGCTTCCCCAATCCCATGTCTACAAAGCACTGGTGAATGCTATATATCCTTACTGAGAGAGAGACAGAGAGAGAGAGACAGACAGACAGAAAGAGAGACAGAGAGGAGAGAGAGAGGGAGGGAGAATGAGCTTAGGAAGTCAATAAAAGTAAATAAAAAATAATCAGGATAAACAAAAGAGAGAAAGACATGGAAGTACTAGCTTTGAAGAAGATAGAACTTTCACATTCATTGTTTTAGATAAAATAAAAAAGAGAATTTGTAAAACAAAGTCGAGAGTGATCTGTCTTCTGGAGTAAATTAAAAAATTAGTCTAAAGCTTTGAATTAGAGGGTAGATATTAAAAAATGTATAATTTTATGTTGTGGTGACAAGAGAAACATCTCCCTCTGTTTGAGAAGAATGAGCAACTAAACTGAAGATGGAAGTTTCTGGGCATTAAGGGTCCATATTGAACACAGAGAGGAAGAAAACACAATCACCAAAAGAACAAGTGTTAAAGGCAAATTATATTCCAAGTTTGTGAAAAAATAAAGAACTGCATATCTCTTCTTTACATGCTGTATTTTGAAACATGACATTTAAAAGAATAATATGAATAAAATAGATGCCAATAAAATGCCAATAATATAAATAAAATAGATGCCAATAAAATAGGTGCCAATAAAATGCATTGGCACAAGAAATGCATAAGGTTAAAAGGGTTATACAATGAACCTATTTACATGAGCATACTTTAGAGGTAGATTAAAAGTATATTCCAGTTTGAAGCTTACAGGGACAATGTTTCAGAAGCAGTATGAATTTCTTCTTCTTGTTTTTTAATAAATTTGGTTTGACTTAAAGAATCAGTTATGCATAAATATGGGGTTTTCAGAATTATTATTTAGAAACTAACTAACAATAGTCTCAACCTGGATTTCTTTTTAGTTTCTTTGACAAATTAGCTGTGTTTCTGAAAGAAAAATATAACAAAACTGTGTTCCACCTTTTCAGAGGGTCTGATATTTCTTCACCATCACATAAGAAGCAAACAGATTTTTTTCTACTAACGATGGCATAAATTTGTGCTCAAAGAAAAGAACATCCCAAGGGAGTTTTTCTCAAATCATGAGAAAAGAACAGGAAGGGAACTAAAATCTGCATTATGTGATCTTGACAAAATTTGAGGAATGGCATTTTGCACATTTATTTTATTTTATTTTTAATTTAAATTTATTTATCACCTGTACTTGTTGTTCAAGTACAGTTTTCTGTTTTTTCCTCCCATCCCAGACCCCACCCCATGCTCCCCACCTCCCTCCCATTTCCACCTCCCTTAGTTCTTGTCCATGTGTCCTTTATACTTGTTCCTGTAAATCCTTCCCCTTTCCCCCCCGGGAACTGCCTCCCCTCTCCCCTCTGGTCCCTGTCAGCCTGTTCTGTATTTCAATGTCTTTGGTTACATTTTGCTTGCTTGTTTGTTTGGTTGTTTAAGTTCCTGTTAAAGATGAGATCATATGGTACTTGTCTTTCATTGCCTGCCTTATTTCACTCAGCATAATGCTTCCCAGATCTCCCAGTTCCATCCATGGTGTTGCAAAGGGTAGTAGTTCCTTCTTTCTTTCGCTGCATAGAGTTCCATTGTGTAAATGTACCACAGTTTTTGGATTCATTCATTTACTGATGGGCACCTAGGTTGCTTCCAAATCTTGGCTCTTGTAAATTGTGCTGCTATGATCCTTTGGGTGCATATGTTCTTTTGGATTGGTGTTTCAGGGTTCTTAGGATATAATCCTAGTAGTGGAATTGCTGGGTCAAAAGGCAGATCCATTTTCAGTTTTCTGAGAAAATTCCATACTGTTTTCCATAGTGGTTGTACCAGTCTGCAATACCACCAACAGTGCACTAGGATTCCCTTTTCCCCCAAACCTTTCCAACACTTGTTGTTTGTTACTTTGTTTATGATGGCCATTCTGACCAGTGTAAAGTAGTTTTTCATTGTGGTTTTAATTTTCATCTCTCTGATAGCTAGCAATAATGAGCATCTTTTCATGTATCTCTGGATCCTCTGTATGTCTTCCTTGGAAAAATGTCTGTTCAAGTCCTTTGCCTATTTTTCAATTGGGTTACTTGTCTTCTTAGAGTGGAGTCATGTAAGTTCTTTATATATTTTGGAGATGCAACTCTTGTCTGAGGAATCATTGGCAAACATGTTTTCCCATACAATTGGTTCTCTTTTTATTTTAATACTGTTTTCTTTATTCATGCAGAAGCTTTTTATTTTGATGAGATCCCATTTGTTTATTCTTTCCTTTATGTCCCTTGCCCTAGGGGACATATCAGTAAAAATGTGCTGTGTGAAATATCTGAGATTTTCCTACAAATGTTCTCCTCTAGGACTTTAATGTTGTCATGGCTTATATTTAAGTCTTTTATCCACCTTGAATTTATTTTGCTGTATGGTGTAAATTGGTGCTTGAGTTTCATTTTTTTTTTTTTTGCACATAGCTGTCCAGTTCTCCCAACACCATTTGTTGAAGAGGCTATATTTATTCCATTTTATGTTATTGCTCCCTTTGTTGAATATTAATTACCCATAGAGACTTGGGTTTATTTCTGGGCACTCTATTCTGTTTCATTGGTCTATGTGCCTGTTTTTATTCCAGTACCAAGCTGCTTTGATTACAGTGGCCTTGTAATATAGTTTGGTATCAGGTATTGTAAGCCCTCCTACTTTGTTCTTCTTTCTCAAAATTGCAGCTGCTATTCAGGGTCATTTATGGTTCCATACAAATTTTTGAAGTCTTTATTCTATGTCTGTGAAATATGCCATTGGTACTTTAATAGGTATTGCATTGAATCTGTAAATTGCTTTGGATAGTATGGACATTTTGATGGTGTTAATTCTTCCAATCCATGAACACAGTATATGTTTCCATTTGTTTGTGTCTTCCTTGATTTCCTTCTTCAGTGTTGTGTAGTGGTCTGCATACAGGTCGTTTACCTCCTTGGTTAGGTTTATTACCAGATATTTTATTTTTGTTTTTGCTATATTAAATGAGACTTTTTTCTTGATTTCTGCTTCTTCTGTTTCATTGTTGGTATACAAAAATGCCTTTGATTTCTGGATATTGACTTTGTAACCCGCTGTTTTGCCAAATTCATTTAATAGGTTGAGCAGTTTTGGGGTAGAGTTTATAGGATTTTCCATGTACACCATCATGTCATCTGCAAACAATGACAGTTTTGATTCCTCTTTTCTGATTTTGATGCCTTTTATTTATTTTTCTTGACTGATCCCTGTGGCTAAAACTTCAAATATTATATTGAATAGAAGTGGTGAAAGTGGACAACCTCGTCTTGTTCCTGATCTTAGTGGAAAAGCTTTTAGTTTTTGCCCATTGAGTATGATGTTGGCTGTAAATCTTTCATATATGGCCTTTATTATATTGAGGAATGCTCTCTCTATTCCCACTTTGCTGACTGTTTTTTTTAATCATAAATGGGTGTTGTACTTTATCTAAAGATTTTTCTGCATATATTGATATGATCATGTGATTTTTGTCTTTGCTTTGTTTATGTGATGTACTACACTTACTCATTTGTGAATATTGAACCATCCTTGCATCCCTGGGAGGAATCCCACTTGGTCATGGTATATGATCTTTTCAATGCATTGCTGGATGCAGTTTGCCAATATTTTGTTGATGATTTTAGCATCTATGTTAATCAGCAATAATGGCCTGAAGTTTTCTTTCTCTGTTGTGTCTCTATCTGACTTTGGAATTAGGATGATGCTGGCTTCATCAAAAGAGTTTGGGAGTCTTCCATCATTTTGGATTTTTTGGAATAGTCTGTGAAGAATAGGGGTTAGCTCTTCCTTAAATGTTTTGTAGAATTCTCCTGTGAAACCATCTGGTCCAGGGCTTTTGTCTGAAGGGAGTTTTTTGATTACTTCTTCTATTTCATCTGCTATTATTGGTCTGTTCAGGCTTTCTGCTTCTTTTTCATTGAGTTTTGGAAGATTATATTTTCTAGAAATTTATTCATTTCACCTAGGTTTTCAAATTTCTTGGCATACAATTCTTCCCAGTAATTTCTTACAATCCTTTGTATTTCTGTGGTGTCAGTTGTAATCTCTCTTCTTTCATTTCTGATTGTGTTTATTTGGGTTCTCTCTCTTCTTTTCTTGATGAGTCTACTTAAAGGCTTGTCTATTTTGTTTATCTTTTCAAAAAAACAGCTCCTGGATTCATTGATTTTTAGAATTGTGCTTTTAGTCTCTATGTCATTTAATTCTGCTCTGATATTGGCTATCTCTTTTCTTCTACTTGCTCTGGGCTGTTTTTGTTGTTGTTCCTCGACTTCTTGCAGGCGTCGGGTTAATTTGTTTCTTTGAAATGTTTCTATCTTCTTTAGGTAAGCCTGTATTGCTATGAAGTTTCCTCTCAGGACTGGCTTTGCTGTGTCCCATAAGTTTTGGGTTGTTGTGAGTTCATTTTCATTTGTTTCCAGAAACTTTTTGATTTCTTCCCTCATTTCAATCTTGACCCATTCGTTGTTTAATAGCATACCATTCAGTCTCCATGATTTTGAGTGTTTTGTGTTTTTTCCTGTGGGGTTAGTTTCCAATTTCAGTCCCTTGTGATCAGAGAAAATGCTTGGTATGATTTCTATTTTCCTGAATTTGTTGAGTCTTCTTTTGTGTCCTATCATGTGGTCTATCTTTGAAAATGTTCCATATGCATTTGAAAAGAATGTGTATTTAGCTTCCTTGGGATGAAGGGCTCTCTATATATCAATTAGGTCTATTTCATCTAGGGTGTCGTTTAATGCTGCAATATCTTTGTTGATATTTTGTTTGGAAGATCTGTCCATTTTTGACAGTGGGGTGTTAAAATCCCCTACTATAATTGTGTTGCTGTCAATATCTTTCCTGAGGTCCTCTAGGATTTTCTTTATATATTTGGGTGCTCCTGTGTTGGGTGCATATATATTTATGATGTTAATGTCTTCTTGTTTAATTCTTCCCTTGAGTAATATGAAGTGATCTTCTGGGTCTCTCTTTATGGTCCTGTTTTTGAAGTCTATTTTGTCTAATATGAGAACTGCTACCCCGGCTTTTTTTTCTTGTCCATTTGCTTGGAACATTTTTTTCCACCCTTTCACTTTTAGTCTGTGGTAGTCTTTTGACCTGAGGTGGGTCTCTTGTAAGCAGCATATGTTGGGGTCATGCTTTCTTATCCATTCAGCTATTCTATGTCTTTTAACTGGTGCATTTAATTCATTTATGTTTAAGGTTATTATTGAAAGGTACTTATTCATTGCCATTTTTGTACCACAGTTCCTCTCCGTCTCTCTCTTTCCCTTCCTTTCCTTAAAGCAGCCCTTTTAGTAATTCTCATAGAGCTGGTTTGGTGGAGCCATAGTCTTTTAGACTTATTTTGTCTGGGAAGCTCTTTATTTGGCCTTCTATCTTGATTGAGAGCTTTGCTGGGTCAAGTAGCCTTGGTTGCAGGCCCCTGGTTCTGATTACTTGGAATATTTTTGCCATTCTCTTCTTGCTTGGAGTGTTTCCATTGCGAAGTCAGCAGCTAACCTTATTGGGGCTCCCTTGTATGTTGCTTCCTTTTTCTCCCTTGCTACCTTTAAGATTCTCTCTTTGTCTTGGAATTTTGCCATTTTAATGATGATGTGTCTTGAAGTGGGCCTCTTTGGGTTCCTCTTGATTGAGACTGTCAGTGATTCCTAAATTTGTGTGACTTTTTCTCTCATCAAATTAGGGAAGTTTTTCATCATTGCTTTTTCAAATATGTTTTTACCCCTTGTTCTTTTCCTTCTCCTTCTGGTATCCCTAATATTTGGATGTTATTACTTTTCATATTGTCTTGCATTTCTCTTAATCCCTCTTCATTCTTCCTGAGTCTCTTTTCCTTTTCTTGCTCTTTCTGGGTGTATTTTTCTACTTTCTCCTCCAACTCACTGATCTGATCTTCTGCTTCATCAATCCTGCTTTTTATTCCTTATACTGTGTTTTTCAGTTCAGAAATTGTATTCTTCATTTTCTCTTGGCCCTTGCTGATAGTTTCTATTTCCTTTTTCATGTTGATATAGTTGGCAATGAGTTCATTGTAATTTCCCTGTAGTTTCTGGTAGCTCATTGTGAGCTCTTTGAACTCCCTGATAACCAGTGCTTTGAATTCAATATTTGATAGCTGCCTCTATTTCAACTAACATTATTTCTGAGGCTTCCTCCTTTTCTTTCATTGGCGGGTTGTTTCTTTGTCTTCCCATTGTTTGTTAGACTCTTCTTGTTAGCTTCAGCTTCTTAAATTGATTTGTTCTGGCTTCCTGGGTTTATGTTGTGAACTTCTGTGGTATAATACCTGCAAGCTTTGGTGGTGTGGTCTCCTTGATCTCCCAAGCTCACTTATCTTGGTCTGTTGTTTAAGTTGGCTCTGTGTTTCTCTTTGGGTTTTGGTTGTTTGTGGGTCTTTCTTTTTTGGGTCCTTCCCACCAACTGATTAAGTGATGGTCCCTATGTCCCCCACCTGTTTTAGTTTGTTATACTGGTGAGGGCAGATTGTTTTAAAGCAAGTTCTTCCATGTGTACAAGGTTTTGAAAATTCTCTGTTGCTCTTGTTCAGTTGTTTTTGCTGGGTAGGTTTCTCCACTATTTAGTTGTATTTCCAGATAGGTCTTGGATTGAGATTTGTGTACTTTCTACTCCCTCCTTCACCTTCTTGTGTTGTTATCTGTCGGTGGTTTCTTTGTTGTTGGTTTTCCTCTTATAGTGGATATCCTGGAGTTCTCTGCTTCCAACTACTCTACTCGTGTGTGTGTGTGTGTGTGTGTGTGTGTGTGTGTGTGTGTGATTAGTTGGAGGGGGAGGCAAAATGGTTTATGATAGCTGGAGAGCATATTATGATAATTACAGTCACAGCCAGTAGAGAAGAGATAGGAGATCTTTAGGCTATGTATAGTGTTAACCGTATTCTTCAACCCAACTAGCCACTTTTAAGAAACAATGGACAGGAGATAAGACTCTTGTTGGGGAGGGAAGGCTTGTGGGTTGGATCTATAAAGCAGTGAGGTTGTGGGAGGTCAGATTCTGAGGTAAGGTGAGTGTAAAGGATAGTACATAGGTGTAGTGTGTGAGCAAATAGAGTTAACCACTACAGTAATAGAGTTCTCGTGACTGCGACGTGGCCTAAGATCTGGGAGGTGTGTTGTGAAGTATTTACAGTTGTATGGAACATCTATTATTCACAATAATATTAGAGCAGCAATCATATAACAGACTCTATGTGATGTGGATAACATGAATAGGTGGTACAGACCTTTGAGTAGTGTGCTAAAGGATCACAAGTGACGTGAAGTATAGAAAATTAGTAATACACTGTGGAGGAGAGAACAGGGGAAACCTGCCAAATAATACAATATAATAAGCCAAGGCAAAGAAGACTATACAGAAAGAGGAGGAATACAAAGATACTATTAAAATATAAAAGATGTAAGAATAATAGAAAATAATATACAAGTATGCAGCAACTTGTGGCTTCTCTGCTATAGCAAAGTGAAATTTCTCTCTCTGTCTCTACTGTTGGGATGCCCCCTCTCTGGGTCCAGCTCTGGTCTTTTCACAGTTCCAAGTTGTTTGTGTCACTTTTGGCTAAAAATAAAAAAAAAAGAAGGCAGGAGAAGGGAGGAAAAAGCAATATATTTGGAAAGAAAGAAAGAAGGAATAAAACAAGAAATGAGAAAAGAAAGGAAAAAAGTATTGAAAGATAAACAATAATAAAATTAAAAAGATTACTTCAAAAAAACCCAGAACCCCTCCCCCCCAAAAAATCTCTCATTGGTTTCAGACTGGCCAAACAGGCCTCTCTGGTCTGGATGGCTGCAGCAGGCTTGGCAGCGATTGGTGTGGTTTTTCTGTGAGTGCTCTCCCAAGAGCTAACCTGGAGCCTCTCCCCAGCATCCCAGGAAGGGGATCTAGGTCCTCTTCAGAGCACTTTCCCCAGAGGCCATCGCTGTGGGCTGGGATGCCGGCCTGCGCCCACCAGGCTACTTGTGTCCTGCGGGTTTGGGCATAGACCCTTCCCAGTTCTGTGGGGGGACTCTAGGCCTTCTGCCCAACCTCGAATTTCTGCCAGGCCAGGTGGGGAGCAGTCCAAGCAGCTGTCGCAGGAGAATCCTTCAATTTACTTTCCAAAAATTTTCTCCTTAAGAAAGCCTGACACTCAGCACAGCCCAATCCCCCAGCCAGACCAGTGACTATGGGAGTCAGAGCCCAACACTGTGCTTCTCAATTCTCCCAAGCTGGCGACCACAGAGTCCATGGTTGATCATGGCCCTGTGTCCTTATCTCCTGCTCTACAATCTCAAGCAAACAGGGTCTCTCCCAGTGGTTTTGCCCAACATTGGTTGGCAGGGTAGAAAGGGAGCTGATGACCCGGGAGTCCCAAAGAGTCCGAGGTAGACCTGCCTAACGCCAGGTGCGCTGGTCGCAGGCCAAGACTGCTGCCACTCCTGTCTCCTCTCAGGTCCTTGAGACCCTACTGTCCTGCAACCATATCCTTACCATCTGGTTTCTTAGTGTCCGCTACAATTTCTTGTCTCTTATTTTCACATATGCTGGGGACCGTTGGCTGTTTGCTCTGTTCCTCCCTAGGTCGGCCAGGATTTTGTCCCATGTGTACGGGGGAAATGTAATCCGCTCCCTCCTACTCCGTTGCCATCTTCCACATACTGAGACTGTTTCTCTGTATTTACATTAGAAAACTTTTCTACTTCATGTCCAAAACAACATACACATCTTTGACAAATGAAAGCTTCCATTTTGGATAACAATTCTCTAGGATTTTATTCTCCCAGGTCACATAAAACATGGAGTAAACCAAGGACAGTGACAATATCCCCACTGCCTTTTGTCCACATTCCAGTCCAAGTAGGACCACAGTATTTCTAGGGACTAGACGCCATCTGCTAACCAAACAGAGTGGTGAGAACTGCTTTCTGCCAATTTGTAAGGAAGTCCCCAGAAGCAATCTGAGCAGTAGAAACAGCAAGAAGAGTACCAAAAAAAAAAAATTTCTTTCTGTTATATCTTAGATCACACTGGGTCCCCAGAAAGGTCCCCATATTCAACTTTTCTGATTGTTACAAAGCAATTTGCTCTAATTCTCTTGCATTCCCATGTCCCATTCTGATGAATGTGTAGTACTCCCAACTTTGGCATAATTCCCTGGTCATGGGTTGTGTGATCGCTGAAGTCTTTTCCTGAGAGGAGATCTAACCTTACAAAAAGAGTTATGTTTCCTGGGGACACACAAAATAGCCTCACTGTCTTCTCAGGAAGCTGTACATGTGCACTTTGGGCTTAACCAGACACACTCATAAGTAACTCAAGCAAAGGCACACCATAAAAAGTTAACATACGAATTGTTTTGGACAATGTTATGGCAAGAAGTGAAGTGTTCCGAGTTTGGGGCTGTTTCTCACATAAGAAAAGTAAGCATCTTTTTGCTGACAAGTCTTTTAGCAAGCTCAGCTCTCACATTCTTAGCTTTAGTGAAGGGTATTAAAGCCATAAACCCAATTCCACCTGAGTATTGTGATCAGGGCACCTTGACCTATGGGAGTTAGTCAGCATAGGTTTCAAGGGGAATTTATGCATCTTGGGAATCATTTCTTTAAAGAAGTAAAACTAGATTTCTTGAATCAAAGGGAGATGTCTCATTTTAAGAGATCGAACTAGTTCTGATAGTCTTGCAAAATTGAGAGTATTACAATTCAGTGTAACTGTGAAACTCATGTATATGTATGAGGTCAAGTCATATAAAGTCATTTATATGTGTGAGGTCAAATTACTGTGGCATTTGTTAACATGGCCATAAAACTCTTTCACATTCCTCCTACAAAAAGACAGTTGTCTCCTCTCCATAAATTTGGACTCAATGACTTTCTGATTAGTAGAATTCAGAGGAAGAGAGATGTGCTTGTTTTCATATTCAGGCCTTAAAGACATTGGGCTACTGAGTTTCACAATAAAGACATATTCATTTATTTATCCTTTCACTAGACAGATATGTTGTGAGTCATTTACCAAGCATCTACTAGTAACAAAACATAAAGATGAATAAGAAGGTATAATGAATAACAATAATTATCTTCTGGAAAGGAAAACTTTTCTTTTCCACCTCACTTGCCTTCAAATACCTTCCACTCTCATCTACAAAGTCTTTCTACCTGGACACCTGAAGAACCTAGGGCTTGTGGACCTCAAACAGTTCTCCCACCTGTCTCCAATAGGGAAGAAATTGCCTATGCAGACAAGCCACACACTTCCACGGGATTCAGGTGCAGAATATTCTGGAGAAGGCAATACATTGGCCCAGATTCCTTCATATTTTAGCCACTGCAGTGGTATCTGTAACTTTTGCTTGTGCAGTGTTCCTACCCCTCTTGTGGTAACAACACCTTGATTTTCCTTTTGGGACCCCCTGGCAGAGTCCACATTTGCCGCTGCTCCCAGGTAACTAGGGAGCTGCACTCCATTCTGTTTTTCCTGGATAAAATAATTGGTTAGATTTGGGTAGGAACCGCAAGTCAGGAAAATTTACACTTTCTTTGTAGCTACTGGGAATGGTGAACTCTCTTTGATTTGGGGTTGGAAGCACAGGTGTTATAGGTCTGGCAGTGTCTGACCTGGAGTGAATCTGACAGAGGGAAGCAGAGCAGAGGTGTGGAGAGATCCATTAAGCACTGGGGGGTGGGAGCAGAGTACATGAGCCAGTAATTCCCATCTTTTGGCTGAAGCTCATTTGAATAAGGTTTCTGTCATCCGTAATCAAAAGATTGCTAAAATAGCTAATGTATCAGATGAACCTATTTTCGGCCAAGAAGTGGTATACAGAGGTAAGCAGGATTTGAAAGAGGAGGTTTAGAAGAGCCCAAAGACTGGGGCCTCCCCAGTGAGGGTATTCCAGGCACCTGAAGACAAACACGAGGATCTTGGGAACGCCTATGGTTTGGGAGCTGATAAAAAGCAGCTGATAAAGCATTAGGGTGACTCCCAGAAATTCTCCTTACTTGCACCCACAGACTCAAAACTTTAAAACCTTGCATATACTAGAATCAATTTTTTTAATAAGATTTTAAAATCTATCAACAACATGAATTAATTTTTCAAAGAACATCTGCATAAGCATTTTAATTAATTCTCATAATTTCCCAGTAAGTTTCATTGTTATCCCATACTAGACATCACATAAGAAACCCCAGGCATGAAGGACATGGATTTGGATCTAAGTTATCAAATTTAATGTTCTCTCACTGCTCCACCCCTGTTGAAGAAAACTTAGATCAACTTTATTGTAATCTCACATTTGAAGCATTTTTGTTGGGGAGAAAAAGGAATATCAAAGTGTTTCAGAAACTTGTATCAAAGAAAGATTATAGGAACAAAAAGTTGCCTGTTTGAGATGGCAAACTGAAAGGCAAAAACTCTGTTTTTTACTCTATCAGGATAATCAATAATATTTTAAAACTAGATTTTTCTGACTCTATGACCCTTTCCCCTCTTTGGGCCAGACTAGGTGGCCAGGGGCACAGGCAGGGCTGGTAAGAAGGGGCAGGTGGGAAAGGGGGGCCTGGGACTTTTAGGGGAGTCATGGGAAAGTTGACAGCAGCCTCCCCACCCCACTCTGTAATTCCAGATAAGATTTTGGTATAAGACAGTCAGTTGGAGAAGTTGGCATTGTCAAAGAGAAAAGATTTCCTGATTAATTTCACCCCATTTAATTAAAAAGCTGACCAGGAGGAGAAATATCATATTTTTGTAAAAGGAAAAGGCTAGGAAGGCAAGATGAAGACGTCACAGAAAATCCATCCTTTTGCTTCTCTGAGAGATTGTGGGGGTAGGAAGGGTACAGGGAAGCAGATAAGAAGGAGAAAGTGGGAAGTCATAACCTGATATTCCCATTCTGAGAATTTGGTGCACAGCCAGCAGGCACCCTGGACAGGCAGAAAGGACACCAGGGATAGTAGGGCAGCTGCTCACTGCCAGTTCCCTCCAGTCTGAGGCCCAGCATCATGAGGAGGATGGAGAGAATGGTCAAGCAGAAAAAGGTTCTTGATGCTGTTTCTAAACCTTGTCCAGCTTTTGTGTAGCACTGATAGTAGGTTGAGAACTTTAGGCCTTGACCTGATAGGGCAGGTACAGGACAAGACAGATGATCCTGGAGAAGATATAGCTTCTGGGCCAGGAACCACATGGCAGATGTGAAGATACTCAGAGCGATTTACATGTCAGAGAAAGCCAAGAGAAATAGGGCAGCCAGGGACAGGCCCTGGCCCAGAACAAGCCAAGAAAGAAAAATCACAATGTCATCAGTCACAGATCTCAATAATGAAGTAGGTCCACACTAGGCCAAGAGGCCCTTTCTCTCTTGCCCTGAGGTTCTGTGAGCCTCTCCTTCATTATCCAAACACCTCCCTTGAGTGAGTGCCAAGAAAAGGGAAAGAATGGAAAAGCCTGAGTAATTATTCCAAAGCATTGATTTAAACCTAAGGAGACTATTAAAATTATTATACCAAACTGGACTAAAATTAGTGTGTGAGTAGAAGAAGGGACATTGCCAGTAATTTGGAGCCTCCTGAGTGTTCTGGACCCCATTAATTGGTATCTGTGCTAAATTCCTACCTGCATCTTGGTGTGTTCTTATTCTTTCTACCACACAGGATTTGGTTTCTTCCTTTGGAACACTGTTCCCCTAGCTTGCTTAGTAAAAAGAATCGCCTGGAGAAGTTATTAAAAACACAGATTTTTATATTTTATATGCAGTCCCACCAGAACTACTGAATTAGAACCTCTAAGGGAGGGTCTGAGAATCCATATTTTTTGCAAACATCTCTTGTGACCTTTGCAATCACTTCAACAAGTGCTGCTGTAGATTACAGAGTAGCTCCAACATGTCAAACATAATGTCATAAGGCCCCTAAATTGTGTGGCCTGGCAGGCTGATTCTGGCTATGTTTGCAACTACTATGGAAAAGTGTTGTAGCTTCCTGAACCATGATTCTTCTTGATTGCATTTCTTCTTCAGTGTTTAGGGGCCCAAATGCTACAACTTCATTACCATGCTTACACAAAGCCAGATTAAATTCCGTCAGTTGAGTTAAAGATATTAAGCCTTCTATTTTGAGTCAGGCAGACAAATCCAAAGCTTGGATGGTTGTTTCCCACAATTCACTCTGGCTATCAGGATTAGTCTGGTGTGAAGAGTGCCAATCAGAGCAAAACTAATGATGTGGGTTCTCTGGTAAAGTGAAGGGTGCTCCTTCTCTACCCCAGATTTGAGTGGGGTAGAGATATCAATTAATTTTAATTAATTTCAGTTTAACAGGGTATTAACCACAATATTTGGGGACAAGACATAAAAATCTTCATTTCTGACAAGGTCAACCAGAAAGTTTGCAAATTTTGTCACCAGATAGAGAGCAAGAACCTATAGTCATATCAGACACAGCCCAGATTCTAGAGAAAATAAAGGTATTTCAGTCAGGAAACTTGTTAATTTCCAGAAAAAGAAGATGGCAACAAAGAGTGCATGGCTTGAAGCCCATGAGGAAGAACCCATGGCTCCCCCGGGAAAATGCCTCTTTCTTCCAAGCACTAAGTGGCCAGACTGAGACTCTGGAGACCCAAGCAGAAGCTGCTAGTCAAATGGAAACTATTCTGGACCCAGGAGCAACTTCTTGACATGGACATGTTATACAATAACTAGAAAATGACTGAGACCTGAAATCTGTCTTGCAGAGTCAACAGGCTTCCAACCCTATAAGGGAAGCAGTCTGTGGCAGACAGTCCTGCGGGGGTGGCAGGATAAAATCACAGGTCCTATCTCAGGGATCAGGACAGGCTCTGAGAAGGCCAGGTTGAAGCCCAATTCTGAAAACTGAGTAGACTTTTGTTCTTGATTTTATTTTGTTTTCATATTTTACCATGTGCCAAAAAGGATTTGAAGCAATTTCTAACTGGGGTGCTCCCAGCTGAGAAGTAGTTTGCAGGCAGAGAAAATAGTAGGAAGTAAGGCACAAAATAATGATACATGAACACAGCAGAGGTGGAGAAGAGAAAAAGGTGCAGTGGGGTGGGGAGGTCAGTGGGAAAGGTGCCATCAGGAGGTGCTCCACCCCCCCCCAGGTGAAAGGAGATGAGGGCCTGGGCTGAGGCAGGATTTTCCCTCTAGAAAAGAGGGAGCCACACGAAGACATTTTAAAAAGTAAAATCTGCAGGACTGGCCACAAATGGAATGTGGTGGTTAAAAAAAAAAGCTAGTAGTTGAGAAAATGCTGAAATTTTGAGTCTCAGTGGAGACCAGATGAAAAGATTAGCCAAGATGTAAAATACAGGATTAAGTGTCAGGCAGAGAGACACCTGGGCATAGATGAAGCAGTCGGTTTACAACCAGTCAGTTTGGAATTATAAAAATATAGATTATAGGTGAAATGGGTGAAGAGGGTCAGAAGGGACAAACTTCCAGTTATAAAATAAATAAGAGGATGTAATGTACAGTATGGTGACTATAGTCAATGATACTGTATTGTGTATATGAAAGCTCTAAAAGAGTCAACAGGCTTGACTTCTTAAAAGTTCTCAACACAAAAAATTTGGTAACTACATAAAGTGATGAATGTTAACTAGACTTACGTGGTGACCATTTTACAATGTAAACAAATAGCAAATCATTATATTGTACACCTGAAACTAATATATCAATTATACCTCAATAAAAATTAAGGTAAAATACCAGAACCAAAGTTGTTTTAAATATCTTAGAAGAGTTCAAATTATTAAATAAAAGGTTTTAATATCTAAGTGCCAAGAAAAAAAGATGCTTCAAAGAAACAGCAACAGCAGATAGATGGTCTATAAAAACCTACCTCTTTTTAAAACATACACTTTGTTGAATATGCTATTAGTTGAATCATTTTTTTCTCTCTTTTATTCTCCTCTGCCCTGCACAGCCCCTCCCACCATCATTCCCTCACCTTTTTTCATGTCCATGGGTTGTACATATAAGTTCTTGGCTTCTTCATTTCCCATACTATTCTTAACTTCCCCCTGTCTATTTTCTACCTACCATTTATGCTTCTTATTCCCTGTACCTTTTCCTCCATTCTCCCCGCTTGCCCTCCCCACCGATACCCCTCCTTGTCATCTCTATTTCTGTGAATCTGTTCTTGTTCTAGTTGTTTGCTTAGTTTTTGTTTTTGTTTTTTATTTTTTAGGTTCAGTTGTTGATAGTTGTGAGTTTGTTGTACTTTTACTGTTCATGTTTTTAACCTTTTTCTTAGATAAGTCCCTCTTACATTTTATATAATAAGGGCTTGGTGATGATGAACTCCTTGAATTTGATCTTATCTGGGAAGCACTTTATCTGCCCTTCCATTCTAGAGGGTAGCTTTACTGGAAAGAATAATCCTGGATGTAACAGCTTGCCTTTTATAACTTTGATTTCTTCTTTCTATTCACTTCTTGCCTGTAAGGTTTCTTTTGAGAAATCAGCTGACACTCTGATGGGAACTCCTTTGTGGGTAACTGTCTCCTTTTCTCTTGCTGCTTTTAAGATTCTCTTCTTATCTTTTCTTTAATCTTGGTTAAGGTAATTATGATGTGCCTTGGTGTGTGCTTCCCTGGGTCCAACTTCTTTGGGACTCTCTGAGCTTCCTGAACTTCATGGAAGTCAATTTCCTTTGCCAGATTATGGAAGTTGTCTTTCATTATGTTTTCAAATAAGTCTTCAATTTCTTGCTCTTCCTCTTCTCCTTCTGGCATCCTTATGATTCAGGTGTTGGAATGTTTAAAGTTGTACTGGAGGTTTCTAAACCTCTTCTCATTTTTTCTGAAGTCTTGTTTCTTCATTCTGTTCTGGTTGAACGCTTATTTCTTCTTTCTGCTCCAGAATGTTGATTTGAGTCCTGTTTTCCTTCCTTTCACTGTTGGTTACCTGTATATTTTCCTTTATTTCACTTTTCATAGCCTTCACTTTTTCCTCTATTTTACAACCATACTCAACCATTTCTGTGAGCATTCTAATTACCAGTGTTTTGAATTCTGCATCTGATAGGTTGGCTATCCCTTCATCACTTAGTTATATTTTCTCTGGAGCTTTGATCTGTTCTTTCACTTGGGCCATATTTTTTTTTTGTCTCAGCATGCCTGTTAGTATAAGGGGCAGAACTTAGGTACTTGCCAAGGCAGGGCAACCTACTTCACTGCATTGTGACACTGTAAGTGGGGGAGGGGTCTGAGAGGGAACAATGCCACTTGCTCAGCTCTCTGCTGGCTTTTAGTTACTTCTTCTGCCACACACAAGCAAACTGGTCCCTTCTGGTGCTGATTTCCAGGTGGGTTTCTGTAAGTTCTAGGACTGTGTGGGTCTCTCCAACAAACTCTCCTCTGAGGCTAAGAGTTTCTCCTGCACCCTCAACCTCCACAGGTTTTTTCAGTCAGAGGTTTTGAGGCTTTATTTCTCCACACTAGAAACCTGGGTTGCACTGTCTATCTCACTCACCAGTTTTTCCTCCCAGTTTGTCTGCATGCAAATGTGGGACTACCTGCTCTGCTGGCCACCACCTTGTGGGAAGTCGTCTCCACCCCAGCTGCCCATCTCTACCCCTCCTATGAGTCTGGATGAATGTTTCTTAACCTCTTTGTTGTCGGACTTCCATAGAATTTAATTTTTCTGAGAATTCTGGTTATTTTTGTTTTTAAATTTATTGTTATCCAGGGTGTACATCAAAAACGTACATTGATGACCTCATTCATGGAGAGTAATTTTGACAAAATAATGTGAAAACATGCTATTCTGTTATAAATATTTAATATATTAGGTGCCACTTTTAGCTGCAATTGTAAATAAAGGGGAACATATGATCCTGCTATCATAAAAAGTGTTATTATAAAGTTTTTATTTGTAGTAAGCACCAGGTACAACACAATAAACTGTAGTGCTGAGTAAGAGAACTATGAAACAATTCTGAAGCCAAACAAAAAATAAAAATAGATAAATGATAGATAGATAGATAAATAGATAGATAGATAGATAGATAGATAGATAGATAGATAGATAGATAATTCAGGAAAAGTATCTCCAGAACAGCTACTACTCAGAGCCGAGAGCTTAAGCTCCAACCTTAAGGATGGATCAGAACAAGAAGAGTACATATTGGAGCACATAAGCTTCAAAAATAAGATGAAAACAGAATAGGAGCTCAATTTGCAACATCCTTGAGACCTAGGGACTGAATACCACATACATTATTTTATTCTGTGCTTCCTTGAACTTTGGTTTTGCAATTGTTTTGTTTTGTTGTGTTTGCTTTTGCCAAGCAGAAAATACTCTGAGAAATGAGAGGGTGCCAACAGGCCAGAGGATAGCAGTACGAGTCCTGCATTCTTGCTTCAGAAGGGGGCAAGGGCGGAGACAAGCCAGAGGGAAATAACGAGCAGCACAATTAATTCCAAAAGCCCCAGTGTCAGCTGAGAGGCCAAGGGAACTGGTCCAACCTGCAAGACACCTAGAATTTTATCCAGTGAATATTATGCTCAACCAGTCCAAGTCTCTGGGGATTGCATAAGTCAAGCTCATATCTCTAAATAAGATACAAAAACAAACTGAGTGAGCATGCCCTGCCTTTACCTGTATTTTCTGCTAGGCAAAAACAAACAAAACAAAACAATTGCTACACCACAAAAAATGTATCTGGGTAATCAGTCCCGAGGTCTCAAGGATGTTGCAAATTGAGCTCCTATCTTATTTATATCTTATTTTTGAAATTTTTGTACTTTAATTGGTATTCATCTTGTTCCTTCTCCTTCCATTGAGCACATAGACTGCTTTGAGAAAAACAGCAGCATTTAGTACGAGAAATTGGCAGGCCCACAGTGCTGACAATGTGCCGAGATTCAGCTGATGTTTGACTTCACCAGGACTCCACCTCACTGCGGACACCAGCCCACAGTGTCCGCATCATTACGGATGAAATGAGACTTTCACACAGACTACTGAGTCCTGTAGAGGAAAAGGGACAGCATGGCTTTTCTCTCAAGGGGAGCAAAAGCCATGGCCCTTGCCATGATGGCCTTCACTGAGTTTCTCACCACATTACATGATGGTCCTCATTTGCTATCACAGGTTGCTTTAGGTGCTTACCTTTTACAGAAGATGAAGGAGCCAATCCAGCGAAGAGGGATATTTGCAAATGAAAAGGGCAAAAGTCATTGAACTAGTTACACTTGTCCTTGGAAGGTTTAGCATGGATTTTAGGAAGTTACTTTGCAGTAAATGTTTGCCATGGAGGGTGGGGAGGATGGGCTAGGGGCTGGGCCCACGCCACACAGAATGGTCTCCTACACAACCTATTTGAGTTTCCAGCCCCTCTGAACCTTAATAATGAGCACATATCACTGAGGCCTCTGATAATGGAAACTTTTTCTCTGCTATGTTCTCTAGCTGTCACTTGAACTTACTGGTTACATTTTAGCAGACAATAGTGAGACTGTCAAGTCAAACAGTAACTCTTTTAATGATCCCAGTGAGGTCTCTGGATTTACTTGATGTCAAGAGTCCAGGCTTGGCAGAAAAGACAGAAAAGGAATGACAATTAGGGGAGCAAGACATGTAATCAGAAAAAATTCTCCTTTTTGGAAGACCAGCGGTATCTATAAGCAAGTGCTCTCCTCCTAAATAAATATTAAAGTCATGAGTTAAATCTGTAAGCCTTAATTACTTCACTACGGCAGTCTTCCCTTTACTGAGTGAACTACAGTCCAAGGCTCAAACCTAATTACCAAACCTTACATCTACTATATTTTTTCCTCTGCATCCTTCCCTATGATGGAATTTAATTTCCAAATTAGGCACATTAGGAGACTATCAACAACAACAAATAATAAAATAGAACAAGTAAAATAATATACTGTGATACAAGCTTTGTGAAAGGTTTTGGGGCCATTATAAGGGTTACTTGAACACAAGCAAGCAATACTGTGATACTGTGACAGTTGCTCTGATATCACAGTCAACTAAGCAATTGGCCGCTGGGGATCTCACACGGCTTGGATGACCTGGATAAGGGGATGAGTCACATCCTTGGTGAAACAGTGGGAAGATGCCAGATTTCATCATGGTAATTAGAACAGGACTCAGTTTAAAACTTATGAATTGTTTATTTCTGAAATTGCCTATTTAACATTTTTAGACTGAGGTTGACTGAAAGTAACTAAAACTGTGAAAAGTGAAAGAAGTGCAGGTAATTGCGGGGACAGGGCAGGGGGGCTACTGTACCTTTGTTGATTGTGCATCCAAGGATCCCAAGGAATCCCAAGGGTTAGGTAGAAGGGCTGGAATCCTAGAAGAGGTCACTGGAATCCTATGAGAGGGGCTTATGTGAGATAAAACTCAGAGAGGCAGAAAAGAGGAGAACTGGCTTTGCAACCTGAAGCAATGGAATTAAAAAAAAAAGGCAGGCAAGTAAGCAGTAAAGGGCTGTGGTGGAAGGAGGCAAACCAAAGTCTGGTTGCACAAAAGAAGTCAGAAGGGCAGTAGCAAGGATGAAGACTGAAAAGGTATTCTGACACCAAACTAGACAGTGACAGCAGTGCCCAGCTGAGGAAATCAAACTGCATGATATAGACATGTAGACAGGTGAAAAATCAGAGCATGGGTGAATCGTCTGCTGGTGTGTAATGTATGGAGTTGGCAAGAGTCTAAGATTCGGGGCCAGGAAAGGGTTGTTTCAATTGTCTAGGCAGGAGGCAATGTCATAACTTAACCTTAGCAGGTAATGGCAATGGGAATGGAGAGGACAGTTTAGATGTGAGAGAAATTGTAAAGTATAGTTCACAGCCCTCAGTAACTGATCAGAAGCACAAACCATGAAGGGTGAGAATCAAAGATGATGGCAAAGCTGTGAGCCCTGATTCCAGGGAGAATGCTACTCCCTTAACAGCATGAGTTATTCAGAGAAGGTCCATTTGGGGATCTGGCTGGGAGAGGCAAAGAAGGGTTATACTAGAAACATTTGAATCCTATTGACTGGGCAGGAAACCAAAGGATGGGTTGCAATAAACAGCCACAAATGTGGGATCAAAGCTTAGGAGAGACATCAGAGATGGAGAGTGAGGATAATCTCAAATAGACTTCAGTTTTACTGAACACAAAAAGATAAAGCTTCTGTAGGTGGATTGGGATCCCAGCTGTGGCACCTTCTTCCTTATTTGCTGAGTCGGCAGGCACATGGTGGCTCCTGAGCAACCTAACTGGGCTGCCCTTGTGCCAAGCTATGTCCTAGAGGCCAGGCAAGAGAAGAGACAGCCTTTACCCAGAGCTTTCTCAACCTCCAGAGAATTATACTTTTCAAATCTTTTGAACAGTGTCATTTACAAATCAGTAAACATAGAGATTATATTTTATGAAACAAAAATTTATACATTAGTAAAATACATTATCAAGGCTAGGAAATGCTGGATTCTTCAGAGAAATGTTAGTGTAATGGAAGAAAACCACTGTCCCTAAGAGTCAAATTGCCTGTTTTCTCTAGATATACAAGACAATAGTGATCTAAAACTGACCTTTTCATTGTTATTAACAATAATAACACAAACCTCAACTCATCACATAGAATGTTCTTGTAGTCTGCTATTATCAGGTTTACTTATTAGTAACTTTGTTAATCTTTGCTGAGTATAAACAAACTATTTCCTTTTTTGGAAAGGGATTTTTAATTTTTTACTTTTTAAAACAATTTATTCCCTGCTACTTCTATACTGGACACTGAGTAACTAAGAGTTTCAACAGCCATGTGCCCACATTAACAATAATTTTAACATTTTTACCTTGGGTAAGAGCACACTTTCACAATTAAGCATTTCATTTCACCAAAACAATTATACCACATACACTTGGATAATTTTCTCCTCTCCCGAATTTACTTGTATTTCAATTAAAAAAGTAAAATAATCAAGTGTTTATGCTCTGGAATCAGACTCCCTGGGTTTGGATCCTGGGGCTCTGTAAACGCTCCCTGCCACTGTCTTAACCAGTGATCACAAATGGGGTGGTTCCGAACAGCAGAGATGACCTTTGGTGTCAGTAGGGCCATGCTCCTTCTGAAAGCTCCAGGGAAGAATCCTTTCTTGCCACTTTTGTCCTCTGGTGCCCAGACATTTCTGGGCTTGTGGCAACAGCACTGTAATCTCTACCTGTCTTTGCAAAATAGGTTACCAGGTAACTACTCCAGGCAAATGCCCTCAAATCTGTTATTCCTCCCCCCTGAAATTGTGGTGGGTTAGAACCCCAAGCAGATGTCCTCAGGGAGCTGTTATTCATTTTGTCCCTTCTTGCTAACCGTGCTCAGTGGCAATTAACAGAGGTTCCAGCCCAACCTCTAACATTGCAGGGAACATGGGGATAGAGCCAGGTAAGCAACAGACAATAAAAGAGCAGTAGGAAGAAACCTGGAATTTAATCATTTGCCAACTCTGGTGAGGGCAAACTCACTCTTTTTGTTCAAAAGATTTTCCTTGCTGAGGAAAAAAATTATGTCTATTGAAAGGAAAGCACATGAAGGAGGGATCCTCATGTTTTCATATAGATCACCTCTGATTCTAAAATTCATCTAGATTACTCAACCTCTGATTCTAAAATTTCCTAGAAGGCATAGTTGCTTCATAGAAAAAAAGAACAGAAGAAAAAGGGTAAGGTGGAAATGAGATGATTAGGTGGAGACACGGTGTTGTAAATTATCCTCAAAATATGGAGTGTGAATAATTATGTAAGGCAATGAAATATAAATAAATATGGGTATCACCATCTTCTTCAGAATTGGACTCACAGTGTTTAATGTCATTTTAGTAATCCTGTGCTTTATTCTAAAATGTATTTCCAACTTGCTCTAGAAATCTTCAAGGGACACATACAATGAAATCATTCAGAAAAGTTCTTTAAACAATTGATAATGACAGTAAAATGAAAAAAGGTGCATCTTACTTTAAACCACATTAAGATAGTTCTTTGCCCTTCTATGGCATTACCTTAAAGTAACTGACTTCTGGGTAAGATTTAATTAAATCCCACAACTGGAATGAGGAAGGAAATTCCAGAAAGTGCAATTAAATCCTGTTATAAGGCACCATTTTTATTCATAGATTGGATTACACCTGGGTCAGATTATGCCCAGGTGTCATGAGAATGTGGAATGCATCTCTGACTCTGTAACCCTGGACACTTAGAGCACAAGGTTATCCTTCATCCAGGAGACCTGATTAGATGACTGATGAAGGAACATTTTGCTTTTGTTTCCTTCATCTTATCCCATGCTGCCTCTCAGCTCCTAGTCCCAGATGACACCCATTTAACCCTAACTTAAAGCATTTATTACATCATTTGACATAATGATACCATAATTAATTTTCAAAACTCAACTGCTTCCCATTTCTCCAATCTGTCTACAATGAACCAACTGAACTAAGTCTTGAAAGACTGGTCTTTCTTCCTGCCTTCACTACTAGATTTTATTTACTTAGGTTATGTTTCTCGAAACTGTATTTTTTAGAAAGATGTACTTCCACTCTAACTGGAATGTGAAGACTGCAGGGCATATGCCTTCCAGGAGCTGGACTGGGAGCCCAACGCAGGGAATGGCCAAGTATCCATCAGTGGCAGTGGCAGTGCACTGAGTTACCCCTGTTCTCCATGACATTTGAACAGGAACCTTTAAGTGGCATACTTGGGAAACTCTGTGCTGTTTTTTTTAGCCAGCTTTGAGGCCTTAATGTCTCATTTCCTCTCTGCCAAGTTAGAGCTGACCCCCCATCTTGTGGACAGTTCAACTTTGTTAATGTCACCTGCCATGTGTAGAACATGTTTCTCAGAAGCACGCCCAAATCAAAGACATTTCTTGCCCACCTGGGACAGATACAAAGTCTGAAAAGACATTACACCATGCACAAAAGAAACAGAGGTTACACATAGAACTTACTATGGTTTCAAACAAGCTCTGGCTGAGCCAACCAAAGTGAAGTTTACATTTAGAGAAGCATTTTATAAAAGGCTTCAAGGGGGCTGGAAGTTTTAGGACACGTTTTAAATGTTAAAATTTAGAGGAATGAAAAGGCAGGTTCAGTGAGAAAAGGGTATGGCTAGGAGCAGAAACAAATCTCAGAATGACACAGCACAAGAAGATGAGATGCTGTGAGCATAGAACAATCTGGAAATGACAAAAGTCCTAAACAGATAGACTTTCCCACAGCCTCCCTAGAGAGTTGAGAGCAAATATATCCTTGAAAGAATAATTGCTTATCTGTTATGTTACATTTAATGAAGTGTATTACAGATGACTCTTCTGACTCAAACGATAAAAACAACAGATAGTATGTCCTCATTGCTAACCTCTGAAGAACAACAAGTCACTAATTATAATATCATCCATTTACCTTACAGGAACCACAGAAGTGATTTTGTGGAAGTTTTGCTTACACTTTCCATTTTCAATGGAAGTTTGTAAGTAAGAAAGGAGCTACTACAGAGATCAATTCCTGAAGACTCCTATTCCTGGGGGGCAGGGGGTAGAAGGGGGCTAAATGGTAATGGAAAAAATACAATAAAGATTATTTTTTTTCTTAAAAAAACAAAGCAGGTCAGAAAAGACCCACACTATAGCTCCCAAAGGTTAGACATCAGAGGAACACTGCATGCTATTACAAAGCCGAGGTTTGTATTTCTGGGAATGAAACCTCCACTCCACCCTGCTAACTCTGCAGCCAGAGCACATATCCCCTTCTCAGGGTGAGCCTGCAGAATTCTCCAAATGCAGTGTCAACCTTTATCATTCATTATGTAAAGAAGCCTCTTCCATAAACCGTATCACTAAGTGCTGAGTGGAACTGAGAATTTTTTCTCCTTTGATCTCTGTCTCCTTTGATCTCTGACCCCCAGAAGACTCCTTTTTTCGGTGTTCTGGTCCACTGACCTTACCTCTAACCCTCAGCATTATCAGTGGCCCAGGAAGATCATGGGCTTCGTGTGAGGGTTTTGCCTCAAATCTCCTTGCTTGTACTCTAGGGTATAAAAGAATGCCTGCTGGTTTTCATCTACCAGCAAAGTATTTACTCCTGGCTCATCCTCACCAGACTAAAAGCAGCAGAGCAGAGGCATAATAAACAGGTTAATTTGCTTTTCATGCACTGCCTCATTGATTCAATAAACACTATTTAGTCCTTACTCTGCACAGAATAGCATGCTAGGTTTTATTGCAGCTGGGGAGTGTAGGCTGGGGAGGCACTCCAAGACTAACCCTGTGATGATTCCACCCAACTCCTTTGCTATCCAGTCTGGTTTGGGAGTTCATTGTTTCAAACATGTGTAGAAAATGGGGGAGGGGGGGCTCAGTGACCTCAGGGCCAAAGCAAAAGAAGGAAGGGACTGAGAGAGGACTTTAGAGAAGTCAGTTATAAGCCACTTATATAATTTCCCAAACAAGCATCTTCCTATCTTAACTTCAGGCACAACTCACTCCAAAGATGGACTTCAAGTCAAAACACTATATAAGCCAAGACCTCACCGGGCATGCCCACTGCCCCCAAATGCACCTCTGCGGACACTTTGCCTATTCAGACACTGAATAGGCTGAAGCTACTGAGTATTTATTCAATATTTCATATTCAGCTGAAACTATTGAATAAATGGATGAAGGAGGTAAGAATGCTGGTACTTTAGGGTGATAAAAAGTAAAACAGAGAAACTGAGAAGTAGAAAAGGAATATGTTCATTTGTTTTTGCCTTGGTTTTTTCAAAAAGAGGAAGGATGCCCTATCTTTTCATTTTCTAAGAAAGAGAATTAAAGCTAAGTGGATAGGTAATGTGCTTTCTAAGGATGGTGCTAAATAAGAGAACCCAGATCTCCTCCTACAGTTTGTGTGTGTGTGTGTGTGTGTGTGAATTCCTTATCACCTTGAGAAAAGGTTTTCTTTCCCTTCTAAGCCCCTGAATAAGATAAGTTTCAGCTCTGATTTCTGCATAGCATCTGATATTAAGTGAGAATGGCCACTGGCATTTGGAGACCAGAAAGCAAGAAAAACTTCAAGGGTTTCCTTAGGAGAAGAGACACACTCACCTGTGTGAAAAACAAAAACCACCAAATGTCTGCCCCTCTATCTCCAGTCTCCCTCACATACACAACTGCCCAATACTGGCAATGTTAGTACATCTTCTGAGTAGACAGAAATGAATAAATCTAACAAAATTCATCTTTAGGGGAAAATAAGTGGTTATATAATATATTTTGCAAGTCAGAAAAACTCCTAGAAAGAAAAATAATAATAATTGATTGGCAATGCAAATAAATTGTTGCCACTCTCTGCCTTTTCTTTCTTTGCACAGAAAGTAATTAAGATGACACCAAGAATGACGGCCTTGAGTGTTCACAGAAATCAGACCTAACAAGACAAACAGGTAAAACCAGCATTACTTTCCCCACTGTCTTCTTTCACTTCCTCCAGCAGCTGTCCCAACTGGGAGATGCCCAGCTCTTTGTTGAGTCAGCTTTGCCCTTCGCTTGAAGGCAGGCTTCTCAAAGGCAGAGCTGACAGACTTGAGATGCATTCCTACCTATTAGCCTGACAGGCTGCACAAGGCTAGACTTCAGTACTTGTAACAGCACTTCCCCAGGGCCTCAGCACACCAGCCAGGCTAGCGTCACAGAAGAGAACATACGGCAATTCGTCAGCCATTCCTTGCATCCTCATGCACTCACTTAGGGAATGGTCTAGGCCTCCCATTGTAATCTGGACAATGCTAACCTCAGCTCAGCACACGTTTGTGGTTGTGCTCATGAAGTCAGCTTAGAAAAATGCATTTTACATATTTCTTTTTTTTCTTATTTCCTTGGCCAAAAAAGAATGTGATTAATCTCTTTAGAATAAAATGTCTATGGCACTTGGCACGCTTTTCCTTTTCAATCAATAGCACACAAATAAAGTCTATTCTTTGGGTTCAGACTTTTAGTACACACTGAATAAATGACAAGCACATAAAAGTGGTCAGGGTAAATGTTAAGAGAAATAAAACTTTTCTCTAGTTTGACCTCAGTGAATAGGAAGAAACACTTCAGAGTGGTTTAGTATGCCAATTGCTATCTGCCAGACCCTGTGAAATTGAAACCTGCCCCCGTCTTCTACCCCCAGATTTCAGATTTTCATTGCCACAAGTCTTTTACCCACACTGTTTAGAAGAGGGAAGAATAATATTAAGGTGCAATTTAAATCTCAGTGTTTTTCTGAAAGGATTGACATATAGTAAACTTGTTTTCATGGAGGGGGACTTCAAACTTATTTTTACCCCAGATCCATGCAAGATAAAAAAAAATTAATCCCCAGAGTTAATGGCCAGAAGTAAACTTTTGCCATTTATTAAAGAGACCTTTAGAAGAAAATGCCATTTTCCCTACTTGGTTGTTAACCAACAGAAACAACCACTTGACCCATTTGACCCCCAGGTGCCCTGTTACTTTTAAGTGAAAAGATTCCTGGTAGTTTTGGTGTTTTTTTTTAGGAAGATGAACACATCCACTAGCATTTCTCTGATGAAAATTGATGTTGAGCATACCCCAATCTTCCTTGCCACTGTCTTTTTTTAATCTTGTCTCTATTTGAAATAAGAGAACTGCAATTGTAGGTATTTTTGGTTCACCTTCAGTTTCAACTCAGCCAGGGCCCTAGAATCCAGTTAACACATGGACATTGGGTTTTATGTTATTTCTTCTCTGTTTACCATCCTCTTCTTTAGGTTTGAAGGAAGAATTACTGTTCCTCAAGGCTTCCTTGTGTCTTCTGCTGTTTGCTAGCCCCATTGAAAAGTATGATTTAAATTTTGTATGGATCTTTCTTTCTTTCTTTCTTTCTTTCTTTCTTTCTTTCTTCCTTTCTTCCTTTCTTTCTTTCTATCTCTCTCTCTCTTACCATGGGGAGCAGAGGGCTTTCTCATTCTTGCAAATCCTAGCTGGAAACACGGCCTTTCCCACATATAGTTTTTATTTTTTCCATTTTTTATTTTAATTGTTGTTCAAGTACAGTTTTCTGCCCTTTACCCCCATCCCAGCCCAGCCCCATAGCCCTCCCCACCTTCCTCCTGTATCTATCCCCCTTGTTATTGTTGATGTGTCCTTTATACTAGTTCTTTCAAACCCTCCCCCTCTTCCCATGAAATTCCATATATAGTTTTTAAATAATTGACAATAATTTAAAATTATGAAAACCAAAGAGATATACATGTATCTAGCTTCTTTTGAAAGAAGGTTCTTTTGAATGCACTACACCTGTATTCCTACATACAGTGTTTAGCCACAGTGAAGCAGAGGCTGCCCTTTTACTCAAAGTGGACACCCTTCACCCCAGTTCCCTCCACTCCCATCATCCAGCTGAAATCACATTACCTATTATTTCTAGTCTTTTGGATATTGACATCAGATCTTCTCATCAGAGCTGAAGGAAAGTCCTATAGCAGGGTTTTTAACCAATTTCTGATTCTTTTAAGCCTATGGGTAATAAAAATTAGGTCAAAAGTATCTTGAGTGACTGATAATCTTTTCTGGTTCAAGTCTTTGATCACACTTGACAACTAATTTATCTCCCTGACAACTACAAGTGGGTATCTCTTAATCTGTAGTAGAACTTCCATGCTTGGAGAAGATACAGAAACTCAGTCTAGAAAGTTACCCTTAAGTTTTCATCCTCAGAGCTGTTAGCCCTGAAGTGTTGTCTGATAATGGACAGGAAACAATTAAGACTATTTGACATTATCTTTGACCTCTCTTCCAACAAGGCATCAGTATTTTTCTTAGAATCTTCTCAAACTTAGTTTGAAAGTCACTATTTTGGGGCTCCTTGCCATACAATTCCTTACTTCTAGGACTTCTAGTCAGTATTAATTTCAAGCCCAAAGTCCCAGACTATTTTTCTGTATGTGTATTCTTCTCATCATCTGAACTTGGGATGCTCCCAAACTATGCTCAAATTTAGTACATTTACACGGATTCTCAAAATAGTGGTAACCCTCATATTGGGAGGTCACCAGCAAAGAGCAATCAAGAAAAAACATTTACACTCATAATTAGGACTTAAATGATACACTCTAATCAGCACCAAAATTTATTCCTGTAACTAAACTATTATTTTCTACGACTACTCTTCAACCAGTCATGAGCTTCATGGGGACAGAGACTTCATCTTATTCATCATGTGACCTCAGCAGCTTGCCCACTGCCAGGCCTACAGTGGAAGCTGAATAAATACATGTTGAATGAATGGATTGTGAGAAGCAGTCTTTTCTGAATTACATTGGAAGCAAGATCAGAAAAACTCAAAGAACTCAAAAGCACACACTATTGCTGATTTCTGAAAGTAATGGGTCAAAAGATTTAAAAAACGTATGTATATTGTAACAGACCCAGAATGTCCTACAATGTATTAAGATTTAGGCCCTTGTGAATGTGGGGGGTTGGGAGTAGGGAAACTCTGCAGAAAGAACCTTATCTTTCTTTATTATCTGTAAAATCTACAGCTGTCCCAAAAGTCACCATATTTGGGTGAAACACCCTGCTATACAGGGTTTACTTGGTGAGAATTTACAGGTCAGCCCATATTATCAGGGCAACAGAATAGTGGGGAGAGTGATGCTGAGTCAATGAACCCATTAGTCCTTAGGAATTGCCCTAAGAGATGAAAATCTAGGTGGCTCACGTAGCAGAAGCTGTGGGAAATGGACAAATGGGTGAGTTTAATGTGTTTTTTAGCACTATCCAATCTCTCTTCTTTTTATGGTTTTATTTTCTAGTAATTTTTATATTTAAGTATAATTGACATGTTAATTTGTGGTGTACAAGATAGTGATTCTATTTTTTGTCCACTACCAAATGATAACCACAGTAAGTTTAGTTACTCCGTTTTACCTTTCTTGGTGATATTTTACAATGTGTAATTTTTGTTTGATTTAGAGCCACATTTAATCACAATGGCACATTGTTGCAGTGGCTTCTCTTCTTCTTACTCCAAAATTCTAAATACCTTGGCAAGGTAGGTACATTCTTTACCAATGTTACCTGTAGACCATTTCACTAGAGAGTCTGATATTTTTAAAGTAATACTTGACAAATTATCTTAGAATAATTTTTCTAATCTATTTTCATGTAAACTTGATCATATTTAACTATAAATCTGAAAAAATGGGAAAAGAGATATTTAGGAAAAATTTGTCTTTAAAATTCTCACATTAAATCAGTTCATAAATGGATAGAAAACTGGGCATACAAAAGAACTTAAGCAAGTTACTGGATTTCTTGCTGCCTCAGTTGTATCATCTGTCAAAAAGTAAAATGAGACTCAATTACCAATTTGTTTTTTTTTGTTTTTTTAGCTTTATTTTTTTTTAATTTAATTCTTATTCAAGTACAGTTTTCTGTTTTATATTCCCAGGCCTGCCCCCCTCCCCCAGTCATTTTAGGATTAACACTAAAAATGAAATTTCTTACCAGTCTAAAATACTTTTAAGTAAACTTTTGATTGAAGTTTAACATTTATAAGGAAAAGTGCATAACATGATTATCTTGCTTAAAGAATTATTAGAAAAAGGACTCAACCATTTAAGTACCACCTTGATGAAATCAAACATTAGCAGCAACCCAAGTATTCCCCATGGCACATCCAATCACTGCCATCTTCCCCAAACACAAACATCATCCTTACTTCTAACATCACAAGTGAGTTTGCTTTCAAACATTATAAAAATGAAACTGTACCATATGTATTTTTATGTCTGTAAGCCATCTGTTGGCCTATAATTTGGTAGTAATGAAAATTTAGATTAATTAACATGGAAAGCCAAAGGCTTTGTGCCTATACTTCTGGGTCATTTAGGATTATTAAAAGAAGAAAGAGTGACTGTTTTGAGTGGAGATATATTTAATACAGAAAATTAGAAAGAATGCAAAGAGCTGAGGGAACAAAGGTCCACTGTAGGAGACCTGGAGATACAGTGGTCACAGGAAAGCCATCATGGCAGCCTCGGCTGCCATCTAAAGAACCCCAGTAGCCAAGGGAAGCCATCGGTGATGATCTTATCTCCCTCCCTAGGCCTGTCACTAGAGAAAAATACCTTCTCCTCTTCCACCTTCCAAATCTCGCACAAGTTTCTTTCATCGGCAGATTCAACCTAGAATTCTACTGGAAAGAGATTCAGGAATATGTCATTCTGATTTCTCCCCTGTGATGCAGGAGAAAATACAGAAAGGTGAAAGTATGATGCTAGCTAAAAACAGATGTTTGGCAGAAGCGTAGACACTTTTGAATGAGCTGATGGGGGAGAATTGACCTGTCTGTATTTCTGATCTGCTAGTTGCTCCTAAGTCATCAGATCTATTTCGAACACAAATCTTATAGTGCCCTCCTTAGTGATACTGGAAAGTCTGTTTCTATTTTATTTTTTAAAAAACAAATGAATTAGAGGGCTCTCTTCTTTTATTTTGCAGACTGCTCTTTCTTATTATTTTATTTCCCAGCCTTTGAAGGAAAGCAGGCCTGTGTACATTCACTGGTGGGCCCTCCAAATTAGATCAATATGAAGTGCATCATGCTGAATATGGCCACTTCTCACTGACCATGTCTTTCACATGTCTAGACCCTCTTTCAGGGAAGACATAGTTGAGAATTATTACTATTCACTATCCTTTGCTAACAGAAACTATTTTCTCCTCTCACCCAGGTTTCCAATTTTAGAGGCCACCCTGTCCTCAGGAGAATTACCAGAGAGGAAGGAGTTTTATTTGTTTGTTTTTCTATGCATCTAAATATCCTGACAACCTAATCTCCAGAAGATCCTAGTCACCAGGCAACACAAAATATTCTCCAGTTGTGAGGTCCTCAACCCACTTTTCTGTTTTCTTCTAGTTCAAAATGAGAACACAAAAGGCAAAACTGAAGAAATTAGATTTGAACCTTTATTATTACAAACAGATACCTGCACCCACACCCTTCTTATTATGGATCAGAAATTCTTGGTTAAGTGGTTCTAAAGGGATTAGAGCAATAAATCTCACCTAAGAATGAGATCAAAGTCAGTTTCCTATTTTCCTCAGAAAAAAAAGTAGAAGGAGATAGTTTTTTTCTGGTAACTGTTTGTTTTATCCGAGACAATTTCTCCATTTGTAATCTAGTCTCATTTGTGTATTCTGAAGCAGTGCCAGTTCGGATGGGTTTATTGAGTGGAGACTAACAAAGCTAAACACAGATGTTCTGGTGCCTGAAGCCCTTAAGAGTCCAGCAGGACCTGATATGGTAAAATAAACTCAGGGAGGGCTGTCTGGACCCACTTTTTCAGGAGACAAAGTGAGCATAAATAAGCATAGAACTAATAGGCCTCCTGTGCCAAAGTCAGAGGCAAACTGGGGACATGGATTTACAGAGGAAAATAATTGCTATAGTACATTTGCTATGAGAAAGTACAATATTAGATATTCTGGTTTTTAATATCAGGGTATCACAAGGAAAAGTGGCCCAGATTGGCACTGACCCAGTGCCGATATATAAATGCACTTTTTATAATAAATGCTTCATTTACTGGAAATGTGGCTATCAGGTTGCAAAACATAAAAATAACACTCAAATCCGAGGTCAAACCACAGGGTGTATAATTCCCTTTTACTAACTAAACAATTCAGTCCTAATTATTCAGATGCAGGGGTCAATTGTTTTCTCAGGTTGTTCTTCAATCTCTATGATTTACAAAGTCTGCTATACTTACCATCTCACCACCATAGTGTGTCTGCCTTGTTACCCAGATGAGTTGAACTGGAAGTAGTTTCATTTGCCAGTTTTAAGTATTTTCCTCTTCTCCCAGGGTAAAATTAGTTTATGTGTGTCTTAACAAATGTTATCGTCATTTGTCCTATCCATGGATAGGACACCTCTAGAGGGGCCAACAGACTAGAACTGTGTGACTCTAATATATTAGGTGAGAGTGCCTCATCCTCTTTGTCTTTTAGCTTCTTTGTATTTATGTTCTAGATGTGTGGTCAAAGTTGTGGTAATCTTCACCAACTAGTAAGAAATCATAAGAATGAGATTGTGTGGTTGTGAGGCTTTTATATTCCGTGTGGTAGGAATATAAATGAGCATGACTTTTTGTTGGCATTATGTAATAAAATTTAAAATGTATATTCCATTTTTATACATAAAATTTTATATCTAATAAATAATCTATCCTGATGATATAGTCATATAGTCAATGAGATAGTTATATGTATCTTTTCATATAAATATGTAAATATTTATATATAAGATAAATATGTAAAGATAAAAATATACATATTTATATGTAAAGATATACAAAGATGTTTATCACAATGAGAAACAACCTATATCCACCAACATGGACTGGTTAAAAAAATATGGTATGCTCAGATAAGAGAATCTATTCATCTACTATAAAGAATCCTAGAGATTTATATTTATATTTGTTTATATTTGTTTAAAAGCTCCATGGTATAGTTTTTAAAGAAAAGAAATTACAAAGCAGCATAGTTGATGTTGTATAATCTCATTTATGTATATATCCAACAAATACCAAATCCTGCTATGATCTGGTCTCAGCATTCACAGAAATGGTCCAGCTACCAAAAGACATTACAAAGTAATTTCAGCTTTTGCTGTCAACTTTCAGAAAACCTAAGAGAACATCATTCCTAACCCCAGCACCACATCTTAAAATATATTCTGTACCCCACCTTATTCATCTTGTTCTCTAACTCTCACACTGGAGTAGCTTGAAGGCTCCCTTTCCCCACAGCCTGTTCCAGTTTCAATCATAATTGACCCCAAAATTCATCAACCACTTCTCATACTCTCTTTTTTCCCTCCTTCGTCATCTCTTCAGTGATTTCCATAATCTGAATAATAATGTAGGGAGAGAAGAAAATGCTAAGTGCACAAAATTTCAAAAGAGAGTAACTATGTATATACTGTGCTATCTTAACCTTGTAGCAAATACAAAATTATACTAATATCTGTGTATATATACATAAAAATGTCTTCAGGGATGTTGCTAAAATTCTTAACAATGACACTGTCATCTGGGAATTCCTGTGAATGTTGTTTTTAACTCTATGTCTCTCTCTACTTCTTTAAATTTTTTTTATAGTCAGAATGAGAAATTCACATCAGCATATAAAAATGAGAATGTCATGATGCTCACCAGGAATAATGGATGTGAAATATGAAGTACACAATTCAAGTATAAATATATGTATTTTAAATATACATGGGTAGACCATCTCCCTGTTTTCAACAGTAATAGGCTCCATTATTTTGGAATTGTTTTGATTATTCCTACAGGTCAGAGATGGTCAACCTCTCAGCAGCAGTGGAACGCTCCCTGCTGTTGCTAAATTTGTTATTTTACTGCTAATCAACACTGCTTAATTTGTGAGTCCAGTGCATTGTATAACATCTGATAACTAACAAAATATGTTAAGTAGTCCTTACTAATTTTCATCCTTTTGACCCATTTGCCCTGGAAGCCATTATTTTTATGGATCTCTTTGGGAAATAGGGAGTTACCTTATGTGTGTTTGTATCCATTTTAATCTCTCCACACCTATACATTCTCATACCTTTTTCTAAATACAGTATGTACTGTATTTATTTTTATGATTTGTGAGCCAGACAAACTTCCTTGAAAATCAAGTTGCCTGCCTGTGCAGTTCCCAATATTCTGACTCATGAGTCCTCTCTTAGCTGGGGGAATTCCGAAGAGAAGTTTGTGACACAGGACTGTGGGGCAGTCCCACGAGTGCTACCTCGGGCACCAGACAACTGGAGCTCCTGGTTCCTGAGAAGGGACATTGTTAGTCAGACTTTCCGCCCAGAAAGGTCAAATAGCACCTTTGCTTATGACTGGAAATTCTATCCTGGGAATTCCAGAAAGCTGAATTTGTCACCTGACAATTACATTTTCCTCTCAAAGTTCCTTCAGATTCATAATTAAGTAACAACATCAGTTCTAGTCATAGACAACTTAAAGCAGGTCTCCTTGGGAGGAGAAAGAAATAACTGCTGATCAAAATCTTGAAGGGCCTTGAAAAACTGGAAACGTTATTGGAAAATAGGCTTTACTGGCTGCCTACAAAGCAGAACATTCAGGGGGAAAAAGCCCCCAAAGTAGGTGGAACATGTTTGAGTTTTGGCACCACAGGTTCAAGAAGAGACTACCTTTCAGTGATATTATACAAATATGGAGCAACATTTTAATAAGTATGGTGGCATACATCTGTTTGCTTTCTTTTTATTCCTTTTGTCCTTCAGAGTCACTTGTTTAGCCCTCAGTTAAGCGATTATAGCTGAGTAAGCCCTATTGAACTACAGCTATGGAATAACAGGTCTCTCTCTCCCTCTCCCTCTCCCCCTCTCCCTCTCTCTCTCTCCCCTCCTCCATCTCTGTCTTTCTCTCCCTAAAGTGACTGTGGAACTGTTGCTTCACCTTCTGGTAGGAAATAACTCAGTCAGCCTGGCCAGGAGCCTACTTTTCTATCCCTGAAGGAAGAGCTCAGCAGAGTCACTTCCCCAGAGAAGCCTTTGCTGACATTCCTGACCAGGTGATTCTCCTTTTATATAACCTCACCTGTACAACTCCATCATTGCCTTATCACAGTGTGGCTTCATGTTTAAACTGCTACTTTTTGTTTAATACCTCAATCATCCTCTAGGCTTTAAGCAATATTAAGGCACAGACAGTGGCTCTCTATGCTCATAGTTATATTCTTAATGCTTTGCATAATTCCTGACCCACATTAGCACTCAATAAATATGATATTTGTCAAAATACAAATGAATGAATAAATGAAGGAGTCAGAAAGATCTATTTAAGGTAGTACTAATCAAGGTCAGTGGGCAAAGAAGATAACAAAATGTCCAAAATAAAGTTACCACAAAGGTAAAAAGAGATGAGATCAGTAGACTGTCCCTGAATTTGAGTTAGAAGCAGAGAAGAAGATAGTTATTTTTCATGATGGGGTCATACCCATGCTTTCTAGGAAAGCCTGTCATATGAACTGGCTGGGTATATAACCAAAAAAAACTCAATCTCTATAAATGATATTAAGGTGGGCCTCAAACTTACAGACTGAACTATCTCAATGGAGCAATGAATGGGAAATTATCTTCCTTCGAAGGTTTGCTGTGGTTAGGATAGGGCTCTGCCAAACTAGAGGATCTCACCAGCCCTGCTACCATGTTCTTGGACAGTGTTTACTAACTGGACTAAGCAACATTCTGGACTCAAATAAATACACAAATGGTGCTTCTCCTCCCTGACCACCAATTCTTCTGCTGGAGGGTTCTTGGGTCACCTCACCCAAATGATCCTCACAATCAGTGGTTTGTACACCATCAGGCTCTCACCCACCTTACATTCACACAGTGGTTTTCTTCTGAAACTGCCCTAGAGGAGATTAACACCCAATGAATGTCACCAAGTGAAGATACTGAAATTGTTACAACTCACAGGGACCTGGTCAGTTAGCTAGAACAGTGCCACTGAGTTTCCAGACCAGCTTCAAGTACTGTTTGACTGATTTTACAGTCATTAAAGAACCTGTGTATCACACCCTGGGAATTTCCAGTGCAAGTTATGTCTACCCAAAACTAGACTGAAGAACACTTTTGTTTTATAAATAAAGACCAAATGAGAGTGAGTCCATTAAACTAAGCCTGCCTCTCATCAGTGCCATCTCTAATTCTCAACCCTATATTTTATTTTCCCAAAAATATAGATTAAATTATTTCACCCTTCAAGATAAAAATCTCCTGATGATTCTCATTATCTACAGAATCAAATCCAAATTCTCTTCACATCCTTGTCTCATGCCTCTCCTTGAATTTGTGTTAGTCATACCAAATTTTAAAATTTCTGTGTAGATATTTAAAGTGTAAAATAATAACATATTCAAAAATCAAATGACTTAAATAGCACCAAGAAAAAATATGTTTTTTTAATGTCCATTTCTTTCCATTCAGAAATAAACTGATAATGTTTTGGTGGGTAGTTCTTCAGGTCTTTTTTCATAGATAAACTTGTATGTATTGAAGTTGCATTATAATGTACCAAAATGGCTAGTGAACACATAAAAAATACATAGAAACATACAAAGAGAAAACAATCTAAATACGGAAGTTTGGGCCATTATTCCTAGTGAGCACATAGCCTTGAGAGACCCTGGAAAGTGAGACTCAACGCTGCTGTCCCTTAGGAGATCCAAGTTTCCAAGCTTTTGGAAGATGAACGTCACATGGAGCTGAGTGTGGTGATAGTGTGCACAGGTGCAGGGTGGACTGCCATTGATTTTCACCTTGTGAATTTGCTTCAAGACCAAATCTCCCCACTAGATGTGACTCCATTGTATATTTAAATATATTTTGGTTATTTTAGTGCTATTCAACCATGAGCATTTTTCTAATCTTTATTTATCTCATTATATTTAACCATTGTCTAATATCCCATTATTTAGATGTATTGTGAGTTACTTAACCTCTCTCTGGTTGCCAGGCATTTTATCCCAGGTTTTCTATAGATTATGCACCAAACATTCTGAAAAACCATTGTGCTCTTGTTTGGGAATATTGGTGGGATATATGCCTGGTAGTTAAAATATTGGAACAAAGGGTGGGTAGTTGAAAATATTTTTGTTTTTTAAAAATTTATTTATTTTAATTGTTGTTGAAGTACAGTTTTCTGTCTTTTACTAGTTTCAAATTTTTGATGAATATAACCAAATGGCTATATAAATTTAAACACATATGAATAGTATCCTTACTGATTTCTAGGCAAAATTTTGGAGTTATTTATTGTAGAAAAGTACAAAAAAAAAGCAAAAATATCCCATAGCCTCTACTAGAATTTACAACATAGAATTAAAATATATAAATGTAAAAACCAAAAAGTAAAAAAGCTACCTCTCCACAATTTCTACCAAAAGTAACCACACTGTTTTCTTTAAAAAAATTTGCATGCATGTAATAGGTTTCTTATATGCATACAAAAATACATATAATATATATAATTTTTATATATTTAAATGGATTATTAAAATGCAATAATTAAAAGCACACACGCAACTTGTGATTTTATTTCCTTTGGGCAATATATCTTTTTAAAATAATCTGAAGATCTACATCCAAGATTGCTCTATCCAGCAAAGCTTTCATTTAGAATGGAAGAGCAGATAAAGTACTTCTCAGATAAGGTAAAGTTAAGGAGTTCATCATCACCAAGCCCTTATTATATGTAATGTTAAAGGGACTTATCTAAGAAAAAGAAGATAAAAAACATGTACAGTAAAATGACAGCAAACTCACAATTATTAACAACCACACCTAAAATAAAAACAAAAATAAACTAAGCAAACCACTAGAACAGGAACAGAACCACAGAAGTGGAGATCACATGGAGAGTTAGCAATGGGGGAATGGGAGGAGGAGAGAGGGGGAAAAGGTACAGAGAATAAGTAGCATAGATGGTAGGTAGAAAATAGGGTAAGGGTACAAATAGTATGGGAAATGTAGAAGCTAAAGAACTTGTAAGTATGACACATGGACATGAACTAAAGGCGGGGAATGTGGGTGGGAGAGGGTGTGCAGGGTAGAACAGAGTGAAGGAGGGAAAATTGGACAACTGTAATGGCATAATCAATAAAATATATTTTAAAAAATAAAATAAAATATGAATAGTCCAAAAAAATTATTTAACTAGTTCCTGATTGCATCTAAAAGTTGACATTCAATTATTATGTCATTACAAATGATTTCAAATGTACTTATTGTAAAAACACTTATACTCTAACACACTAATTCTTAAAGTTGAACACTTATCTTCATTCATATTTTATTATTAATATATAATGTAAATAGTATGCTTATTTACATGTCTTCTCCAGAAAAGTGTGAGATTCTTGAAGAAAATGAGAATTTCTTACTATTAGGTAAAACCCCAAGGCCTAGTATATTATTATATAATAGTTGTTCACCAACTGTTACGTGAATAAATAAAAAAATGAAAAAAACGCTTCTAGTAAAAATTTATTTTTTCTTAGTTTTAATTTGAGCCTGAAATTATGCATTTTATGAGTCCAATGATACAAGGGGTATTTGTTAAGCATCTACTATATGCTAGGGACTATGGTCCAGGTGGCCAGGATTTGAGGTAGATATGTAAATAATGACAATAAATGGAGATAAGGACCAAAGGAAGTGCCACAGACAATCAGGCTGCCAGAAAACATTTCTAGAAATTACTATAAGCTTAAAATCAGACAGATTCATGCTAGTAAATCAACTTGTGTGGAGAGCAGAGGTTTGATTTGCAGTGTATACAATTCATATGGCCATTTTCAAGCTACCAATGTATTTAAGTGTAGTCTCTTTCAAGCCAGTGCAAATTTTCTCCAGCATCATGCTGAATCAGAGCATACCAGGCAAATTTTTGGAAACTTCCTTTCTCCCCCATCACCATGACTTCCCAATATCACATCATTCAGCTATTCCCACCTATCCCATGCACTCTGAGGTAAAACAGGGTATTTTTTGGAGGTGTTTAGCAAACAAAAATTGAGAGCACTAGATAACAACTTCTAGACTTGGTTAAGCATGCATAAAACTGCTCTGTCCAATTGTATGTGCTAAAGGATTGCATTTACTGCTCAAAGGCATCTTTTCCCCATTACCTTGCCTAAGTTGATGAGTTCTTCCCTCATCAACTCAATATTTCCAACTCAGTTTTGTTGAATGTTCCAGAAATGTCTCATAAAGAAAAAGAAGACAGAGATTTCATATTACAAGTAGGGCTCACCTGTAACCAAGGCCACATCCCCTGAGACTTTAACATGTATTTAGGTATTAAATTTATAACCAGAATATAGATCCTGAAGTTTGGAAGATGAGTCAGGTTATATTTCAAGAGGTATTGGAGATGTGTTAAGATTATTCCAGGAAACAAAGTGTGTCGGCTGTGCCATGAGAAGGTATAATTTCAAGATCCTGTTTTGGTTGCCCAAATAAGAATATCATAAGTTTCTAGAAGAGGGAATTTAGAGGAATTAGTCCATCTTAGTTCAAAGTGTTTCTTGTAGGATCAGTTGGCTTTGGGCTCCATTGTTTATTAGAAAACTTGAAAAAAAATAAAAACAACCAACAAAAAATTATATTCATCTCTTAGGGAGCTTAAAATGTATTTTTCCAAGTAGAGGTACAATATTTTCATTCATAAGATCCTAACTTGCAAACCGGAGTGAGATTCCAATTTTCCACTCAAAATAAACCATGAAAACTAGTATATCTGAAACCGTCCCTTGGAGAATTAAATAGTGCCTTTGATGATCAAAATAAAGAAAGGACAGGAAATCATAGAGACAAAATTTAACCCAACCCAGTAAAAATTAATGAAAGTGGGTTTTTGTTTGTTTGTTTGTTTGTTGAAATTAAGAATATTAATGTACTATTCCTAAAAATTAGGAGTACATTCATTCCACTTTCTCTATGGAAGATTTCAGACATGGGAAATTGTTAAAGCCAACTTCTAGCACGAAAAAGAATGCTTTGTTTAAGGTGAAGCGTAATACATCAAAAACCAGTTTGAAGCAAGGAGGACTTGGCACAAGAACAGGACTCAACCAACTGATGACTGGGCTTGATTGATAACTTTTGAAAGATCCCAACCATGTCCAGCTTTCAGAGCACACCACTAATAAAGTCTCATGGAGTCCCATGCCACCATGGCCCTGTGCTTGGGGCTTATTGTTCTGTGGTTGTTTTATGAGATTCTTAATTTTATCTTTGATTTTGTGTTTTTCAAATGAAGTCTGATGAAACAATGAAATGTGTGCTGGGGGCTTGGAGCCTCAGCCCACAAGAGGCACCATCTTCACCCACCTACCTGAGATGGGCTGTCAGCTACCCATTCTTCCACTTTCTGGTACCTCAAGCCATGCTCAGCCTCCCCTTCCTGCATCTTTACATGAACTGCTGCTGTATTTCGGCCCCTGCTGAACTTAGGCACCAGAAAGGTTGAATTAGAGCTAATATGCTTCACACTGCCTTGGGACAGGGCATGCACTCCAGAGTGGCATCCCCCTACACTGGGTTGGCTTCGCCTCTTACCCACCCTTGATTCTGGCTTTGAGTGCTTCCTGGTGCAGAAGTTGCAATTTTGGGGCACGGATCACCCGTCAGCAGTGGGTTGGACAGTGGAATACTGACTTCACTGATCCTAGCTAGGTACACATGTCAGTCCGGTGGCTGAACATTGAAAATATGAGTGATTTTTATAGTGTATGCCTCTGTTTTACTTTTTCTTCACTTAATTATCTCTCTACATTTATATCTGTCCCCAAGAGTTAATATTTTTTTATTTAAACATCTGCCTCTTTGCAGCAACTCTCTGCCCAGAACCTCATCTCTTGCTTTAGACAAAGAATCAGCAAAGGTCCAAGAGGAAAAGCAGACATAGAAGCCAGCTCACCTCTGTGCTCCTCCCTGGGATCTTAGTTCTGTATATCCTGGTTGCTTCAGCAGTACATCAAAAAGAATTTATTTTAATATGGCTTTTATTTTCCAATGAAACATAGGTGTGCCACAAGTTATTCCACCATAGCTTGAAATTGATGACATTGTTTGGTGTCATAATCAAGACAATTGTTTCTACAAACAACAAATAAGCATCAACCACTCCAAATCCTATCACCCTGAATTCAGAGACTAAATTTTAATTAGTTTATATATTAAATAGTATTTTACATTAGTTCTTTAATTTAGACTATCTTTGAGGGGTTTTTTAAAATGGACTTTTAAGTGTTTAACATCATATAATTATAATATTTCTCCAGGTTAAAAATTTTGTGGGCCTGGATTGTCTGTCTGTCTGGTTAAATTAAACATTTAATTACTTTCTGGAGAAATCTTGGCCTACCCAACCCCTGAGTGAAGGCGGGACTGTCAGCTGCCACCTGGGGCAACCACATGCCCTGATTATTCATAAAATTTCACAGTGAGATGTCAAAATTGCCCCCTTCTCAGTTTATTTTCAAAAGATATATAGGAAACTTCTCTTTATCAGTAACCTGGAGATTCGGTGCTAAGTAGACAATATACTGTGAAGTTCTTTGTGAAGTGTTTTTTTTAATAAAAAGATTAGTTTTAAGAAACACCATTCAAGGAAGAGTATTATAAGACAATAGAGTCCACTCTTTCCTCTTGAACCTAAAAGAGTTGGAGGGAAAAATGCTTTATATTTAATTGCTTTAGTCTCTCATACATTAAGTATTCTTTGTCATTGTGCCTTGACTTGCCTGCTGGGAGGTAACAAGAGGAAAGCACTCTAAACTTGCCATTTTATACATTGCAGAAATACTGTTAAGGATATCAATCTCCATGGGAAATCATAGGATTTCAATATCAGGAAGAGCTATGCATCTCAGAAAATTTTTTCCACTTTAGATGCTTTGTAAACATTGTAATCTATTATGTCCCCTTTGGTTTGGCAGCTGGGAAGCTTGGAGACAAATCTGAAACCCACTTCAGGCAATATATTTTAAATATGTTGAGTATTCATTTTGATTCTGGTTTAATTTTATTATTTTTAATACACTGATTTCTTTGATTATCTTGAGGCATTGGATATATATTTTCATATATGACCTCAAATAATTTTTGGAATGAAATAAACAATAAGTAACATTTTAATAAATGACCTTAAGAATGGGGATGGACTGTCCGTATTCCACCATTGTTTTTATCTTTTGAATCTACCTTCTTAGCACAGACACGCCAGGTGTTGCATCTCCCTAAGGCTCCAGCCACTAAAGTGGGGATTCACTGGAAGCTCCTGTGCTGGCAGTTCCAGGAAAGTGAGGTGACAGGTACATTGTAGCCCATCCAGAATGTCAATCAACAGTTGATTGACAGTTGATAGGTTAGAAATCTGCTTTAAATGTTTGTGACAATCCCTTCCATATCTAAAATTTTATTTTATCCTATAATTCTATGAGCAGTCTTTAAACCTACAGGTTAATTCTAGTTTTGTAAATTCTTGACGCTTTTGTGACCACTGCCTTCTTTGCGTGTCTTGAAGCCTTTATCTATAACAGTTCTTGCAACTCAGATTCTCCCAGAAGGTTCTGTTCAACATTTTAAGTGCTTAAAATCACATAACTAACATTTTTCCAGGTTAAAAATTTTGTGGGCCTAGATTGTCTATCTATCTGGTCAGATTAAGTATATGAATTAGGGTTTATTGTCCCTGTTCCCATGCCTGCACTGCATGACAAAAATGAAGCACACTTGCTTCAGCCATCCTAGCCCTTATAGAAGTGACTTTAAAATGGGTGGGAGGAGAAGAGAAAGTTGAATGTATTTTTTTAAATTATAACTCTAGTACACTGTTGGTGGGGATGCAGACTAGTGCAGCCAATGTGGAAAACAGTATGGAATTTCCTCAGAAAACTAAAGATGGAACTGCCTTTTGACCTGCCAATTTCACTGCTAGGTCTATATACTAAGAATCTTGAAATACCAATTCATTGGTGTGCAAAAGAAGCTATGCACCCCAGTGTTTATAGCAGCATAATTTATAATAGCCAAGTACTGGAAACAGCCTAAGTGCCCAGTAGTAAATGAGTGGATCAACAAACTATGGTACATTTATATAATGGAATACCATGCAGCAGAAAAAAGAAGGGGCTCCTACCCTTCATGACAGCAAGAATGGAACTGGAGAGCATTATGCAAAGTGAAATAATTCAGGAGGTGAAAGACAAATACCATATGATCTCACCTATAAGTGGGACCTAATCAACAAAACAAACAAGTGAGCAAAATATAACCACAAACATGGAAATAAAGAACAAGCTGACAGGTTTGTTCTCCCCTCCCTCATAACCAGAAGGGAGGGGGAGTGGGGATTACAGGAGAAAGAAAGGGAACAGTCAAGTCAAGGAATGTATATAAAGGACCCATGGAGAAGGACGACATGTGTGGGGACGATTGAATGTTGGAGGTGGGGTGGGTAGGGCAGGGGAGAGTAAGGAGGGGGAAATGGGGACAATTGTAACTGAATAACAATAAAAAAAAACTGGAAAAAATAAGAATTGGGATTACATTGAAAACTCTAATCAACTTCAGATTATTTGCCTGCCTCCCACAACTTTAAGATTTCTATGAATCTTTGCTTAGACCTGTTATTTAGAGCAGAATATACATAAGTGAAAATGTTTTTCTTCTATAAAACACATCTTACGATTTATATGATGAACAATATGTAGAGTTTGGTATGAGGCCATACCAATCTCAATAGATTCAGAAAGGGTTCTTGAAAATCTTTCATTCACTCAATCAATATCATGGGCCAGGCATAATGTTAAGCCACTGAGGATAACTTCTGAAAAGGAATTCGGGGTCTGGTGGAAGAAAAAGGAGAGGAAGAGAGAAATAATGTCAACATGGTGTTATATTCAAGGAATAGGGGAATATAGTAGTGTTTCAAAGAAGAAAGTAATCTATGCAGGGGGACTTAGAGCAAGGTCAGAGAATTAACTGGGTGGTGAGAAATAAGTGGTGGTTTGCCAGCGTGGATGTAGATGGGGAGGGAATAACTCAAGTAAGTGCAACAATATGACAAGAAAATCAGCTTGGAGAACTTCCCAGGACTGTGCATTGTTTTTAATAAAAACTAACAAGAGAAAAAGAAAAGAGAAAGAAAGCCAGAAAAGAAAGTGAGAAAAAGAGAATGAGGGTAAGAGCAAGAGAGAGAAAGGAAGGGGAAAAGGAAAGAATATAATAAAATATGTTATATAATTTTTCATGGAAAATCAGTTTCTCTCCACATCAATAATAATAATGAAAAGTGTTGGCAAATATTTATGTCCAAATATTAATTTGAGAGAATACTGAACTACTGACCTCCCCACATGTGCCAATCTGGCCCTGGAGTGTTCCTAGGATGCCTTTAGAGTTTTCATGTTTTTATGTGGTCTCTGAAGATCATTGCTAAGATTCTCCTGGCATACTGCATGGTCTAGAAAGGCCACCATTTGCCTCCATGCCCCAATTCCACATGCAGACCTCCTCCACCGGGACACAGAAGAGGCCACAGGGCAGATGTAAGAGGTTAGTGCCACTGTGCTGCAGGCAGGGTACCACTGTCACTCCGGCCTCTCAGACTTTTGTTGTTTCTCCACATGGTCCTATGTGGTTACTCTGCTTCACAACCACTATGAGAACCCACTGTGATATTGGAAAATGTCCCTTCTGCAGTTGTTAAGGGGTTCTTCTTTTCTCATCTCCCTCCCTATTATAGTAATTTCTCCTTCCAGCATAACTATAATATTTCCAGGTACCAGAAATTTGAACCAACACTCCTGCTTCTCAGGCTGAGATGAGGCTGTTTTGCTCATGAATTTATACTTTCTGGTTCCATTTAAGCCTACCTGATAGTCTACTATATCCCCTTTTTGATGGCTAATGGTATGTGTCAACATTGTTGGGCTGTGATGCTCAAATATTTGGTCAAACATTGTTCTGCATGTTTCTGTGACGGTGTTTTTTGGATGAGATTAATATTTAAGTGGACTTTAAAGTAGACTGCCTTCCATTGTGTGGGTGGGCCTTATCTGATCAGTGAAGGCCTTTCTGGGACAAAGATTGATTTCTCCTTAGCAGACAGCTTTTATATTTTGTTCACTTTTTTATTGTTATTCCAGTGCAGTCGTCTACATTTTCTCTGCACCATCCATCCCCACCTCCCACCCTCGATCCTACCCAACTTTGGCTTTGTCCATGGATCCTTTATACATGTTTCTTGATGACCTTCTTTTTCCTCTCATTAACCCATCTCCCCTACCCTCTGGTTACTGTCAGTTTTTTCTTGATTTCAATGTTTCTGGTTATATTTTGTTTGTTCTTTGTTTTGTTGATTAGGCTCCACTTATAGGTGATATCATATAGTATTTTTCTTTTACCACTTGGCTTATTTCCCTTTGCATAATACTCTCCAGATTCATGCATGCTGTCATGAGGGTAGGAGTTCCTTCTTTCTCTCTGCTGTATAGTATTCCATTGTGTAAATGTACCACAGTTTTTTTATTCACTCATTTACTAATGAACACTTAGATTGCTTCTAACACTTGGCTATTGTAAATTGTGCTGTTTTGAACATTGGGGTGCATAGGTTCTTTTGAATTAGTGTTTCTGGGTTCTTAGGGTATAATACCAGCAATGGAATTGCCAGGTCAAAAAGCAGTTCAATTTTTAGTTTTCTGAAGAAATTCTATAGTGTTTTCCACTGCGGCTGCACCAGTCTGCATTCCTACTAACAGTGCACTAGGGTTCCCATTTCTCCACAACCTCAACAGTACTTGTTATTTGTTGATTTGTTTATGATGAGCATTCTGACCAGTGTGAAGTGGTATCTCATTGTGGTTTTAATTTGCATCTCTCTGATGGCTGGTGATGCTGAGCATCCTTTCATATGTCTCTGAGCCCTCTATATGTCCTCCTTGGAGAGGTGTCTGTTCAACTCCTTTGCCCATTTTTTAATTGGGTTGTTTGTCTTTCTAGTGTGGAGTGTTGTGAGTTCTGTATATATTTTGAAGATCAAATCCTTGTCTGAGGTATCATTGGCAAATATGTTCTATACAGTCAGCTCCCTTTTCATTTTGCTGGTGTTTTCTTTAGCCATGGAGAAACTTTTTAATTGGATATAGTCCCAGTGTTTATTCTCTCCTTTATATCCCTTGCTCTAGGAGGCATATCAGTGAAAATATTGCTGCGTGGAATATCTGAAATTTTCCTGCCTGTATTCTCCTCTAGGACATTTATGGTGTCATGACTTACATTTAAGACTTTTATCCATCTTGAGCTTATTTTTGGGTGTAGTATAAGATGGTAGTCAAGTTTCATTTTTCTGCATGTAGCTGTCCAGATCTTCCAACACCATTTGTTGAAGAGGCAGTTTTTACTCCACTTTATGCTTCTGTCCCCTTTGTCTAATATTAATTGACCATAGAGACATGGGCTTATTTCTGGGCTTTGTATTCTGTTTCATTAATCTATGTGTCTGTTCTTATGCCAGTACCAGACTGTTTTGATTACCATGGCTCTGTAATATAGTTTGGTGTCAGGTATTGTGATCCCTCCTACTTTGTTCTTTCTGACAATTGCTGCACCTATTTGGGGTAATTTATGGTTCTATATAAATATTTGCAATGTTTGTTCTATATCTGTGAAATATGTCATTGGTACTTCAATAGAAATTGTGTTGAATCTAGAGATTGCTTTGGATAGTATGGACATTTTGATGATGTTAATTCTTCCAATCCTTGAACATGGTATATGCTCCCATTTGTTTTTGTTTTTCTTAATTTCTTTCTTCAGTGTGGTGGAGTTTTCTGTGTATAGGTTTTTACCTCCTGGGTTAGATTTCTTCCTAGGTACTTTATTTTTCTTATTGCTATATCAAATGGGATATTTTTCCTGATTTCTGTTTCTGATATTTCATTGTTAGTATACAAAAATACCTTCAATTTCTGAGTATTGACTTTGCATTCTGCTGTGTTGCCAAATTCACTTATTAGGTTGAGCAGTTTTTAAGTGGAGTCTATAGTATTTACCATGTACACTATCAAGTTATCTGCAAACAGACAGTTTTGCTTCCTCCTTTACAATTGAAATGCCTTTTATTGCTTTTTCTTGTCTGATCACTGTGGTTAAGACTTCCAATACTATGTTGAATAGAAGTGGTGAAAGTGGACAACCTTGTCTTATTCCTGATCTTAGTGGGGAAGATTTTAGTTTTTGCCCATTGAGTATGATGCTGGTTGTAGGGTTTTTGTTAATATGCCTTTATTATGTTTAGCTTTGCTACCTTTATTCCCACTTTGCTGAGTGTTTTTATCATAAATGGGTGCTGTACCTTATGAAATGCTTTTTCCACATCTATTGATATGATCATGTGATTTTTGTCTTTCCTTTTGTTGATGTGATGTATTATGTTTATTGATTTGCAAATATTGTACTACCCTTGCATCCCTAGGATGAGCCTTTTGTCTTTTCGGATTTTTGGAATAGTCTGAGAAGGATAGGGATTAGATTGTCCTTAAATGTTGCGTAAAGTTCTACTGTGAAAACATTTGGTCCAGGGCTTTTGTGTGCTGGAAGTTTTTTGATCACTGCTTCAATTTTGCCAGATGTTATTAGTCTGTTTAGGCTTTCTGCTTCTTCTTGATTCAGTTTTGGAAGATTATATTGTTCTAGAAATTTGCCTATTTCACCCAGGTTTCAAATTTCTTGGCATATAGTGGTTTGTAGTAATTTCTTACAATCCTTTGTATTTCTGTGGTATCAGTTGTAATCTCTCCCTTTCATTTCAGATTGTGGTTCTTTGGGTCCTCTCTTTTTTTCATTATGAGTCTGCTTAAAGGCTTGTAGATTGTGTTTATCTTTTTTCACAGAACCAGCTCCTGGATTTATTAATCCTTTGAATTGTTCTTTTAGTCTCCATGTAACTTAATTCTGCTCTGATCTTGCTTATTTCCTTCCTTCTACTCACTCTGGGCTTTGTTTGTTGTTGTTCCACCAGTTCTTCTAGATGTAGGGTTAGGTTGTTTATTTGAAATGTTTCTATCTTTTTTTAGGTAGGCCTGTATTATTACAAACTTCCCTCTCAGGACTGCCTTCACTGTGTCACATAAGTTTTGGACTGTTATAAGTTCATTTCATTTGTTTCCAGAAACTTTATGATTTCTTCCTCAATATAATTATTACTCCATTCATTGTTTAATGGCATGCTATTCAATCTCCATGAATTTGACTGTTTTTGAGGTTTTTCCTTGAGGTTGGTTTCTAGTTTCAATCCCCCATGGTTGAAGAAAATGCTTGAAATGATTTCAATTTTCTTGAATTGTTGAGGCTTGTTTTGTGAACTATCATGTATGTGGTCTATCTTTGAAAATGTCACATGTATATTTGAAAAGAATGTGTATTTTGCTTTTTGGGGATGAAAGGTTCTCTCTCTCTATCTATCTATATATAATAAAATTTAATAAAAGAAAGAAATATTGATCATGAGGACCCAATATTTATCTTGGGTCCCATTCCTGGGACCCAACCAAGACATCTTATCAAGAATCCCTGGGGTTGAGGGCAGAAATTGACATTTTAAACATGTTTCCTAGATGATTCTTACTACACACGTAAGTTCACAATATGTAACTGGTACTCAAACAAAAAATTATGAATTAATTGAGCATTAGAGTCTGTAATTCTGACCCCAGAGTAATCTCCATTTAGCTTTGTATCTTTTAAAAAATCTTTCTTCAAAACATAAACAATATGTTAGAACTTTGTAAAAAGAAATGCATGAACAAAAGGTCAAGGATTGCTGGGATGTTTATTTCAAAGCCCTGGAGACCTACCTGCTCTCTGATATTCCAAAATCCCTCAATGGGCCTGTAAATCGAATGTTATATAACCACATGCTCATGAATATCCATCATTGCAAAGACCTACCTCCCTCAATACAGGTCTTATCAAGTGAAGGCTTATAGTTCATTAATGCAGCACCCTCACTCAGCATTTTATCTTTGCCACCTAATATGTGTATGACAAAAAAAATCTGAATTCTAATTTTGATGTTTGATTACTGACAGCTTTCAAGCCACAACAAACTAACATTTTCAAGCCAATATATTCTCCTTCTCCTACTGCCCCACATGTAGAAGAGCTGATAAGAAAGCCTGGTGCTTCTTCCTTTGGCACAAGCAGGAAGTTTAAATCATACAAACCACAGCACATAAGGGGGAACACTCAGTCCAACCTTATACCCTAACCACCATAGAATCCAAGCTACTCACCCCTTCTTGTCCTCTCAGGCCAGTTTTGGACCCATGTGGGAATTTGCCCTGCTTTACCTTGAATGCCTCATTATGTGAGTAATAAACCTGTGTGTGACTCAATAGAGTAACCTAAACAATCTGAAAAATGGCAGTAGCCTTTCAATGTATCTTAATAGCTAAAGTTTCTCTATCCAGTCTGCACACAGCTCCATTTCCCCAACATGCAGCTCTGATTTTGTAATTTCTTCACTTAAGATTAGAATTAAATGGCTCAATGTTTCCCTGCAAAATCAAATTCTAAAACCTTAGCCTACCATCTAAAGCGCATAATTTTAACTCAACTTATCTTTCTAAGTTTATCTCTACCATTTTTCAAAAACCCTGTTAATTAGCCAATAGTTAAACTACTGACTCCCAAAGCAATTTTTTTCATCCTCACCCAAGGGGAGGACATGTCCATTGATTTTTAGAGAGAAAGGAAGAGAAGAAGAGTGAGAGAGAGGGAGAGAAACATCAGTGTGAGAAAAAAATATCAATTGATTGCCTCCTGTGTGCTCCTGACCTGGGGCTGAAACTGAAACCTAGGTATGTGCCCTGACCATGGATTGAACCAATGACCTTTTGGTGTACGGTACAAGATGCTCCAACCACCTGAGCAACACTGGCCAGAGCCCAAAGTAATTTTAATGCCTGACTTGTTCTCATAATTGGCCTTGCATTAATTTTCCATTGTTGTCTTAAAGTATTACTTGCATCTTTTGATGTTATTTAAAATTTCAGTTATTACAATTTTGCCCTCTATTGTATTTTAAGAAGATCTTCCTTTCCCCCTGTAGAACTTAAGGCAGAGACTGACACATCACAAGAGCTTTATGACTTCTGATTTAATTTTATAGAGTCTTAAATCCATTCCAGAATTTCTCAAAGATGAAAAATCAAAACAAAGGATAATTTTTGCTATGGACTTTTCAGGCAACTTTTATGTTTTAATTATGTATGACTTTAGGGAATTAGATCTGGAAAAATATTTTTAATATAAAAGTGAAATGAATCTGTCCTTTAGTGAGTTATGATAAACAAACTTTTCTCACTATTGTAACTTACCAAGGATAAACTATGCTTTGGTTGAATCATTAAACCAATTGGGTTGTTTCTAATGTATTGACTTTAAGAAGGAATTTTTCCAATCATGTTCTTTGAGTACAGATTTTAATCCTTTAATTAACACTGCTAGGCACTCTGTTGTTAAAAAATACAACATGGTATTTTTTCCGGTGCATTGGTGTTAACATGGGCATACACAAGAGGAGCTAATGGCTCCTTCAGAAAAGCATTGCTCTCCTATATACTCTATACATAGTGTCCTCCCTGAGAAGATAGCTCAAGGAGAAGAAATTAAGGCATCATGGCTATCTCAGTAACAACTGCAGTCATGTCAGTAAAGCTTCTAACACAAAGACACTAGATATGCAATGATTACCATTGGAATTCTGCACTATTTCCTTAAAGGCCGAAAAAGGTAGGTGGCTCAAGTTTCCCTTTAACTTGGTTAGATGAAAAGAAAGAATGCCCAACAGAAAGCCTCCTTTAATCTAGAAGCTTCTTGAACAATAATCATACCAATGCTTTTCTGTAGAAGCTTACTAATAATATCCAGAAACACGCTCTACTTTCATTTATTAGATAACTTCCTCAGTAAAGACAGCAGAGTCTGTAGATGTGCACACAAAACCACTTGGGAGGTGGGTGCTGCAAATTAGAAAATGAAGGGAGGTTAGAAATGCCAAAGGTCACATACTTGCGTTCCTTGAATGTATTTTGAGAGTCATGTTAAAGCTTGAGTTGTCTATTTCTAGTGTGCTTTTGTTAATGTGACACTGCTTACAGGCTGAACTATGTGGGTCATAGCTTTATTAAGTATTGCATCAGCTCCAAACTCTAAATTCTACAGCACTTGATCAGTTTCACTGCTACAACTTCAGGTGCCATTCATTAAAGAGCTCACTATGCACACACAACACTCAACACATTCTTGGGTGTCCAGGCTCTTCCCCACATCACTCAACCCTATTTATATGTCTCCTTTCCTTTAACTAAGTACCAACCTCTTCATTCCCATTTCTCACTGATACTCTTGCAAATAACCTCTGAAGCTATTTTCACTCAGCTACCCACCACATTGCTGATTTTTAAATACTCTGTGTGTTTAGAAAGTATGAAGAAATCTTAACATTTCTGAAGTCTCTGTAGAGGAGTTTTACATCTGCCCCTATTAGTTTGCTACCCTCAGACATACTTTCTCATTTTGTTTCTGTCCTGTCCTTTTCTGACTATGTAATATTGACCATAGCAGCACCTAAAGCTGGCAATTGCAGATCATCCACTATTAATGCCAAATAAATCTCTGTTTATAATGATGGAGGCCAATTAAGCAGTTATCTAAGATAAGGTTAGATGGTGCATGATGGTGGCATGTGAGGAATACACCACTGAAATCTCTCAAATGCTAAAATTTATTTCATTCCTTTAAAAAAGGTAGCCCCATTTTCCAGCTGCAGAAAGCAATATGTGAAAATAAATCATTATCAATAATTGGCATCAGGTTGCTTAATAAGTGTGTATTTTTAATATCCAGAATCATCACATGTGACTAGTTGTTACATGTGACATTTATCTGTAAAATATGGAATTCCATGAAAGTTCAAAGCCCAACTAGAGAATATTTAAAATATGCTATCACACTTGAAATATTTCTAGTAAAGACAATCTGAATGTTTCACTAATATCCCAAATGAGGCTTCTAGTCTTTGCACCAAATGAGTAGAATAATAATTTCAAAATAAAGACCACATGTTTAAAGTGATTGTATTCTGTTATTTCTTTTGTACCTGTCTTTTCTAATAATCAAGCCAACAAATCCAGAACGGTAGTTTATATTATAATGTGGCCACCTTTTTGTGGAGATTTGATCCTAAGTATGACCAAAAAACCAGCCCCCAAATATCTCCTTGATGATAATCTATTTCTTGGTTTTTGTTTCATTCCATCACATTCCCCAAAGGGACAGGCTAGCTAGAAGTACTTTTTTTTTAATCAGTCAGCTAGTAGAACAACAGAGGGAAAAGTACCAATTCTTACTTATGTCAAGAAATAGTCACTTTATTTTCAGGCAAAAGCTGGCTTTAAATTCTCAAGTATTGACTAACTTCCAGTTAAAATGTAGATTGAATACAATTTATTATTTTCCTTCCAGAAACCTAAGAAGCAGAGAAAGCACTAAAATATATAAACTCACAAGTATAAAGAGAACAGGAAAACAAATGACAACAAAATTTTGAAAGTTTGAAATCAGATGAGTGGGTACTAACTTAGGAAAATAGAAAAAGTTCGGAAGTGGTTTGAGGTGGGGAAGCCTCAATCTTACTCCAAAAATAAGCAGATGCATGTTGCAGCCACAGAAAGCCTCTGTAATCTGTAACTGGGCTTCGATTACCTATGAAAGTGGGGGTTTCAAGTGACACCGAAAGCCAGAAGCTTATTGAAAATGTGTATAAGAAACAAATTCATAGAGTTCCTCCCCAGCCTGCTGGGCCAAGTGACTACCTCTGCAGCCCCATGAAAGGAAACAGAAGGTTTGTACACTGGAGAGGTTGACCCAGAGACTCTAGCCTTGCCTTAAGACACATATTTATACTACAGGAGAACTGTACTTAAAAACACGGAGAACAGACCAAATGTAAAGCTTCTGAAAGGTGAACCCTCCCTACCCTTGCCCCAACCCCTTCTTCCACTCAGTTCCCAGTGTGCAGGCAGGAAAGCCTAGCTCTCAAACATGAAACCAAAGGATTTATCTCCAGGGAAACTAACCCAGCAAAAAAAAAAAAAGCCCTGGCTGGTGTAGCTCAGTGGATTGAGCACAGGCTGCAAACAAAGGTTCACGGGTCTGATTCCCAGTCAGGGCACATGCCTGGGTTGTGGGGCAGGTCCCCAGTGGGGGCTACATGAAGGGCAACCACACATTGATGTTTCTCTCCTCCCTGTCTCCCTCCCTTCCCCTCTCTCTAAAAATAAAGAAAGAAGAAAATCCTGAGCTATAATTTTTAAAAAGTCCTACAAATATTGACAGCTCTTCTAAGAAAACACTCAATCAGATTATCTTAGAGGGAAACCCATTGTTTCATAAGACATATCCACTTATTCAGAACCTATAAGTGGTTTTTTTTGGTACCTTGAATATGAGCACACACCCAATAATACTGAAGATAAGAAAGATCTTTGATATGTAGGACACAGACCAAAAGTAAACAAGCAAATAGAAAAAGAAGAGTCAGAGAAAAAATTCAAGCAAAAAGGGAAAAAAACCCTAATGCTCATAATCCTCCGAAAAATAAAATTGAGATAATATCCACAAAACAAGAAAAGGAGGCTATTAAAAAGCAACATTTATTGAATAAAAACAAATTCATGAGAATTAGAAAAAAGAGAAGAAATGCTCATAAACACTTAATAGAAGGAATAGAAGATAAAGTTTAGTAAGTCAAGTAGAAATTATAACTTATCTGTTCAAAAATAAAAAATAGGGAAAAAGATAATATTAGAGAGTCAATCTATAGGTCAAACTTCATTTTAGTAGAATATTCAGAAGGAGAGAAATAAAACAGAGAAATAAAAATTATTGAAGAAATAATTTGAAAATGTGTCAGAACTAAAAAAAAATAAGAGAGAGAACTTCTAAATGAAACTACAAAAAAATACCCAACAGAGCCACACCAATTCCCATTGTTAGGAAACGATAGCAGCTGCCAGAAATCAAAAACCTTCCAAAGAATGAAACACCTAAAGATCAGGAATCAAACTAAGATCTATTACATTACATAATTACAATAACTGCAAAATAACATAAAGTGCAAAATCAGAATCTAGAAGGTTCCATTGAACAAGACCTTCAAAATATTGAGGAAGATGAATTTTATTCTAACAACCTAGTCAAATGACCAATTAATTATAAAACTAGAATACAAACAGAAAGTTCTAGAAAGACATATCCTATGAACTTTTTCCTAGAAGTTACCACAAGAAACAATTACGACGTTACCACAAGAAACACAAATAATTGTGTTTCGTCAAAACAATGAAGGAAACCAAGAAATAGCAAGACAAAGGATTTAGGAAACTGCGTAGAAAAGAGGAAAGGGGAATCCCAAATATGGTGATGAAGGAAGATTTCTTGGTAATATTTGTGTGGCAGGTGGAGAGAAAACAATAATGTAATAGGTTACCTGATGTAATTAAACATAATCAGAGGAGCTTTGTATTTTTTGTAGAGTTCAAGAATGAATTAACAGTATTAAACAGTATAAAAACTAAACAAATGAAGAAAAAGAGGTGATTACTAACTCTAGAAAAACCGAAATGTTATCAAAGAATGCTGTCAATAATATTTAAAGGACTAAGAATGTAGCTAACAAATACTGATCTAACAAAAACTATGTTGGGGGGAGGACAAGATGGTGACAGAGTAACACGGAGGTAATCCAGCTCCCGTACACCTGGTAGAAAATCCAGGTGGATCTACTGAAGAACAGCATAATCAACCAACAATTCACCAGCATTTATGAAAATAAGAGAACAGAGAGTGTGACAGAGGGATCGGACAGCTGCAAGTCAGTGAGGACTCCGGGACGTGAGTGAGGACAAAAGCGGCTGCACCCCCAGCCTGATACGTGAATGCAGACAGAGAGAGGCGGCAGGTGACCTAATGGCCTCAATGCCACCACCAAGGCCGGGAAACAGAGGCCTAAGTCTGGGACAAGTGCCGGGGCGCCTGCTATGGAGGGAACACCGGAAGCCCGACACCCTTCGGGTCTACAACAGACTCTGTGGGAGCTGTGGGCCTGCTACAGGGTCTGTGGGACAGAACTGACTCCCTCCCTCCCTGTCTAAGCCAGGCTGGGCAATACCGGGCAGAGACCTGTCTGCTTAAGTTTATGTAAAGGGTAACAAGGGCAGAGGGCCCTGTTCAACTGCACACTCTGTGGTCACCAGAACACCAGCCCACCAGCCCACCAGCCCACCAGCTCATTAGCTAGCCAGCCCAGGGGATTTGAGAAGGACATTGTCACTGCCGATCTTTTGGGGACTGGACTGGGCTGAGAGGCAGGCTTTGTGGAGAAGTCTTTATTGGAAAGTGAACTGAGGTATTCTGTAATAGCAACTTGCCTAATGGCCCAACCAGCCCAGCAGCCATCCAGGGGAGGGGCGGGAGCACTTGGGTCCCACCACAGAACTGGGAAGGACAGTGCCAGATCAAGCGGGACCCAGGCAGCCTGCTGGGGGTTCAGGCACCCGCATCCCAAACCGGTAGACTGGCTGGTGCAGGTGTGCGAACGTGCGCACCTACCTCTCAGCCCACAGAGAGGTCCTGCTGCAACCGGAAATACTGATTTGGACAGTTTGAAATCCACAAAGAAAGATTTTTTTTTAGCAACTTTTTTTCTAAGTAATCTTATATTTTTTAAATTGTATTATTGCTATATCTTTCAATACTTTGTTCCTCTCATTTCTTTCTGTCCGGTTTTAGTCCTTCTTCCTTTCTTCCCAAACTTTCCGCTTATTCCTCCTTTCTCCTGACTGTGTGTGTGTGTGTGTGTGTGTGTGTGTGTGTCTGTGTCTGTGTATTGGATTGTTTGTTTGTTTCTTTGTTTGTTCCTTAGTTTTCTTTTACCTACAAGAGACACAAATAACTGGAAACTGCGAAAGGACCATAGTGGGACCCAAAGAGGGGGCATCTCAACAATAGTGACACAGAAACAAATTTCACTTTGCTACAGCAGAGAAGCTTCAAGTTGCTGCAGAGGTGTATTTTTTTTCATTATTCTCACTTCTTTTTTTAATTTTAATAGTATATTTGTATTCTTCCTCTTTCTGTATAGGTTTCTTAGTCCTGGCTGGTTATATTGTACTATTTGACAGGTTTCTCCTGTTCTTCCCCCCACAGTGTATTGCTAATTTTCTATACTTCACGCCACTTGCTTTCCTTTGGCATGCTACCCAGGCTCTATAAACCCCATTCAGACACATCACATAGAGTCTGTCAGGTGAATGTTGCTCTAATATTATTGTGAATAACAGTTGTTCTTTACAACGGTAAATACTTCACAACATATCTCTTGGAACTTAGACCACCTTACAGGTTTCTGAATTCTATTACTGTAGTGATTAACTCTATTTGCTCACATGCTACACCTAGTTTCTAACCTTTACTCTCACCTTACCTCAAAATCTGACCGCCCGCAACCTCACTGCTTTCTAGGTACAACTCACAAGCCTTCCCTTCTCAACAAGACACTTATCTTCTGTCCATCCTTTCTGAAAAGTGGCAAGCTGGGTCGAAGAGTACTGTTAACACGATACATAGCCTAAAGATTGTCTATTTGTTCTCTACCTACTGTGACTGTAAATAACATAAAATACTCTTTTGCTATCATAAACCATTTTGCCTCCCCCTCCAAATGATCACACACGCAGAAAAGAAGGAGTAGGTGGAAGTGAAGAACACCAAGATACCTGAATGAGACTACACCTCTGAATTTCACAAGAATCCTACCACAGAAGTTCACACCATAAACCCAGGGAATCAGAACAGATCAATTTAGGAAGCTGGGGCCAACAAGAAGGGTATCACAAGCAATGGGAAGACAAAGAAACAACCCCAAATGAAAGAAAAGGTGGAAGCCTCAGAAAGAATGTTATATGAAATAGAGGTAAGTCAACTCTCAAATATTGAATTCACGGTACTGGTTATCAGGAAATTCAAAGAGCTTACAACAAGCTACCAGAAACTACAAGGGAGCTACAATAAACTCTCCGCAACCTATATCAACATGAAAAAGGAAATAGAAACCATCACCAGAGCCAATGAGAAAATGAAGAATACAATTTCTGAATTGAAGAACACAGGAGAAGGTATGAAAAGCAGGACTGATGAGGAAAAGATTACATAAGTGAGTTAGAGGACAGAGTAAACAGAGTGTCCCAGACAGAGCAAGTAAAAGAAAAGGGACTTAGAAAGAATGAGGGGGGGGGGGGGTCATGAGAAATGCAACACAATGTGAAATGTAATAATATCCAAATAATAGGAATACCAGAAGGAGAAGAGGAAGAACAAGAAATAGAAAACCTATTTGAAAGAGTAATAACAGAAAATTTTCCTAATTTGATGAGAGAAAAAGTCACAGAAATCCAGGAATCACAGAGAATCCCAATCAGGTGGAACCTAAAGAGTCCTACTGCAAGACACATCATCATTAAAATGGCAAAATTCCAAAACAAAGACAGAATCTTACAGGCAGCAAGGGAGAAGAAGGATGTTACATACAAGGGAGCCCCAATAAGGTTGGCTAATGACTTCTCAATGGAAACTCTCCATGCAGGAAGAGAATGGAAAGAAATATTCCAAGTAATGAGAATCAGAGGCCTACAACCAAGGCTACTATACCCAGCAAGGCTCTCAATCAAGATAGAAGGCCAAATAAAGAGCTTCCAAGACAAAAGAAGTCTAGAAGAATACACCTCCACCAAACCAGCTCTACAAGAATTACTAAAAGGGCTGCTTTAAGGAAAGGAAGGAAAAGAGAGAGACAGAGAGGAACACAGGTTTATAAATGGCAATAAATAAGTAGCTTTCAATAGTAACCTTAAACATAAATGGATTAAATGCACCAATTAAAAGACATAGAATAGCTTAATGGATAAGAAAGCATGACCCACACATATGCTGCCTACAAGAGACCCACCATAGGTCAAAAGACTACCACAGACTAAAAGTGAAAGGATGGAAACAAATTTTCCAAGCAAATGGACAAGAAAAAAAAGCTGGGGTAGCAATTCTCATGTCAGATAAAATAGACTTCAAAAAAAAGGGCCATAAAGAGAGACCCAAAAGATCACTTCATAATACTCAAGGGAAGAATCCATCAAGAAGACATTAACATCATAAATATATATGCACCCAATATAGGAGCACCCAAATGTATAAAGAAAGTCCTAGAGGACCTCAAGAAAGATATTGACAGCAACACAATTATAGTAGGGGATTTTAACACCCCACTGTCAAAAATGGACAGATCTTCCAAACAAAATATCAACAAACATATTGCATCATTAAACAATACCCTAGATGAAATGGACCTAAATGATATATAGAGAGCCCTTCATGCCAAAGAAGCTAAATACACATTCTTTTCAAATGCACATGGAACATTTTCAAAGATAGACCACATGATAGGACACAAAATGAGTCTCAGCAGATTCAGGAAAATAGAAATCATACCAAGCATTTTCTCAAATCACAAGGGACTGAAATTGGAAACCAACCCCACAGGAAAAAAAAAACCAAAACACCCAAAATCATGGAGACTGAATGGTAGGCTATTAAACAGCGAATGGGTCAAGAATGAAATTAGGGAAGAAATCAGAAAGCTTCTGGAAACAAATGAAAATGAAATCACAACAACCCAAAACTTATGGGACACAGTGAAGGCAGTCCTGAGAGGAAACTTCATAGCAATGCAGGACTACCTAAAGAAGATAGAAACATTTCAAACAAACAACCTAACCCGATGCCTCCAAGAACTCGAGGAACAATAACAAAGACAGCCCAGAGCAAGTAGAAGGAAGGAAATACCAAGGTCAGAGCAGAATTAAATGACATAGAGACTAAAAGCACAATTCTAAGGATCAATGAATCTAGGAGTTGGTTTTTTTGAAAAGATAAACAAAATAGACAAACCGTTAAGTAGGCTCATCAAGAAGAGAGAGGACCCAAATAAACACAATCAGAAATGAAAGAGGAGAAATTACAACTGATACCACAGAAATAGAAAGGATTGTAAGAAATTACTATGCGGAACTGTATGCCAAGAAATTTGAAAACCTAGGTGAAATGGACAAATTTCTAGAAAAATATAACCTTCCAAAACTCAATGAAAAAGAAGCAGAAAACCTGGACAGGCCAATAACAGCAAATGAAATTGAAGCAGTAATCAAAAAACTCCCATCGCACAAAAGCCATGGACCAGATGGTTTCACAGAAGAATTGTACAAAGCTTTTAAGGAAGACCTAACCCCTATTCTTCACACTGTTCCAAAATATCCAAAAAGAGAGAAAACTCCCCAACTCTTTTTATGAAGCCAGCATCACCCTAATTCCAAAGCCAGATAGAGACACAACAAAGAAAGAAAATTACAGGCCAATATCGCTGATGAACATAGACGCTTAAATCCTCAATAAAATATTAGCAAATCGCATCCAACAATACAACAAAAAGATTATACACCACGACCAAGTGGGATTCATACCAGGGATGCAAGGATGGTTCAATATATGCAATTCAATAAATGTAATACACCATATAAACAAAAGCAAAGACAAAAACCACATGGTCATATCAATAGATGTGGAAAAAGCTTTTGATAAGGTACAACACCCATTTATGATAAAGGTACTCAGAAAATAATAAAGGCCATATATGAAAGACCTATAGCCAACATCATACTCAATGGGCCAAAACTAAAAGCTTTTCCACTAAGATCAGGAACAAGACAAGGTTGCCCATTTTCACCACTTCTATGAAATACAGTAGTAGAAGTTCTAGCCGCAGCGCTCATACAAGAAAAGGAAATAAAAGGCATCCAAATCAGAAAGGAGGAAACAAAACTGGCATTGTTTGCAGATGACATGATAGTGTACATGTAAAATCCTTTAGCCTCTACCAAAAAACTGCTCAAACTAATAAATGAATTTGGCAAAACAGCGGGTTACAAAGTCAATATCCAGAAATCAAAGGCATTTTTGTATACCAACAATGAAGCAGCAGAAGCAGAAATCAAGAAAAAATCCCATTTGATATAGCAAAAACAAAAATAAAATATCTGGGAATACACCTAACCAAGGAGGTAAAACACCTGTATACAGAAAACTACACAACACTGAAGAAAGAAATCAAGGAAGACACAAATAAATGGAAACATATACCGTGTTCATGGATTGGAAGAATTAGCATCATCAAAATGTCCATACTACCCAAAGCAATTTAGAGATTCAATGCAATACCTATTAAAGTACTAATGGCATATTTCACAGACATAGAATAAACACTTCAAAAGTTTATATGGAACCATAAAAAAACCCGAATAGCAGCTACAATGTTGAGAAAGAAGAACAAAGTAGGAGGGATCGCAATACCTGATATCAAACTGTATTACAAGGCCACTGTAATCAAAACAGCCTGGTACTGGCACAAAAACAGGCACATAGACCAATGGAATAGAACAGAGAGCCCAGAAATAAACCCAAATCTCTACGGCCAATTAATATTCGACAAAGGGGGCAGCAACATAAAATGGAGTAAAGACAGCCTCTTCAACAAATGGTGTTGGGAGAACTGGACAGCTACATGCAAAAAAATGAAACTTGAGCACCAACTTACACCATACACCAAAATAAATTCAAGGTGGATAAAAGACTTAAATATAAGCTGGGAAACCATTAAAGCCCTAGAGGAGAGCATTGGCAAGAAAATCTCAGATATTCCACGCAGCAATATTTTTACTGATATGTCCCCTAGAGCAAAGGATATAAAGGAAAAAATAAACAAATGGGATCTCATCAAAATTAAAAGCTTCTGCATGGCTAAGGAAATCAGTATCAAGATACAAAGAAGCAACTGTTTGGGAAATCATATTTGCCAATGATACCTCAGACAAGGGTTTAATCTCCAAAATATACAAAGAACTCACTCGACTCCACTCAAAGTAGACAAGCAATCCATTTAAAAAATGGGCAGAGGACTTGAACAGACATTTCTCCAAGGAGGACATGCAGAGGATCCATAGACACATGAAAAGATGCTCAATATCACTAGCTATCAGAGAGATGCAAATTAAAACCACAATGAGATACCACTTAACACCAGTCAGAATGGCTATCATAAACAAAGAAACGAACAGCAAGCACTGGAGAGGTTATGGGGAAAAGGGTACCCTAGTTCACTGTTGGTGGGATTGCAGACTCGTACAACCACATGGAAAACAGTATGGAATTTTCTAAGAAAACTGAAAATGGATCTGCCTTTTGACCCAGCAATTCCACTCCTAGGAGTATATCCTAAGACCCCTGAAACACCAATCCAAAAGAACCTATGCACCTCAATGTTCATAGCAGCACAATTTACAATAGCCAAGAGTTGGAAGCAACCTAGATGCCCATCGGTAAATGACTGGATCAAAAAGCTATGGTACTTTTACCCAATGGAATTCTATGCTGCAGAAAGAAAGAAGGAACTCCTACCCTTTGCAACATCATGGATGGAACTGGAAAGCATTATGCTGAGCAAAATAAGCCAGGGTGTGAAAGACAAATACCATATGATATCACCATTAACAGGAATCTAAACAAAACAAACAAGCAAGCAAAATATGACCAATGACACTCAATTACGGAACAGGCTGACAGGGTCCAGAGAGGTGAGAGGAGAGAATCATAGGGGAAAAGGGAATGGACTCACATGAACAAATATAAAGGACACATGGACAATAACTAAGGGTGGGGGGTAGAAATTGGAGGGGGGTGGGGAGCATGGGGTGGGGGGCGGGCAGGGTTGGGAATATAAGACAGAAAACTGTACTTGAACAAGAATTAAATAAGCAAATATTAAAAAATAAAATTCATATAATGTTATTAACCAATGTTACCCAATAAATTTAAAATTTTTTAATTTAAGGACTTACGCCAAGATGGAGGCATAGGTAGAAACACTGTGCCTTCTCCCACAACCAAGTTTAAAAACAACAAAGTTTTAGTAAACAAAAACACAACCAAAACACAGAAAATTGAAGTATACGAAAGTCCAACAACCATGAACTATTCACCCATACCAGTAAGAGGGGTAGAGCCAGCAGTGGAGTAGGGTCGCAGGAAAGATCATTTGGTCCTACCCACCTAGGAGCAGAGACGGAGGTGCTCCACGAATCCCAGGCGTGGGGTGGCGATGGCTGGACCCAGTGCCGGAGCAGTGTGGCTGCCTGACTGCGGTCACACATTTGCGTGCAGATAAACCAAGCAAAGGAGCAAACAGTGAGACACACCACTCAGGCTAGGGCCCCAGCAATGGGAATTAGAGCCTGAAAACATCAACTGGAAAGACTTTCTCCGGGTTGAGGGGCCAGGAGAGGCTCCCAGGCTCACAGAGAGTTTGTTGGAGAGATCCACAGGGTCCTGGAGAGTGTGCGGACCCTCACACCCAGGGGTCAGCGCCAGGGGGGCCCAATTTGCTTGTGGGAAGCTGCAGAAGGGACAGAAATCTGAGAGACAGCCGAGGGGAGCAAAGCGCCATATTTTCCCCTCTCTGACCCCGCCCACACGTACAGTGTCACAACCCAGCTACTGGGTCGCCGGGCCCTGGAGAACACCTAAGGCTCTGCCCCTCATACATAACAGGTGTGAACAGACCAAACATTATTACTCAAGAGCAGCTCAAAGCCCCAGAGCCTATAATTCTAAGTGACCAAGAAATATCCAATCTTTCAGATGAACAGTTCAAAATACTGGTGATCAGGATGCTCACAGAACTGGTTGATTTTAGTCACAAATTAGAGGAACATATGAAGACTAAACTTATTGAAATGAAGAGAAATGCACAGGAAACCAATAGTGATGGAAAGGAAATTGGGACTTAAATCAAGGGAGTGGACCAGAAGGAAGAAAGAAACAACCAAACAGAAAAGAAGGAAGAAACAAGAATTCAAAGAAAATGAGGAGAGCCTTAGGAACCTCCAGGACATATTTAAACATTCCAACAACTGAATTATAGGAGTACCAGAAGGGGAAGAGGAACAGCCACAAGTGGAAAACTTATTTGAACAAATAATAAAGGAGAACTTCCCCAGTCTGGCAAAGGACATAGACTTCCAGGAAATCCAGGAAGCTCAGAGGGCCCCAAAGAAGGTGGGCCCAAGAAGGAACACACCAAGGCATGTCATCATTACATTTGCCAAGATTCAAATGAAGGAGAGAATCCTAGAAGCAGCAAGAGATAAGGGGACAGTCACCTACAAAGGAGTTCCCATCAGACTGTCAGCGGATTTCTCAAAAGAGATCTTCCAGGCAAGAAGGGGCTGGAAAGAAATATTCCAAGTCATGAAATCCAAAGACCTACAACCAAGATTGCTCTATCCAGCAAAGCTTTCATTTAGAATGGAAGGAGAGATAAAGTGCTTCTCAGATAAGATCAAATTCAAGGAGTTCATCATTACCAAGCCCTTATTATGTGAAATGTTAAAGGGGCTTATCTAAGAAAAAGAAGATAGAAAATATGAACAGTGAAAGGACAGCAAACTCACAGTTATTAACAACCACACCTAAAACAAAAGCAAACTAAGAGGACAGCTAGATCAGGAGCAGAACCACAGAAATGAAGATCACATGGAGAGTTAGCAACAGGGGAGTGGGAGGAGGAGAGTGGGGGAAAGGTACAGAGAAAAAGTAGCATAGATGGTAGGTAGAAAATAGACAGGGGGAGGGCAAGAATAGTATGGGAAATGTAGAAGCTAAAGAACTTACGACACATGGTCATGAACAAAAGGGGGGGAATGGTGGGGGAGGGTGTGCAGGGTGAAGGGGAATGAAGGGGGGATAGGACAACTATAATGTCATAATCAATAAAATATATTTTAAAAAAAATTTAATTTAAAAAAACATAAAAAGGCAATCCAACTTAAATAATTGGGAAAAGATTTCTGTAAGAACTTTACAAAAGTAGCTACTTGAATAATTATTTGGAAAAATGCTCAATTTTATTACTCAATAGACAAATACAAATTAAAATAGAATAGAATAGAATAGAATAGAATAGAATAGAATAGAATAGAATAGAATAGAATAGAATAGATATAGCTATAACCTGCACTCACCAGAATGGCTAAAATTTAAAACACAGGGTAATACCAAAAATTGGTGAAAATGTGGGGCAACTGGAATCTTCATATGTTGCTAGAAGAAATTTAAATTTTATAATCACTTGGGAAAATTGTTGGACAATATCTACAACCTATACTATGAGCCAGCAATTCTACATTGAAGGAATTAATGCATACATCCACCAAACTGTATATACAAGAATGTTTATAGAAAACTTATTTATTAAAGTGAACACTGGAGACAACTCAAATCCTCAGCAGCAGCAGAACAATAAATAAACTGTCATACTTTCATACAATGAGATACTGAGTAGCAATTAAAAAACACTGCTACATGCAACAAGATGGATGAATCTCACACACCTCATGTTGGGAGAAAGAAGCTAGAAACAAGTACATAGAGTATGATTTTGTTTATCTGATGTTTGCAGGAGACACTAATTTTTGGTAATAGACATCAGAGTGATTACCTCTGAGGACAGAGGTATTGACTGGAAAGGAACACAAAGGAGCTTTTTGAGATATTGGAAATATTTTGTATCTTGATATGACTGGTGGATCCATGGATATGTTTATGAATAAAAATTCAACAAAATAAACACCTACGATTCATGCACTTTATATGTTATACCTCAATCGAAGTTTGTTTGGGGACACTTTCTTGCATCCTCTTTAAGCTTCTTTACCTCTTTGGGTCTCCATTTCAACACTGTGATATCCAGTAACCCTGGGGTGTCCTGTTTACTCTTGGAGCCACACTTACAGCAGGTTCCCAACTGTTCAGCTCCATGACTCTTCCAGTGTCACAATATTAAACTCCCTCTTCCCTAATCACTCAGAAGTAGAGTTCACCATATGAAGCTTCACCACCTCATAAGTACATACTGCCCACACATGCTATCCTTCTATCAGCTCTAAGTATTACAATACTTGCTCTTGGAGAAACGACATGGATTATTTTTAGGATTCCATGCTGTCATCTTATCCTACATGCAAAGCTTGTTCAAGTCCTGTTCCCTTCACATCCCCCCAGAAAAAAAAAAACAGAAAAGAAAAAAATAGATAAAGAAAAGATGGCTGTGTAAATTTCTAAACTTATTTTCCTTGTGGCACAGTTTTACTTTATCGTTTTATAAATCTCATATTTTTCTGCCTCTCCCTTTCTTTTACACTATTCTTATTCCTTCTTTTTTTTTAACTACATCTGATGTACATATGAAGAATGAGATAACTCCAGAGTAATTTTTTAAAAAATTAATATATTTTTAGAAGATTATTACCCTTATCCTGCCCCAGGAAATATCAGTTTTTATGTAACATAGTCTAATTTGTCCACAGTATTCAACTCAGGCTCTTTTTATTTTTTAAATATATTTTATTGGTTATGCTATTACAGTTGTCCCAGTTTGTCTCCCCTTTATTCCCCCTCCACCCGGCATCCCACTCCCATCAGCATTCCCCCACCTTAGTTCATGTCCATGGGTCATACATAGAAGTTCTTTGGCTTCTCCATTTCCCATACTATTCTTAACCTCCCACTGTCTATTTTGTACCTACCATTTATGGTATTTATTCCCTGTACCTTTTCCTCCATTCTCCCACTCCCCACTGATAACCCTCCATGTGATCTTGATTTTTCTGATTCTGTTCCTGTTCTAGTTGTTTGTTCACTTTGTTTTCATTTTTGTTTAGGTTCACTTGTTGATAGTTGTGAATTTGTTGTCATTTTACTGTTCATGTTTTTTTATCTTATTTTTCTTAGATAAATCCTTTCGACATTTCATATAATAAAGGCTTGGTGATGATGAACTCCTTTAACTTGACCTTACCTGAGAAGCACTTTATCTGCCCTTCCATTCTAAGTGATAGCTTTGCTGAAAAGAGTAATCTTGGATGTAGGTCCTTGCCTTCCATGTCTTCAAATACTTCTTTCCAGTCCCTTCTTGCCCACAAGGTTTCTTTTAAGAAATCAACTTATGATTGTATGGGAACTCCTTTGTAGGTAACTGTCTCTTTTCTCTTGCTACTTTTAAGATTCTTTTCTTCTCTTTAATCTTGGTTAAGGTAATTATGATGTGCCTTGGTGTGTGCTTCCTTGAGTCCAACTTCTTTGGAACTCTCTGAGCTTCCTGGACTTCCTGGAAATCTATTTCCTTTGCCAAATTGGGGGAAGTTCTCCTTCATTATGCTTTCAAGTAAATTTTCAGTTTCTTGCTCTTCTTCTCATCCTCTGGCACCCCTATATGGATGTTGGAATGTTTAAATTTACGTCTGCTCCAAATCATTGACTTGAGCCCTGATTTTCTTCCCTTCACTGTTGGGTCTCTGTACAATTTATTTTATTTCACTTTGCATAGCCTTGAGTTTTTCCTTTATTTTGTGACAATACTCAACCAGTTCTGTGAGCATCCTGATCACCAGCGTTTTGAAATGTGCATCTGATAGGTTAGCTATCTCTTCATCACTTAGTCGCACTTTTTCTGGAGCTTTGAACTGTCCTTTCATTTGAATCATATTTTTTTGTTTCAGCGTGCCTTTTAATAGTTAGGAGCAGAACCTTAAATATTCGCTAGGGTGGGGCAATCCACTTTGCTGTGTCCTGGCAGTGTATGTGGGGGAGGGTTCAGAGAGGAAACAATGCCACTTGCTCGGCTCTCTGCCCACTTTCAGTTACTTCCTCTGCTATCCACAAGCAAATTGGGCCCTTCTGGTGCTGATTCACAATCTGGCAGGTTTGTGTACATTGTAGGACCTTGTGGGTCTCTCCAATGAACCCTCTTGTGAGGCTTGGAGTTTCTCCTGCCACCACAACCCACAGGTTCTCTCAGTCAGTGGCTTTATTTCCTTGTGGTGGAATCCTGGGTTGCACCATCTGTCTTGTTTCCCTATTGTTCCTCCTGATTTATCTGCATGCAAATGTGTGACAACCCACTCCACCAACTGCCACCTCACCTCATCCACCAGCTCCCACCTTGCTTACCCCAGTCCTGTAGCTGCTGCCTTGCCATGAGTCCTCTCTACCCCTGGTTTCCTATGTCCACCCCTCCTACTGGTCTGGATGAATATTTCTTCTTTAATTCCTTGGTTGTCAGACTTCCATATAGTTAAATTTTCTGGCAGTTCCGGTTGTTTTTCATTTTTAAATTTGTTGTTGTCCCTCTTTTGGTTGTGTGAGGAGGCAAAGGGTATCTACCTATACCTCCATCTTGTGTGGAAGTCCTCAACTCAGACTTTTCAAACAACAATATAACGTGGGATCACTGTTTCACAGGGACTGCAAAGTTCAAATGAAAGGAACACTGTGTTAAGACTTCTTAGATCTTTGTGATAGTGAAACTGCTATTTTTATGGATGCATGTATAAAAATATTTTTTGTAGGAATATATCTATTTTTTAAGTATATGTGCTGCTGAATCGAACACAAAATTTATCTATTTTTGGATGTTAGATCTACCTACCACGGGGAGTATCCAGCCAAACAAAGTTAAGTGACTTAACAGAGATGGAAAGTGCTGAGATTTACTTTTCAATTCTAGGATATGTCAGATTTCTTAGAGTGAGTTCCATGCTTTTAGAATCATAATAAATGATACTAAACAGCTGTTTAAATGCAGCAATATTATAACCTTCTGCCAATCATAGATCCCAATATTCTTTCCCCAAGATAATTTACCTTCTCACTTCTCAGGGTCATATTTGCATCATGGAACCAGTATTTTTTACTTCTCCAAAAGGGGTCATGGCCCATGCTTTATTTGTCCATATATTTTGTAACGTGGAACTTTGTGCAATGATGTTGAAATCTATTGACAAATGCCATGTTTTTATTGTAAAACAGGCAACAAAAGATGGAAATTCTCTCTTTACAATGTGATTACCAACTCAATGGTTAATATTTTGCACTTTATAATTTTCTGTACAGCAGGAACTATGCAATAGCTTTAAAAATAATTACACAGCCCCAGACATTCTTAAGAGATATGTGCTGAGATACTTATAAATTCCCTAAATCATAGATACCATTGTAGCATAGAATTTCTCTCATAAAGTTCAGTCAAGTATCATTAAATACTTTTATCTGACCACTTAAGAGCTTTATAATTCTATAAATAGAGGACTAGACTCATTTATAAAGCTAATAATGAGAATTCTGTCTGGAAAATTTATTGTAGTTTGTGAATTGCCTTTCCTCATTTACTTATGGAGCACATGTTAAAAGCACTCATATCATCAGTCCAAGACATTGCCAATGTGGCATTGCTACCTTATTATTTATTACCAAATTCAATTTTACTGTATAAGCATAATCTATTTCTTAGATTTCTTAACTTTCTTTTTACTTCTATGACAACACTTTTACTGATTTATTTTAGTTGTTTTTGTGGATTTTTTTTATGTTTGTTCTTTTCTGTAGCAGGGGCATTTCCCATAAAATACAGAGAATTTCTTGCTTCAGAAAAGGTACATGAATGCGAAGATGAGCTACAAACCATAAAGTCAGGCTATGTTGAAGATCATTGGCACTGGTTGGACAGGCTCAACACTAAGAAAGTGACTTACTCCTTCCAACCAGCCTCTTCTAGTGTATAAGATTCAAATGTGTACCTCCAAAAAATTCAAATGATGTGGACCACTGGAGTTATTCAGAAATAGTCAAAACTGCACATATTAGCCCTCACCGGGTAGCTCGCTTGGTTAAAGCATTGTCCTGATACAAGATTGTGGGCTTGATCCCTGGCTAGTGCACATATAAGAATCAGCCAATGCATCAATAAGTGGGACAACAAATCAATGTTTCTGTCTCTTCCTTACTCTCTATATAAAATCAGTAAATAAAAATTAAAAAATAAACTATACATGTTAATTCTCCAAATGGCAAATGCCTTATAATGACTTTTTAAAATGTTCATAATTTGTGATTATACTTTTAGAGAGAGATTAAGAGAAACTAAATTAGTGAGCCTTGCTGCAAGTAAAAAACTGGGTTACTTGCTTTATGCTCTAAAGACATGATATCATTTAATTCTCCCAGTAAGTATATGAGGTAGGTATATTATTCCTATTTTTATGAGGATCTAAAACCCTGAGAACTAACAATAGTCCGGTATTATACAAGTAATAATTGGTTGGGAAATAATTCAAGGCTGAGTCTTTCTGTTATTTTCACTGTAACACTGTTGTTCAAATGGCCTCAGCCTACACCACAGTTAAATTCTGAAGCTTCAATACCAAATTTCAGCAAATTTCAGCAAGTTGTGACAGGTTTTTATATTCCCACATGAACCAGTATCTGTATACCAGCTGCCCCAAGGAGATGCGGTAACTCCCATCAAGTGGGGCTATAACTAAAGAAATCTGACAGCTGACGCTGTTTGCAGCACTCCCAACCGCGTGGGAAATGCATTTTTGTACTGAATGAGAATAACGGTAGCACCTTACAAAGTCCATCAGGGTCTGTCCTTTGGATCCATTGCTTTGTATACATCCTGGAAGCAGCTTTGTTGGGATGCAGATGCATCCTTTTCTGAGGTAAAACTTGTTGAGGTTTAGTGGCATGAAATGCAGCCCTAACTGTAACTGAACAGGGGTCCAAGGGGGAGGGGGCAATACTTGGCCCACCAAGGGATGCCAAAAAACTGCTATGGAACAACAGGGGCCCCTCCCAAGGACAGTATACTAATATCTACTGGGCTCTTCTGTCTGCTGCCAGTTGGAAAGACATCTCTCAATGCCAGAGATTTGTGAAAAGGAAACAAAATGTTTATTTAATGCTATTCAGGCCTAATGCCTTCATTAAAATATCAAAGTCTTTAAGGGTATACACCTACACACACACACACACACACACACACACACACACAGAGCGCTTCCTTCTCCCACCATCCCAACTCTGGGTACCATAAATCAGGAAAAGAGCACAAGTCCATTTTTCCAGTTGCTGGCACTGTGAGCTGTCCAGGCAGGATCTCCAATTAATCCAAAGTCATGCAGCACCTTCCTCTGGCAAGAGTTCTTTGTACCAAGTTCCTGTCAAAGTCTCTCCTGCTTTTCAGGCCACTCAGCCAAAGGGAGCACCCCAAAGCCATGTGGGACTCTTCTACCAAAGCTGCAGGGGTCTGAACTCCACCAAAAGCGCGTGTCTTTCTTCTTCACCTGGCCGCAGGGATCTCCATTCTGGCAAAACTGCGTGATTTTCCCTTTTCACCTAGGTAAGAGGGGGTCTGCACTCTGCCAAAACCATATGGCTCTCTCTTTCATGACTGCAAGAGGGGGTCCTAACTCTGCTGAAACGGCATGGCTCTCCCTCTTTCACCTGGGTAAGGGGAGGTCTTAACTCTGTTGAGACCTCGTGGCTCTCTCCCTAAATGGCTGCTGTGTCTGCCCTCTTCCAAAACAGTGTGGCTCTCCCTTTTCACCTGGGCAAGTATGGCCCCATGTCCTAGAGCCAATCCATTCCAAGCTCTCAATGCAGGCACTGTCTCTCAGGGGACCTGCCCCTAGTTATATCTTGGGTAGAAGTCACTCACTTCTCTCTGGCTCAAAACTTGGCCACAGCTATTTAATATATCTATGAAACCAGTTAAAAGTTACAGATATGTTAAATGACCATTCCAGAGTTTAGCTGCAAAACTGTTGCTATGCAAAACAACTCTCAATGGCCCTGGTCTATTTGTCCCTTCCCCCTGGGGGGGGCATCTTAATATTTCTTAATATCTCCTGGGTACCCTGAGCTCTGGATCCCATTCCAAATCCTTCTTCTGCCCCCCGCCCCCTGGATGCACCCTGTATCGTAACCAGTGCAGCCAGTCGTAGGATCATAAGTAAAACACATTGTCTCCCTCCCCTACTATTCATTCTATATTCTCCCCAGTCTCAGGTAGTACTTTCACAGGTCTAGCTGTCATACCCAGTGGCATGAACCAGACTCTCATCCCTGAGGGCTCTGGGTCCTAGTCACCATGTCCTTCTGACTTTGGCTTCTGAACTTATCTGCTACTGTTAAAATTGGGCAAAAGAGCACCAAGTGGCACCCAAATAAATCACTTGAGTGCCAAATATATTTTTCCTGTCTCTATTTAAGTCGTACAACCTCTTTCTGACACCAGGAGCTTCCTCTCTTGCATGTTGGTACTTTGGCACAGAGAACCCAAAGTGCCCAAGAGCCAGCTACAGCTTACAACTTAATAAGCTTACAGCTCTTGCTGTGCCCTTGGGTGGGAGCACTCCCTACTTGGGAATCAGGACCATTAAACCCACAGAACCCAGACATGCAAAGAGAGGATGACAAATTCTCCCAAAATGTGTAACTGGGACTGATGGTAAGCAGAACCATTCCTACCTCACCCTGTATTTCTGCCTCATGTACTGTGTTCCCACTAAAGATACAGCACCATATAAAATTCACTGACATCAAGTACACACTGCACAGCAGGTGAGGATGGCCCTCCTCCTCAGAAGGTATAACCTTAAAGCCACCACCTCAGCGGTGCCTTGCATGTATCGTTTTATCACTGTGCCAAGGCCACAGCCTCTGGTGGTGTGGTATGTGACAGGACCAGCGGATCTCAGTCACATGCTACTCCTGCATCCCCCTTCCTTGAAAACAGGTCCCTAACTCTGATGATACAAGGTACCCACACCCATGAATCAAATATTCTGTAGACCCACAAGTAGTGGTGCTGGCTGAAGCCTCATGGTAAGGAAAGACAAACCCAAACACAAAGTATATTTATGTTTCTGTCGAAATGAGCCACTTTCCCTTCTCGAGTAGAAGAGGTCTATTGTGGTTAACTTGCCACCAAGTGACTGATTGGTATCTTCAAGGGCTGGTGCTGTACTGGGGACTCAGCATTGGTCTCTGCTGCTGGTCAGTTAGACTTCTGTTGGGACCATGCATAACATTCATCTCTGCTTCCAGTAATGGTGTGTTTATTACTACATAGGTTGCAGGTAATCCAGACCCCACATTCTAATTCAGTTTTTGTTTCCTTGGTCCCCTATTAGTACTAACTGTTACCCATCAGGACTACCGAGAAGTAGACTGAAACAGTGATTAGTAAACAGGAAGTTAACCAGGGAGTGCCCATGGAAGGGAAGGAAACAGAATCTTGGGCAGAGGAAGGGATTGGGCTATTATATAGCTTCAACAATGGCCTCAGTGGCCCCTACAGAAAGCTGGTATAGACCCTCAGGAGCTGGGGTGAGACGTTCACCCTTATACCTTCACATTGACCAGTTATTGGATATAGACTACCCCAGAAAGGGCAAGGTGACTCTTTAAAGTAATGCCCAAAGGAGGCTGACAAGTGAGGGCCATCTGCTGACATCACTCCCAGTGGCTGTAGAAATAACAGTAGACCTGAAGGGGTGTCTGGAAGAGTTATCATAGAGTTCATTATAAGCATGTGTCATCACCTGAAATTATTGTGCTTAAAAAATCTAAGTTACTCCCATTTATCAAGTATCTTCTTTAATTAAAAATAAACATCACGAAGACAAATACTTCATCTATATTGCCTGTAATACATAGGTTCTCACCATATAGTTGTTGAATTTTGAATGAATGAATTTTAAACTGACTATAACCCTTATAAAAATAATCAAAGATAATCTATAGAGTTTTATATGAGGAAGCAGTTTCTCTCTCTCTCTCTCTTGCTCTAGCTCTATAATTCAAAACCAGAATGTAACAGTGTGGAAGTCATATAAACAGATACTTCAAGATCATTTGTTTTGGGGTTTTTTTAATGCCATCTAGAGAATAGTAGATATTTGGGGGGAGAAAGAAAGAAGAGGAAATAACCATGGGAATAAGTTTACCCATCACTAGTAGAATTACTGTTCAGGAATCAGTCACAATATGAGAAAAAATGAATCGTCGTATTTAGGCTGTATCTATACACCAGGGGGAGCTAGTTACTCCCAGCAGCAACAGCTGTGAGGCTCAGACCACACACCGTGTAACTGGAGCCATGACAGTCTTAATACTAAGACTCACCTTCATGAAGCTAATGGTGTTGTCAGAAAGAGCACGTTTTGGAGTAAGTTTTTTTGTTTTTTTTAGGCTGGGGCAGAATTGTAAGAGTGAACCAGCAACCCTTTTAGGGCCACCCCAGGCTTCAGAATATGGAGGAGGAGTAAAAAAAAAAGAAAGAAAGAAAAAATCAAATTAAATGACTAGAATTTATGGAGCAATATAAACCTCAAAAATTGTTACTTAAAATAATTTATTAACTATGTGTATTTGTCAGTTAGATGTAAGATCAAATGATAACTTATTTCCAAAAGGCAAGTGAAATTGAGGTTAAATTGTACATATAGTTACTTAAAGAAAACCATATAAAATATAGTTAATATTTTATACCTAGGACTAATGTACAAATGCACATTTACATAATTAGATACATAAGGATATNGATGAGTAAAAAAAAAAGAAAGAAAGAAAAAATCAAATTAAATGACTAGAATTTATGGAGCAATATAAACCTCAAAAATTGTTACTTAAAATAATTTATTAACTATGTGTATTTGTCAGTTAGATGTAAGATCAAATGATAACTTATTTCCAAAAGGCAAGTGAAATTGAGCTTAAATTGTACATATAGTTACTTAAAGAAAACCATATAAAATATAGTTAATATTTTATACCTTTATCTACCTTATACCTTATATACCTTATAGTTAATATTTTATACCTTTACCTTTATTTTGTACATTTATCTATGTACAAATGCACATTTACATAATTAGATACATAAGGATATATCAGATGTCACCTGGTTTCCAGATAGTGAAATTTGAAATATTCAACTGAAAATAGTACTCTTCAAGACTGTGGCTTTTTACTGAATTGCTTAGGACCACTCTATCCAAAACACACTTTTATAATGGCATGAGATATGTGGAAAATATAAGGAAGAAAAATTTATGAAAACAGTTCAGGCCAAAATCAAACTGAAAATTCAAGGTATCTAAACTTCAAAAGGGCATTATGTGCACACGAGCAGGGTGGGGTCAGCCAGGCTGCAGCACAGACAGCTCCCTGCTCCGCTGCAAGGGCCAGTACAGGATTTTCCCATCTACCCTGTTCCTTCTTCTTTGGTTTTTGCATGAACCTAAATAAATACACTCTTTTTCTAGAAGAGTGTGCCCACCTGCTGTGTGTCTAGTGACCGGCTTCGGAGAGGGAGCAAGTACTGAAACTGGCTATGGAAACTTTCATTTTGCCTTGGAGCTGTAGTCATGTTTGCTGCACAGAACAATCTGCGAAGTCTGGCAGGAGGAAAAGAAGGAAAGGAAAGTCACATCCTGAATGAAAAATTGAGGAAACGCCTATTTAGATTTAGAATGTGGATTTGGGGAATCTTCACAATCAAACCCAATCAAAATTAACCAATAAGTTATTTTTTATTTTTTAAATTTTAGATTTTTATTTTTAATTATATTTTATTGATTATGCCTTTACAGTGGTACTGATCTTTCCCCCTTTGCCACCCTCTACCCAGCACCCCCCAACCCCCTCACATAATCCTCCCACCATTGTTCATGTCTATGGGTCATGTATATTAATTCTTTGGCTACTCCATTTCCTATACTGTACTTTACATCCCCATGGCTATTCGGTAACTATCTATTTATACTTCTTAATCCCCTTACCCCTTCACCCATTCTCCACATTCACCTCCCATCTGGCAACCATCAAAACATTCTCCATATCCATGATTATATCTCTGTTCTTGTATGCTTAATTTTTTAGATTCAATTGTTGATAGATATGTATGTTTGCCATTTTATTGTTCATAGTTTTGATCTTCTTTTTCTTAAATAAGTCCCTTTACCATTTTATATAATAATGGTTTGGTGATGATGAACTCCTTTTGTTTTTTCTTGTCTGGGAACCTCTTTATCTGCCCTTTGATTCTAAATGATAACTTTGCTGGGTAGAGCAATCTTGGCTGTAGGTGCCTACTTTTCATGTCTTCAAATATTTCTTGCCAGTGCTTTCTAGCCTGCAAAATTTTTTTGAGAAATCAGCTGACAGTCTTATGGTAACTTCTCTGTAAGTGACTGATTTTTTCTTGCTGCTTTTAAGATTCTCTCTTTATCTTCAACCTTTGGCATTTCAGTTATTATGTGTCTTGCAGTGGGCTTCTTTACATCCATCTTATTTGGAATTCTCTGTGCTTGCTGGACTTGCATGTCTATTTCTTTCACCAAATTAGGGACATTTCTTTCACTATTTTCTTAAATAGATTTCCAATTTCTTGTTTTTTCTTTTCTCCTTTTGGCACCCTTATGATTTCAATGTTGGTACATTTGAAGTCCCAGAGGCTGTTTATACTATCCTTATTTTTTTAGGATTTCTTTTTTTTCCTTATTATTTTGATCGGTTGTTTTTTGGTTTCTTATGTTCTGAATCACTGATTTGACTCTCAGCTTCATCCACCCTACTGTTGTTTCCCTATAAATTGTTCCTTATTTCAATTGGTATATCTATTATCTCTGATTGTATCTTTTTTATACTGTTGAGGTTCTTACTAACAGCATAACTGTTTTGAACTCTGCATCTAATCAATTACTCACCTCCATTTCATTTAAATCTTTTTTCTGGAGTTTTGATCTGTTCTTTCACTGGGCCATGTTTCTTTGTGTCCTCATTTTGGCAGCCTCCCTGTGCTGTTCCTGTATTAGGTAGAGCTGCTTTGACTCTGTGTCTTGGTAGTGTGACCTAATGTACTAGGTGTCCTATAGGATCCAGTGACATAGTCTCCCCTATCACTCAAACTGTGTACTTGAGGTGCACCCTTTGTGTGGGTTGAGTACACCCTCCTGTTGTAGTTGAGTCTTGGTTGCTGTTGGCAGGTCAGTGGGAAGGATTTACCCAGGCTAGTCAGCTTCAATGACTGGCTGTGACCACTGACTGCCAACCTCCATTGCCCCCCACTGTGAGGGATCTTACTCATCATTGACTTCCGACCAAGCTTTGGGGGCAGAGAGAAAACTGAGGCAGCATTTGCTACCAAGTTTTGTCTCCTGCAGCTTGCAGTCCAGAGGTCGTCCTTCGCCCTTAGCCACAAGGGGTAGAGATACAATTCCTAACACCAGGCAGAGCGGTCTACAACACAGGGGCAGGGTGGTGGTGGTCTTCCCACTGGGTGCACTGACTTTGGGGTTTCCTGGGTGGTGTGGATCAAGGTCAGCCCCCACATGTGTTTTTCCTTGGGCTCCCTGACTGAGCTATAAAGCAATATGAGATGACTACTATTTGTGCTGGGCTTGGAGATGCCCAAGCAAAACTCTATGTGAAGCTAATCTGGCTGCTGCTAGTGCTGAGCCTGGGGCTCACTGAAGCCAGCTATTCCTTGTTTAATAGGATTTAGGAAGTTATGACACAGGAGCCAAGACTGGCGGTTCATATGGAAAAGCAGCTTGGGTGGGCCCATAATTTGGGTGGGGTAGAGTCTCTGGGGATCTCTAAGACAAGTTAAACAATGTTAGCCAGGTTGATGTAATCTCAGATATGGAACCATCATGCTGGCTTTGTGGGGGAGGGTTTAGAAAAGGGATAATAGCTTCTGCTCCCCTTGATGCCAGAGACTTTAGTTTCTCCCTGTATACCACTGGTGCCTTTCAAGCTGCTACCCTGGCGCTGGAGCTCAGAGGTAGTGAGTGAGTAGGTGAGTCTATGTGGGGGAATGGCTTAGGGCCCCAGAAGTTTCTTTCACCAACTTAATTCCTGCTGGTTTTTATAGCTTAAAGTTACGGGGACTTAATCTTCCTGGCACTGGAACCCTGGGCTGTGAAGCCTGGTGTAGGGCTGGGACTCCTTACCCCCCAGATATCCCTCCTGAATTTTTATCCACCACACTTGGATATGGCACCAGCCCCATATCTACAGTCCAGATGGTTTCTTTAATTCCATAGTTCACAGACTTCCATTCAACTCGATTTCTGATGGTGCCGAGAGATGACTGTTCTATATTTTAGTTTTAATTTTGACATGGTTGTGCAAAGAAGCAAGCTATGTCTGTCTATGCCACTACCTTGACTGGAAATCCTGAGTTATTTTTTTTAACAGTGGATAAAGTTTTATACTGTTTCTGTTGTTGCTCTTGTTGTTTCTTTAACATCTCACCTGGTTGTGATCAGAGCCCACTGAAGTGATTTAAATGATAACTTTCAGAGAAAAAGCTCGTGGGCACTTACTACATAAACCTCTTACACCTTACCTCTTAACACCTTCTGTAAAAAGGGTGTTCAAAAAGTATACAAAATAAAGTGGGCTTGTTACTTTAACCACCTGATGAAAGTAAAATAAAGAAGACTGAATATTTTCATTGAGTTCATGTGAGTTCCATTCTCCTTCTCCTCAGTTCTAATTTATTACCTATTCATTCAGCAGCATTGGCTGGGGTCTCTCAGCAACTTCCTCTCTGCTCTTTTTGAAATTAATATATTCTTGGAAGGTATTTAGAACTTCTTAGCCAGCAAAAGGATAAGAAAGGATATCATAACTATGGTGTAAATAAAAATTTTTGTTGTATTAATTTAGGAGTTTATTTTCATCCACCTTACATTATTAAATGTCCAGGAGTAGCCAATATTAGTCATGTATTTTGCTTCAAGAAACACCATGAGCTCCACAGACTAATTAGAATGGACTCTCATGGCCTAATGTCAAAGGGAAACAGATACCATCGGATGTCAGTTCCAGTGCAGCTCACCCTTTCCCTCTCAGAACCTCAGCAACCTGCATCTGTATGACTCTAAGAGTGAATACATCCTTATGTTTAGCACCCCCAGCACCTCACTCACCCACCGTAGTCCAGGCCCTGCCTTGATGATACTACCTTGGTGGGCTTTATGACTCCAGAGACACCTTGAATATGAAGAGCTTCTCTCTCTTTTGTTTCCTTACAGTGTAAGACTAGTGACTTCAGGAGTAATCGCACCGCCGAAGCCCAGATTTGGCAGATGCTTTCCGAAGGAGCTGCTCCACACAGGGTTAGGAAACACTGTTGCACCAAGAAGAGTCATGAGAGCATATTCTTAAAGCTGACTCTGCACATCCTTGTTCTGTGATCATTGCTCCTCTGTTTCCTGTCCTGTGCTTTGGCTTTGAGCTTTGCTAACTGTGACTTTTTGCTTTGGTTCCTTTCTGGTTTCTACCTCCTGGCTTCCACCTTGTTTCAGTAGCAGAATTTTCAGCTCTGACCATTATCCACATCCTTAATCAGTTTTGTTGCATATATTCCCTTTAGGTTTCTTGCTCTCTTTTCTTCACAGTCCTCGGCTGAGGTCTGAAGGCCATTTCAAAATCCATGGTCTGGTCACTGACAGTGTCCTGGAAAAATGAAAGGCAACCACAAAAGTTTGTAGTCTGATGTTCTTTCCCTACCATAAGAAAGCAAATTAAAAATGTATTTTACCCTTTGGACTACATAGGTGTGTTACAAAGATTAATGTCCATGAAGCCTGTGCGGACTAATGTGGAAAGCAGCCATGTAGAAGATTGCCACTGGATCGCCTTGGCGACAGCTACATCTTAGGAAGAAGCCTCTAGCACAAGCTGTCATTGTAAGGTAAAGGAGGCTGGTGTGTTTTTACCAAACACACCAAATCTAGGTGTTCCTTGCCTCCTTGAAATTCATCATTGTGGGAAACCATCACTTATTTAATTATTTCAGGAATTAATCCCTGTTCAAAAAATCTTTGAAATACCCTTTTGGTATTTCCTTTAGAGCTAGTGGCACATTTCCCCTCAAATTTACTAAATGCTAAAAAAGTCTTTGTTTTATTAGGATGGCCCTGAAACTTGGAAGAAAATTAGCCATTTATTTATGAAATGTTGGAGAAAGAGATATTGAGAGAGATGGAGGGGGATGAAAAAAAGGAGAGAGGCAGGGAGGAAACAAGAGAGAGAGAGCAGGAGAGGGAGGGAGGGGGCAGAGAGAGATGATTCTGCTTGTAACTATAAAAAATAAACCTGATTCTAAACTGATAAGGGGATGTGTGTGTGTGCATGTATACACATAGAGGGAGGGGGAGGGGTATGTATGAAACACTAAGAGAGAGAGCATATCCCAGGTATTTCAATTTGTTGATAGAGTAGTGACTACATCTCACTAAACAAAGAATGCAAATCTAACAGGCCGTGCATGGTACAACTTTCACCCTGTCAGGAAAATTTCTCAGCTGCATTCTTGATTGAAAGCACAAAGGTTTGGGGGGGGAGTTTCTTGCTTGTTTGTGTTTTGTTTTTTTTAACCAGATGATGCTGTCAGCTGGAAGGCAGAAAGTCCCATGGGACTCACCAAGTGAACTAACATCTTTTGTCCAACTGGAATTCAGAACCTTGTCAATATCTGTGATTTCTGCTACTGCAGAATACCAGGCAACAAGGGTTGGATGTACAGACTTGTGAATGTTTTCAATTGAATTTTTGAGGAAAAAAATTACTTTGCAAGCTGGTCAATTTGCTCCCGATTTGCAAATTCTCCCCCTCCCCACCCTAATCACTGTCCCCCTTTCCCCACTGCCATTAGTCTCCATTTCCCTTATTTCCTCCCTGAGGCCTCTATATAGATAAGTAATTATTTTCAGCTTCAAGCAGGATGCTGCCCCTTACGGGACCCCTTACGGGACCCCTTACAGGATCTCCAGTCTGGGAGAACATGGGTGATTTACAGACCCACGAAACCTGGCAGATACCATGGGCTACCAAGGGACTAGTGAGCATAATTTTACTAGTCACAGAGAAATCTGTAAGACAAAAAGAGGAATCAAGCCTCTCCCCCTCCTGTAGAGGAATTTGGTTGCTTCCTGCCACCCCCCACTCCCAAATGGCAGACAATTCCACCTTTAGATGCCTAGAAAAGGGACCAAGCCACTTTTGTTTTGTGAGTTCTGGTATTTTCTAACTCATACTGTATGTGATTCTGGCCAACATCAACAATGGACTGAACTCCCTGGGTGTGCGGCATTTCCTGGATCCCCAGGGGGCTTTGCCTGTCAGGTTCTACTGAGGACCAGGACATAAACGCTCAAGCCTATGCTGTTGCTCCTAACTCTCAGCTGCACTATTCACCTGCCCACCCTGTAATTGGCATAGCTACCTTCCCAGCTTGCCTGTACTTCCAGTTTGCCACACTTCAGGGACTGCTTTTGTGTGTGCCACAGGATTCTGAGGTTCTGTGTTCATGGGGTTTTTTATTCCTCTTATAGATTACGGCTGTATTTTAGAGGAGATGAGTTGGGTCTATTTTGTCTGCCAGTTAAATTAAATTCAGCTTAACAAGTCCTTATGAAATTCTTGCTAAGGACAAAGATAAAAGCTGCAGAGGTTACATAAAAAGTTAAGACAGTTCACAATGTAATTGGGTCAATAATTCAAGCACAAAAGAATGTAACAAAATAGAGTAAGATAGAGGTCTTAGGATTCATTACAAATTGTTTCTTTACTATGATACTGTTAAAAGTTGGCCCTGATGGATGGTATAATGATGAGAAAAGGGGTGAACAACAGAAAGCAAGAAATGGGCTCTATCAAACATTTCTACTATAAATAAGCCTAAACTTGAATTCTGAGAGGACCCTGTGCCCCTCTAGCTACACTGGAACTCTCTGGATAGTGCTATGTTTGTGTGGTGTATCTTTTTGAGGGTATAAGTGTGAAGCGGCCGTTATTTCATGTTTTAACTCTTTTATTTTTTAGAGCAGTTTTAGGTTCACAAAACGAAATTGAGAGGAAAGTACAGGGATTTTTCAACACGTCCCCTGCCCCTACACATGTATAGCTTCCCCCATTATCAGCATCACTCACCAGAACAATATATTTTTTACCAGGGATGAACCTATATTGACACATTATAATTACCCAAAGTTCATAGTTTACATCATGGTTCACTCTTGGTGTTGTATATTCTGTAGATTTGGACAAATGTTTAGTGACATGTATTCACCCAAATAATACCATTCAGAGTATTTTTATTGCCCTAAAAAAAAAAAAAACTGTGCTATTCACTCCCTGGCCTCAGAAACTGCTGATCTTTTATGATCTCCATAGTTTTGCCTTTTCCAGAATGTCATATAGTTGGAATTATATAGTACGTATCCTTTTCAGATTTTTTTAACCTATTAATATATATTTAATATCCTTCTGTGTCTTTTCATGGCCTGATACCTCATTTCTTTGTAGTGCTGAATAATAGTCCATTGTTTGGATATACCATAGTTTATTTATCTATTCACCTACTGTAAAGGAAACACTCAGTTTTTTCCTTTCTATGAAAGAAAAAACTCGCCTTCTATGTTTATCCTTCCTGCGTGTCTCCTGTACTGCTCACACAAAACACTTCACTTCTGACACTTCTGGTCACCAAATGTGTGGAAGCTTTTCCTCACAACAATGAGCAAATATCTAAGACCAGCTGGGTGTATAGGAGGTGCCACAGTACCTCTCAGGATTCTGCCTTGGTTAATGCAGGCAGTAAAATGAGGTTTAAAAGAAGGACAAGAGGTTCTAGGGGTGGGAACATTACAGAACAGTTGAATATACATGTCTGAAGCTTAGAAAAGGAACTGGGCTAGAGATTTTGATCTGGAAATCATTAACATACAGTTGAGTTGATGGGAATGAAAGAGGTTGGGGAAAGAATGTGTAGGGTGAGAAGGGAGCAAGGTCTAAAGCCAAACACTCACCAACACAGTATATCAGTGATTTTTCCTATTGACCCAAAATTTGCACTAAGCCCTTAGTTTAGGCTCTTAAGATCCTCTAAGGGCCTAAGGGGCTATTTAGTTAGAAATTTATTTAGTTTGGGTCTAGTGAAATATATGTGTGTGTGTGTGTGTGTGTGTGTGGTTGTTAGCTATTTCCATGTATACTTAAGTTACTGCTAGCTGTCCTAATATGGGAATGGCTTCCTGAATGTTCCTACCACTTATCATGCCAATTGTCACAAAATCGTAAGAGAATGTGTGACCAGAGAACATGTAATGATATAAACATGGCAATTGGCACTAGAAATACATAGGTAGTGAAGAAATAAAATATGAACTATTTGGAGCCAGAGTATAGTCAATGGAAAATTCCTCCAATTACAAATCATATATGAAAGAAACATGATTGAGGTTTCCCCAAATTTGACAACAGTCCTTAAAATGAGTTATGAAACTAAATGAGTTATGACCATTCATATTATGAGTTATGAAACTGAAAAACTGTTTTAAATCTTATCAATAATGGAAATAATTTTTATTAACCATGCTAGAAGACAGGATTATCTTTCTATTATTTCTATGGAAAATACTATAAAAGACAATGTTACATGAAGACTCAATCAAATGTTAAAAGGATATGCAGTCAAAATATATTTAAGCAGTGATATAATTGAAAACATGTTATGTATCCCTGATTCCTGTATGAGCCCTGACCAGGGTCAAACCACAACCTGGGTGTGCAGGAATGGTGCTCTAATCAACTGACTTCTCTGGCCAGGGTCCTTTCTGAATTCCTTGATGTTTGGTTCTTGTCAGCTTTCCAAACTTTGTAATTTATTATGATCTCAATAAAATAAATAGAAAAATCATAGAATTAAAGTCAACAATATTACTAATTACATCAAATGTAATTGTTCTAACCATAGCAAAGAAAAAGCTGAGATTGTCAGATCAGATAACATCTCAACAATTAATGGTGTCTCAACATGGTGTCTACAAGAATCTTACTTTAAATATAAAAATATATATAGAATTAATTAAATAAGGTAGTCCATGATAACATGAATTAAAATATATCTGGAGTTATATTAATATAGACACAGTGGATTTCTAAGGAAAGAATATTGGTAGGGATGAAGAGTGTCATTTTATAATGATGCAAGGAGCAATTCATCAAGAGAATATAAAAATTCTAAATGTACCTACCAATGGAACTTCAAAATACATGAAGGAAAAACTGATAATACTAAAAAAAGAAACAGCCCTGGCTGGCATAGCTCAGTGGATTGAGCGCGGGCCTGTGAACCAGACGATCACGGTTCAATTCCCAGTCAGGGCACATGCCTGGGTTGCAGGCCAGTTCCCAGCAGGGGACGCACAAGAGGCAACCATTCATTGATATTTCTCTCCCTCTCTCCTTCCCTTCCTCCCTAAAGATAAATAAATAAAATCTTAAAAAAAAGAAACAAACAAATCCACCATGGGTGTCAGAGATTTAAATAATTTGCTCACAATAATTGACAGATAAGGTGGAAAGAAAATCATTAGATACATAGAACACTTGAACAACACTATCAACAGAACTGACCTAATTAATGCTTTACAGAGGATTCCATCTATATCCATTATTTTGCAAATACAGATGGAACTTCACTGGATGTATTAGTTTTCTAAGGCTGCCATAAAAAAATAGCACAAACTAGGTGACATAAGACAACAGAAATTTATTCTTTTACCATCACTAGACTGAGGTCTACCCTAAACTAGCATGACCTTGGTTAAAGCTGCAAAGACCTTATTTCCAAATGAGATCACATTCGCAGATATCAGAGTTTTTTGGGTTTTGGGGGTTTTTTTGTAGATACCAGGACTTGAATATGTCACTTTGGGAAACACAAGTCAACCCACAACACCAGATTAGACCATATTCTTAAGCAAAAAACAAGTCTTAATAAATCTGAAAGGATTAAAATAACAAAATGTATATTCTCTTAACACAATAAAATTATAATTAAAAATCAATGGACAAAAATATATTCAGAAAATCTCAAAATATTCAAAAATGAAACAATACACTTCCAATAACACATAGATTCAAGAAAAAATCATGAGTGAAATTAGAAATTAAGGTGAATTAAAAGAAAAACACAACATATCACAACCTGTTGAGCTCACCTAAAGAGTGCTTAGGGACATCATAAATTCATATTAAGTGCTTGTAGAATAATATGCTTACATTAGCAAACTAGAAGGGCTTAAAATGCATGATTTAAGCTTGCACCCCCCAAAAGTAGAAAGAGCAAATTAAGCCCAAAATAAGTAAAAAAATTAATTTAAAATAGATTAAAATAGAAATCAATGAAATAGAAAACAAAAATAAGAGTCAATGAAATAGTCTTGGCTGGTGTGGCTCAGTGGATTGAGTGCCAGCCTGAGAACCAAGGGGTCACTGGTTCGACTCCTAGTCTGGGGCACATGCCTGGGTTGTGGGCTGGGTCCCCAGTGGGGGATGTGTGGAATGGCAACCACACATTGATGTTTCCTTCCTCTCTGTCACTGCCTTCCCCTCTCTCTAAAAAATAATTTTTTAAACAATCAAGCACTGGGTGGGGCAGGGCTGGGAATATAAAACAGACAACTGTACTTGAAAAGAATTAAATTTAAAAAATCAATGAAACAAAAAATTACTTATTAAAATAATAAAATTAATCTCTAGCCATAATGATCAGGTAAAGAAAAGAAAACACCAAACTCCCTGAAAGACACAAATAACCAAGCTCACCTATGGAGAATTAGCTAGCCTAGATTACCCTATATCTTTTTAAAATTGAATTTATAGTTAAATTTCGAAATGCAGGCAGGTTTTTAAGAGTTATTATGTGATATTGATATTTTTCTCTAGTTACTTTTTAAAATCTTCTCATCTTTTGTGTTCTGTAGTCTCCCTATAATGTTATCTAGCATATTTTCTGGCATGGGACCCATGGTGTTTCCTAAATCTGAGGGTTCACGGCCTTCATTAATTCTGGAAAATTCAGAATTCCATACTGCCATAGGTTGAACCTCCACCATTCACTCCTTTAAGTAAGCAATGTTTGGCTTATTTTTGGTCAATGACTGCAGACTGTATTTAAGCGTACAGCTCTTACCCAGCTAAATTCCAATTCTAAGAGGTCTTTAATAATTGCAACTCTATCAAATTTAGGTAGGCTCTTTTAATAAGCCACTAATGCCCTGTCTCCAACTAGTGGAATATTGAAAACTAGTATCTTGAAGTAGACACATTTTCCAGTATCTGCTGAGTCTATGCACCTTTGAAACTGCTCTTTCACTCTGAATCTGTGCTGTTATGTTTGTAACATTACCTTTTCTCCCTTAATTAAACACATTTACACAAAGACGAGTACCTTGGCCAAACTGAGTTCCCTTCCTTCGAATTTAGAATGAGTACACATGAGACTGAGCCACTCTATAGAAGGAAAGAAGAGAAAGAAACCAAAGCAAATTAAGTCAATGCCTTTGGAAAGTAGGACCCTAGTGTGAGGACTAGAAAGTACAGCTGGTAACACCCTCAGAATTGACAGTCTTCCTAAAAGGATTATGTTCCACTAGATTTGAATTCCCAGAAAACACTCAAGTTACTTAAGATCGGTGGTGTGGGGATATCCTAGCTGAACCAAATAATCAGCACACTGGTAGCTGTCCATTTCCTAGTCATAAATCTTCAGTCTTTGATCCTGACAGTGAGTGAGAAATAAAATGTTTACTTTCAGAATAGTAGGTTTGTCATAGAACAGAATGTGTTAATTACCCATTAGAATTCTAAATTCAGCATCACAGACCTTGTTTCAGTTTCAGTCCCCTATCGGAGTGAGTACAGGAGCCAACTCATTGATGTTTCTTTCTCTCTTTCTCAAATCAATACACATATCCCCAGGTAAACATTTTTAAAGAAGAATGCACTGGAAGGATAATAATTATACATGCTTCTTTTGCCTCTTTTGGATAGCAAGTGGTCAAGTGTTCTACAGTGCAGCTGAGGACCACTTCTGGCTCCCAGGGTGATTTGTTCAGTGGTCAGAGGAGTGGTTCCACTTCCGGTTCTTCAAGACAGTAAGAACAGTAAGTGGAAATAATAATTCCACTTAATAAATGGGCAAAAGTTTTAGTATAAATGTGTTGATAAGGTAATCTGAGGTCTCAAATGATGGAAAAGAACCAAAAGATCAAACTGTGAGTCCCAGAAGAAGAAGGAAGGTGATTATTATCCTGAGAGAATGAAGAATGTCTACTTCTGCTTCCCAGCAGTGTTGCTGGAATTGCAGAAACGGGTGCTCACACATTGTTGTCAATTCCTGATGATTTCATCAATGACAGGGGCAATTAGGCCAAGTCATACACACTTGATGTTGCTTTGAGAATTGGAGTTAAAGGTACTTAATTACCTTATATATGCAAGCAAAACTCATACTAAATTGATACACTCTCAACTGCAGATGAGAACTACGTGCTAGGACCACAGTAGGGAGTAAGGAGACGCCAAAGAAAAGCCCCTAGTATAGGTACAAGTGAGCGCATTCACATACCTGATTCCATCACCCCTCACATTCAGTTTCATCATTCTCATTAAAGGCTATGCATAAAAGAAAAGTAATTTAATTGTCTTGTTTTCTTCAAAAGAAAAAATATATAAAAATTTATTTTTTTACATTTTAAGAAGATAAATAATATTTAATCTTACTCAATATATAATAATAGTATAAATTACCCCTTTAGTCTCAAGTATAGTTCACTAAGGGAAGGGAGAGGAGAAAAGTGAGGGGAGAGGAGGCAATAAAAGAAAAACTTGTACATCGAGAACAAGAATAAAGAGAAGAAAGGAAGGCAATGAGGGAGGTAAAGAGTAACAAAAAAAGTCAGACACATCAATAAGGATAAAAGAAACAAACATTATTGTAACAGCCGAGATCTGGCCAGGTCTAGGGCCAGAGGGGCGGGATCCCTGAGGCAAGACAAAAGACTACACTCCCGGAAGCCAGGGAAGGATTGCAGGAAACTTCAAGGCAGCAGATTGAAACAATAGATGAAACTGTGACAGACTTCCATACCCCCAGGGAAGAGTAAACAACTAATACAGCTCCTGACTAAGCTTGCACAGAGCCTGCATGGGCTGAAAAGGTCACTACACACCTGATTCATGGAGGTGAGCGTGGTGACACCCTGCTCTGGGCAGAGTTGCTGTGTCTTCGTGCACGGCTAGAACCCTCCTACCCTTATCTGGCGGCAGGAGGAGGGGCAGAGACACAGCGTGGGCTGATGTGAGTGATGGACATTAACCTGGATTAGCTGGGAAGTTGGATGCTCCCCCAGTGTGCAGGATTGGAGAGTAGAAGATTTAAACGGAGCATGCGGAGTCCTGGCTCTTTTTACCTTCCTCTCACTAGCCTGGTCGGGGGCCGCAGGCCAAGCTTTCCTGGGTGGGCAGGCCCTGAAAACTGCCTGGCCAAGTGACAAGCCCTGCACCCCTCCTCGCGCTAGAAGAAATGGCAGCATTGGACACTGGCACTGCTTTCTGCCGCCCTGTTTGGCCAGGCGCATGGATGCACCCACAAGCTGATGATTAGACAGGATGCAGGCGCTGGGCCAGCAGACAGCAGCCAGAGGAAAGGATAGGATGCAGTGAATAGGAAGCCACCATGCACAGACTCCAAAAGTCGCCTGGAGCTGGACTGTGACCAGTAACCAGCCAAGCTGCCAGAATCATCATGCTACAGCCACCTGCGTATCACAAAAGATGGTGTTTTTGATTGAGAGAAGGAATTCCAGGCACAGCCTTGAAGCCTTGAACTGATCTGGCAAAGGGTGCAGGGGTTATTTGTTTGGGGTCTTTTAAAGGGAATGGGTTTTGAGGAAGAAGCCCGTTATTCTTCCAAAATTGTATAGCCTTTAAATAAAAGACTCATTTCCTTTTTCACCAAACCTTTGCCTCTGGAATTTACGGGTGGCAGGCAGCAAAGCCCCACATGGCTGTATGGTAACATAATGACTACTGATAACAAACAGCATTTTGGTAAAGACTGAAGTAATAACAAAATACCTCTGCCTTCCTATTCCCTTTGCTTCCTTCTTTATTGAATTTGTAATGACCTTTCAATTTAAATGTCGACAATAGGAACATATAAATATTTGAATTTTTTGATGTTTTAATTTTTAACTTTTCAAGAATTGTAAAAATGTAGTTATCTGGAAATTTTCAGATTCTAATAAAGTATCATTGGCCAAAATATGCTAATTTTGTTTCTTGCATCATTTCAAAATGCATCATGATACAATAATTTAAAAAATTGAAATATAGAAGGAGATAGGGGAAAAACCTTATTTCTTTCTTCACTTTCACAGTTTCTATATCTTTTTCACAAGAAAATGATCTCTGAGCTTGTCTTCAGGGGAATGTCAGTTGTCTCCCTGAGACAAAGGAAGGAAACAGATTACTGCTTCCCCATACCTATTAGTTAAATTTCAGTGGAGCTCTTTCCCTTTCTTTCTTTCTTTTACTTCCTTTCTCTTTTTCTTTCTCTCTCTCTTTTCCTTTCTCTTTCTTATTTATGTATTTATTTATTTCTGGCAGAAGATTAAAGGGTCAGCCAATTTGTTTCTGTCAAATGAATCTGTCAGGCATTAAATCAGATGAGTGGATAGAGGGAACAAGTTGCTGAAAATGTGGCCATTGTTCCCTATAGTGATAATTATAATAGCAACATTACCTAAAGAAAATTTGAAATCATGAAATAAAATTTGTAGCAGAAGTCCTGTCCTACAGTGACATCACACCTAGTAACTACTCCAAATGGCTCAACTATCTGAATTTTCATTTTTAGTAGGTCCGATCACCTACAAACTATAAAATCTTATTTAATTTTTGTATAACAACTCTACTACAATGTATAGATGGTACTAAGATTTTTTGGTATAGATTCTCAGCTCTGCAGAATAGGACCCCCAGAGTGTCCCCTAGTATCTACTGATCCTCCCCAAATCAAATTTGTAATAGACATTGAATAATATTTTATCTCCTAGGCCAGGGGTGTCAAACTCATTTTCACCAGGGCCCATATCAGCCTCACAGTTGCCTTCAAAGCGCCAAATGTGATTTCAACTCCTTAACAGTTAAGGAGTAGTTACATTTATACAGTTCTAAAATCATTTTGACCCTCTGAAGGAAACTGTGAGGCTGATATGGCCCCTGGTGAAAATGAATTTGACATCCCTGTCCTAGGCTAATATTTCTCATTTAAGTAAATTGTGAACTCCTTTTAAAAGGATATTTTTTAAATAATCCATTTATTTTATTGTAATGAAAGCATATGATTAAGTATAAATTCCTTATACTTTAAACAATATACAACTATGAAATCAAAAAGAATTTATAATTATATACTCTACACAAATTAAAACAAAATTAGAATAATTTAAATTTGCAATATTTATTTAATTTCATGTACAATGTTTTGCTGAAACTAGATCTCTGATGTAGAAAAATGGAAACTCAGATCCAGTTTTAAAATATACTTTCTCTAGAATGAGTGTTACCAGGCAGGGTCAGGAGGTGGCGGAGATGGGGAAATGTTGGTTAAAGTGTCCAAGCCTTCAGTTACTAGATAAAAAAGCTCTGGGGATATAATGTACAGTACAGTGATTATAATTGATCATCCTATATTGTGCAGATAAAATTTGTGAAAAGCATAGACTTTAAGCATTCTAATCACACACAGATAAAAAATAGTAACTACGGTGGGGGGGCAAAAATAGGTTTACTGTTGTTTGTATAGAAAATACAATAATTAATAAATAATAATGTCAGAATAAACTCCAAGTTTTGCATACTCACAATAATAAACCTACGTTGTCCTACCCTTCTAATGTGCAATGATGGATTTATCAATTAACCTAATTAATAATACAAGCAAGGTAAAAAACAATGCTGAAGGAAACTTTGTAAATTATTAAAAGGCTTAAGGCATTAGTCTTTCAAGGAAAGAATCTGTAGTCTAATCCAGAAAAAGAACTCAGCACCCATTAAAGAGCCATTTTGTTGGTAAACAATGTGTTATAAGGGTTCATAGGTATCCAGAAAGTGACTGTCGTTTTGGGCAGGAGGAAGTGGAGAGGGCTGCCCTGAGGAGAAGCTAAAGGGCAGCACAGCTCTGAAGCATGAATGGTGCCTGAAAAGTCAGGCAGTGGATGAAGGGAGTTGCATTAGGAAAGACAGCACATTGGAAATGACCTCAGTGTGTTCACATATACTTTGTGATAATCATTTCACAAAGTATATGTATGTGGAATCACATTGTACACTTTAAATACAATTTTATTTTTAATTATACTTCAACAAAATTGAAAAGAACCTTAAAATAGAATATACTTTCTCCAACCATGAAAAATCTTCTCCAGAATGTGTAGAATAAAGCCTAACTCCTTAGCACAGCATTTTATAAGTACATCCCTTTCCAACATCATGTCCTTTTACATCCCCCACTTGCCTTTCACCGATTTCCAAGTGGATGACTTACCATGACTTGTCATTCTCCCAGAAAATCTCCATCTTTGCGTGTGCCTGTGACTGTTCATGCTGGTTTTCAGCCTCTACTCTCTTCTACCTACCAACTTTCTAAGTTGGCTCTAAGATTCAACTCCAAGGCCATCTGTTTCACAAAGCCATCTTCCAGTCCCCTGGACTTAAAAACTGCACCTTCCCCTGAGTTTCCAGAGCGTATTGTTCATATCTGTTTTCATGTTGCCTGGTATTGTATTAGCTGTTTATGGATCTGTCTAAGGAAAATTATATGATTGAATTTATATAATTTAAATAAGGATAACTACACTGTTAACCTCATTTAAAAATAATGTTATTGAGATTAATTCACAAGTGTACAATTGAATAATTGTTTTAAATTTTGTTTATTTATTTTTAGAGAGAAGGGACGGGATAAAGAGAGGGAAAGAAACATCAGTGTGTGGTTGTCTCTCACCTGGCCCCCACTGGGGACCTGGCCTGCAACCCGGGCATGTGCCCTGACTGGGAATCGAACCGGCAACCCTTTGGTTGGCAGCCCATGCTCAATCCAGTGAGCTATACCAGCCAGGGCACAACTGAATAATTTTTAATATAGTTGCAGAGTTGTGCAGCCATTGTCATGACTTTTGAACATTTTTATCAACCCAAAAAGAAATCCTATACTCATTAGCAATTATTTTCCACCCCCTTGCCCGAGCTGCAGCAAAACATTAAATCCTTCCTGTTTTTATATATTTGCCTTTTCTGAACATTTCATATGAATGGATTCATCTAATATGTGATATTTTGTGTACATGTAAATCTTTTAGAGGCAGAGATCAAGTCCTATTCATGGAAGGAGGAGTTGATGAGCTGCACCATACGTGCCATAACAGAAAGAGATGAGTTTGTAGCCACACAAACCCAAGTTAAAATCTCAGTTCACCTATTTACTGATTGTGTAACTTGGAGCAAGTCATTTTATCTATCTGAGTCTCAGTTTACACATCTGTAAAATGGAGACAACAATTCTTCTCTTGAAAGATGGTTGTGAGGATTAGAAAAAGGATATAGTACATTCTTAGGAGAGGTTTCTCAATAAATGGAAACTTTTATTTGTATTTATCTCTGTATAACCACCATAACTGGCATAGTAGATGCATATTGATTAACTAATTAATAGATGAGTGATGAAGAATTATAGTGTTTTTCCATTAGAGTGCCAATGGACTTTCAAAGGATACTTAGAAAGCAATAGAGCTCCGAGAGCCGAATCTGTCCTGGAATAAACTGGTTCTTCTTGTTTCTCAGCCATTGTTCTCCCTCAGAGGCTGGTCAATTGAGAGAGACAATGGAACCAATAAACAAATCTATGATGTGTAATCAAAGAGGAAGTAATTAAGTTCTGGCTCTCATACTGGCATTCTAATGGCATTTTGAAAAGTCAGCTCATCCACCTCACTGTAGCTTTCATTTGGGTACTTCATCAGATAATCATATCTGTTGTACCTAATATAGGACAAAAGAAGTCTCAATCACACCTGAAAAATATTTCCTTAAGATAGGAGAGCAATACCATCTGAACAATGAGTAGGAAAAGATACAAAAAGAAAAAGGCACAAAATTGGTATTGTTTCAAAGGAAACAAAAGTCTAAGCACCATAAAACAATTAAATTATACCTCAAGACATTGAAAGAAATTAAGAAACTTCAGCATAAGAACAACAAGGTTGCCCTGACCATTGTGGCTCAGATGGTTGGGCATCATTCCTCACAGCGAAGTCACTGGTTTGATTCCTGGTCAGGGGACATGCCGGTGTTGTGAGCCTGGTCCCTTGTCAGGGAATGTTCAAGAGACAACAGGATTGATATTTCTCTCACACATTGATGTTTCTCCTCCTTTCTCCCTCCTTCACAGTCTCTCAAAGAATAAATAGAATAAATAAATAGAATCTTTTAAAAAAGAGCAGCGAGGCTCCCTCACAGAAAACAAATGCACTAGCATACCAATCCAACCCCAAAATAGAGGAAGAAGAGATAAAAGAAACAAGTCATAGTAATAAATTTAGTTGAGTCACACCCATAACAGAGGATGTACTGATTGAATTAACAGCTTGAAAGAATTGAATAATTTGACTGAAAATAAAAAGGGTACACAAGTAATTCAATCTTGTGTACGGGAGAGAAAAATGGCAGGAATTTTAAAGAAGAAAGGATCTGATTTCCCAAAATTGGTAGTGCAAGTTACACAAATTTTTGGTAGGACTTTTTTTTTTTTATTTTTACAACAATAACCTTGCAAACCATGGGAATATTTAAGGATATAATCATTTAATTTGGAAATTGACAATTGAAGCAGTTTAGTTTTACAAAAATAAAAACAAAACAGAAATGTTCTTGGAAACTGTTGTTATTTCAACATTTTTTTGTAAAGGGCCAGACAAATTATGTTCTTCCAGCTACGTACAACTATGTGAAATTCCGATGTTGAAATATGGTGCATGAAAATGCTTGATTTGATCAATTCGAGCCCTTAGAAGCAGGCTGAGGAAAATTTCAAACATAGCCATGAATATCCATTATTGGCATAGAAATAGGTTGAGTGTTCCCATCTCAAATTGCTCTAACTCTTTAATTTACCTTTTCCAAATAATTTATCCGAGGATAAGAGAACGTTTACTTTCTGATCCAAAGGAAAGGGGCCAATAATTTTTTCCATCGACAAATCTTTTTTATAAATAAGACAAAAAAGAAAAATAAGAAGAAAATAACATTGACTTCTAATATCTATTGTACCTTATACAAGTGGTCTGCTCATATATGTTGGTAGACAAGTCATTTTACAACCTCACACCATCACATGACCTCCCTTTTGCATAAACAAATATCCTTTCAGGAGTTAGAGGCAGTTGAGCTCCTATTTCTATAGCAAATGCGAATAAGTGGGAATAGCTTCTGAAACTCTCTAAGGATATTTATTTGCTCATTGTAAATAACATGTTCTCTGAGTACCTAAACCTGAAGTTAAGAGTGATATATATATATATATATATATATAATTCCTTGTCATTATTTTCCAGATTCCATCACAGATCTATTGAATGTGTGTTCTAATAGCTTTAATAGTGAAGGCTACCTCAAAAAACAGGTCCAGCTCAGCTCCAATGCTCAGTTATTAAGGAGGAGAAGCAATGCCTTCAGGTTTGACTTGGCCTTTGTATAAGAAACTCTCAAAACTAAGACAGATTTTCAATACTGAGCATCCATGAAAGGAATCCCTCTAGTGCTGACAAGTTGACAAGCTTGGAAACTGGGGCCATGGGTGGGGGAGAGGGGAAAAATTGAAGTAACAAAATGCTAGCATTCAGTCTTATGCTAAGTATAACTGAAGTGAACCAAAATTCAGAACCCAAATAACAGACATAATACTCACTATAAGAAAAGAACAACAGCAACAATAAAACCCTCCAGTGTAAAATGAAGGCATAGAAAAATTGTTCTGATTCACCAAACTTCCTAATCCTTTGAATATTCATAATTATTCTAGTTCTTGCCTGAGCATTAAATGTGTTTATTAAATCTCTCTCTGCCAGGCTGCACTAAATTAAGCTTTAGTATTTGAATTTGGTTTTCGTGCCCTTAACATCCCCTAAAAATCTTGTTTCAAAAATCAGTAATCTGTTGCCTAGGCTAGACTTCTGGCAAATCTTAGACTCTTCTAGTGATCTGTTAATTTACCCAAGTGAAATGCCTATTTTTTACTTCTCTCTAGTTTATCTTTTTAAACATTGAAGGAATATTGTACCTATAATTTGCCATAACCAGGTTAAGGTGAAGGCTCTGCAAACATTAGCTCATGGAGATTCTTCTTAACAACTATGAAGAACCATTTTATTGTGGAAATACTGATGCAGAATATTATAGTAATAACTTCATAGTGACTAACAGAGGTGAAAGTTAGAATTACATACACACTCCAGCCCTCAAAATTCTTTATTATTGCCCACAATCCTTTCCACTTTTCAGGACCAAAGAACCCAGTGGTCCACTCAGTTTTTTCCTTTTTATCAAAAAAGTTTACATTAACAAAAATTCAATCAACTAAAAGGCTATGACCTGAGACCCAGATATTTCTCAAACTGACTGAGGTATCCTTTGGCATCTCAGATCTCTATTAGGCCAGGATAGATATGCAAATCTCCCTTACTACTTAATATTATAAAGGTTAGTTTTTGATGGGCAACTAAAGTCAATTAGTAAAAAGTGCAGAATTATAAACAAGGGAAATAATATATAATCCATTCTACATTCATTATCACAGGTCTCAATTAACCAAGGTATTGGCCTTTTGTTGCCTTAAGGATACAAGGACTCCACCATTCAGTGACATATTGGACCACATCACTTCTGTGCTCATTTTCTAAGGAAGGTTGTGTGGAATAACAGGAAAAATTCAGGATTTTCATTTCATGGCCCCCAAAATGTTGGATTTCAGTTATGTTGTATAATATTGAACAAATAATTTAATTGCTCTGGGTCTCAGTTTCTTATAAGATATGAATAATTACACCAAACTTAACATGTTACAAATGCTTGGTTGCACTCACCACATTAAATTTTCATTAGTTTAGAGTTCTGTCTCTAAGCTTCTTGAGGGCAAGGACTGCGCCCTCTCCCTCTTTATACTTTGGATATCTAACCTATGCTCAGCAAATAAGACAATCAATTAATGTTTGTTAAATTGTATGAATAAACTATATGCACAGCTTAAAGTTCTTTGAAAACATACTGAGTAACAGTTTTGTAAAGAAAAAATACTGGTTTTAAATTCAGAGGGTATAGCAGATCAGATCTTTAACAAACGCTCGCTCTCATTCTTCTTCTCCAAGAGAAGAATGTGTTTCCTCACTTCTTAATTTTAGGCTTTGGCAGTGTGCCTTGCTTCAGCTAATAGGATGTCAGACATGACCTGAGCAGAGGTTTGAATTGTGTTTGTACAATTGGGTTTACTTTCTTGAACTTCTTTCTGCCTTTTACCATATGAAGAGCATGTGTTGAATAGGCACTAGTCAAAGAAGAATAAGCGACACTTGGTGTCAATGTGTCCCAAAGCCAGACAAAACATTAATTGACCTTTAGATGCATAAGCCAGAAACATCTCATACATACTACTGTATACCACTAAGTTTTGGGTGACTTGCTAGACAGTGTTATTGTGCCATAGCTAATTAATACAGATGGTATTCCCTTAAAGAATATGCATCATTTGCTATACTATTAATTCTCAAAGTGGACTATACTTTAAAACTATTGAATAAATCAGTTGCTTAATTGAACTCAGTAGATTAGCTACTAATGTAAATGTGTTATTTGTGTGATGTTTCCAGCGGCATATGATTAAAATTGAGGGCAATTTCCTGAAACAAGTTATTTCTCCCCAGGCAAAGTTTACCACGAAATACACTGTTTGAAATTTTGTTCAGTGACCAGGTTTATTTTTTCCATTGTTGTTTAGGTTGCCTGTGAATGCCCGGCACTGCCTTTTGAGCAGAAATATCTGTAAACCAGGACCGAATTCCTTCTTCCCCAGGCAACAAGACATAGGGAACTCTCCATGGGACCATGATGTGAGTGGAAGGAGAGACAGCAATAAGCACTACTTCTAGCCATGGGAGTCTAGGTGTGGTTTAATAATTTGCATTTTAACAAGTTCCCAGGAAGATACAAATACCAACGTAGATTGTGCCTGCAGATTGCAGACATGATAAATGGAAAGAAATATTTGAGAAATTTACCAGCCACAATTGTTCAACATAGTGTGGGCATCAGCCAATTTTTCACAGAGAAGGAAATAGAGGTAAGTGGTGAAATTTATAAGTCCACTAAGTAGCAGTTAGTTAAGAAATCTTTTACTTTCCATTTCACATCATTGCTGTAAGCTTTAAATGAGGATAAGAGTATAAAGCAATTGGCACAGTGCCTGGTGCATATGAAAGCACTCAATAATGTTATAATCTCTTACACAACAGAAATCAGTCACATCTGTTTTAATTAAGGATGTATATTCACTGAAGGTGCTCTTTCTGACCACAACCCTGATGTCCTGAAAATCTTGTTTCTTATTCAAATTTTTTATCCTGTGGAAAACATTTTTTTTGAAAAAGTAGATTGGACTTTAAGTTAGTTTCTACTCCTATTTATAGAACTTAGAACTGAAGTACTATAAAGAAACAGGAAAGGTTGTATTTTCTATTCATAGGGTTATACTTTTCCCATTTTGTTTTTCTCTGAGGCTTTCCTCAAGAAAACTAAAGAGCCATTAATACAAGTGCTACAGAAAAGAAGCTGCTGTTGTCTTTGTTGTTGTTTTCTTAATAAAAAAAATATTTTTATTGATTATGCTATTGTAGCTTTCCCACTTTTCCTCCCTTTATCCCCCCTCCATCCTGCCTCCCCAACCCTCCAGCATTCCCCCCCTATACTCACACTTACTTCATGTACATGGGTTGTATGTATTAAATTCTTTGAGTCCTCTGTTTCCTATACCGTATTTTATGTCTCCCCATCTATTTTATTCCTACTAATTATGCTTCTTCTTCCCCCCCCATTCCTCATTTCCCCCTCCCCACTGAAATCCCTCCATGTGATGTCCATTTTTCTGATTCTGTTCCTGTTCTAGTTGTTTGCTTAGTTTTGGTTTTCATTGTTTTTCTTTTCTTTTAGGTTCATTTATTGATAGTTGTGAACTTGTTGTCATTTTACTGTTCATATTTTTATCTTCTTTTTCTTAGATAAGTCCCTTTAATATTTCATGTAATAAGGGCTTGGTGATGATGAACTCCTTGAACTTTACCTTATCTAGGAAGCACTTTATCTGTCCTTCCATTCTAAATGATAGCTTTGCTGGATAGAGTAATCTTGGATGTAGGTCCTTGCCTTTCATGACTTTGAATACTTCTTTCCAGCCCCTTCTTGCCAGCAAGGTCTCTTTTGAGAAATCAGCTGACAGTCTTATGGGAACTCCTTTGTAGATAACTGTCTCCTTTTCCTTTGCTTCTTTTAGGATTTTCTCCTTATCTTTAATCTTTGGTAACTTAATGATGATGTGCCTTGGTGTGTTCCTCTTTGGGTTCAACTTCTTTGGGACTCTCTGGGCTTCTCGGACTTCCTGAAAGTCTATTTCCTTGACCAGATTGGGGAGGTTTTCCTTCATTATTTGTTCAAATAAGTTTTCAATTTCTTATTGTTATTCTTCCCCTTCTGGCACCCCTATAATTCAGATATTGGAGCATTTCAGGTTGTCCCAGAGGTTTGCAAGACTCTCTTCACTTTTTTGAATTCTTGTTTCTTCATTCTGTTCCCGGTGGAAGTTTATTTCTTCCTTTTGTTACAAATCATTGATCAGAGTCCTGATTTCCTTCCTGTTGCTGTTGGTTCCCTTAATATTTTGCCTTATTTCATTTTGGGTATCTTTCATTTATTTATTCATTTTCTGACCAAGCTCAATCATATCTGAGAGCATTTTGATTACTAGGGCTTTAAATTCTTCATCAGAGAGGTTGGCTATGTCTTCATCGCTTAGTTTTCTTTCTGAGGTTATGCTCTGTTCTTTCATTTGGGCCATACTTCTTTGTTCTGATGCACCCGAGAAGCTGAAAGGGGGCAGGACCTCTGGAATTCACTCAGGCAGGGCAACCCTCCTTGCTGCGCTGCAGCACTGCCTGTTGGGGAGGCACCAGAGAGGGAACAATACAGCTCGCCCGCTCATCCCTAGAGCACTTTCTGATGGACTCGTGTGAAACTGGGAGTTTCTCCCAATGTAGCAACCACTGTATCAACTCTAAGTTCTAGTTTCCCCTTAAGTCAGCCCTGCCCGTCTGTTCAGCTGCCTTGCCTCAGTTTTTTTCCACAGGCTGGCCCATGTGGTCCTCCATCTTACTGGTCTGGTTGTTCTGATTAATATTTCCTTTAATTCTTTGGTTGTTGGAGTTCCATGCAGTTTGATTTTCTGGTGCTTCTGGTTGTTTATTGATTTTAGATTGGTTGTTATCCTCCTTTTTGTTGTGAGAGGAAGTGAAGGGTTTCTACATGTGCCTCCATCTTGGCTAGAACTCCTTGTTTTTAATAATATGGCTTTAAAATGCAGTAATGTGAAAGATTGTTCATCATACTCTGTAGGGAGGAAATTCAAGTTGCTCTAGGTTTAGAAACTGCAAATAATTTATTAAGACACCGATGATTTCACTGAAGGATCACTGTCTAAAATCCTGTATAATGACATTCTTATTATCAGTATAACTTCACTTATATCAAGAACAGTAACTTGATGATAAGAAAGAAAAACAGCAGAAGTGAAATGTGTGCTTGCCAAATGACGAATTTACTATTGACTCTCTGTTTCTCTTCTTTTGAAATGCCCTGTCTTTGACTGAAAGTTCCCTTTATGCTGGAGGGGGTGTGGGTCTGTTTGTCTGTTCCCTCTTGCTGTACGATAAACCCTCTCTTGCATCACCAGTTGTCTCACTCCACTCTATCTTTTATTCTCTGCACACAAAAATGCTGTTACTTCTGTCACCTAAGAAACATCAAAGCCTCTCTTGGTCCCACAGCCCTCTCTAGGTCCTGTCCATTTTCTGCTTTTGTTCACAGCAGTGGACCTCAGAGGCACTGTGTATGGTCACTCTCCATTTCCTGTTCTCCCATTCCATCTTGACCTGACTTCTTCATTTCAATGAAATTGCTATCTTGTTGGTCACCTTTAACTTCTACATCATTGAATTCAAAGGTTAATTCTTGGTGTTAATTGATTGTGCCCTCTTTTGAAATACTTTCTCAGTTTGATTTTCAGAACACTACCGTGTCCTGCCTATCCTTCTACCTCAGTGGCTATTCATTCTTGGCCTTCTTTCCTGAATCCTCCTTATCTTCCTTTACCTTCCTTAATGTTGGAATTCCCAGAGTCAGATCTTCAGACCTCTCTTGACTAATTACATCTGTTTTCTAGATGATCTCACTCTTCCTATGGCCTTAAATACTGTCTATGTGTAAACAAATCCCAAATGTCTCTATGTTTGGGCCTTCTCTGACAATTCTTTCTAAAATAATACCCCCTGGTGTCATTTTCTGTTCTTTTTTCTGCTTTATGTTTCATCACAGCACTTACCATTTAGCAGTGACTTCATTTTAGTTTATTTGTTTATCATGACTAGAATCTAAACTCTATGAGGATGAGAATTTGGTCTTGTTCCCTGCTATGTCTCCAGAACCCAGAACAGAATCTGGAATGGTAAATATTAGGTACTCAATAGATATTTGTTGAGTATATAATTAATGTCAGTATTTATTATTTCAAATTGTTCGACACCCATTTATTTTATGTAATAGTGCCAGGCAAGCAATAGCTGGAACTCTCAGAGTGGGATTACAGCAGGCTGCCTGAGTGATTTACCACTCAGCATGCTGGGATGGAGGAGTCTGAGCTCAGGGGCACAGTGAAGGGGAGGCCAGGGAGTGGCAGCAATTCCAATTTATGTCCAAACGAGTCCAGTCCAATGTAGCTATTGATACAGGGGTGGAGAACAGGAGGATGGAAGGGCCTTAGCTTTGGGGCACAGCTTCATGGCAATCAGGTGTAGAGCACAGACGGCCTGGCTCCAAGACTCAAACAAGGCCATCCAGGAAAGCTGCCAAATGTCCTGGAACAGAAAAAAATTCACAAAGCTTGTGGAAGAGCTTGATGCCTGTTTTCTTCATCTCAGTGTGTATCAAGGCTGCCTGCAGAGGGATTCATGGTCAACCCCCTGTCAGACATGGGGATGAGCTGGGACAGGTACTGTGAGTAATACAAAGATGAACAAAACAAAACCTCCATCTTCAAAGTTCCTGTAGACTTACAGAAGATGATAAGACTACTAATAGAAGTAAGAGCGTTACATAACATTTAACGTGCTCAGTGGAGCCATGGAATCACAGCAAATTATATCTGTAAAGACAGTTATTTCTGGATTCTGTTTAAATATAGAACTAGTCTCTTGGGTACAAAAAAAAGAACAATTTATCAGTCACAAATCTCTTCTCTGCAACATGCAGGCTTTAAATAGAATTTTAAAATGTTTCCTTCCAGTTCTAAATTTCTATGCCTCTCAATTCACATGCATATGAACCCTATATAGATACATAGTAGAGTATATAAACATAGATAATGAAATCTTATTAATTTGGACTTTGCTAATTTAAAATTTATGATCAACTACCTGAGTGAGGCTAGTTGAACTTTAATTTTACTTTTGCTCTATCAGTGACATCAGTAGCTCTTTCAACACACAGTATAAACAAATTTGAAAAGGAGTGCTCACCAATGTTAAAGAACAAACTGTGGCCAAAGCGTTTCAGAGCTCCTATTTGTATGCAGATAGCTGGAGTAGACGTCAGCCACTTGAACTAGTGTTTTTGATACACTTCACAGAGATTCCTGAGCTAGGGCCCCCTGAAAAGAGGTGGGTAAACACAGCAGGTCCCTGACCCTCACCCACCTCACCAGGGATCCTCAGGAACCAAAGTTTGACTTGACAGAGGGGAAGTCAGGTGAAAACATATCCCAGGAAGCAGCACCTAACACTTATCCCCTGAACCTCCTCTGGTAGCTCTTGGTCTGGCAGTAAAAATTGCCCGTAAAAAGTGAGTAACACAAAAGGTGTATTTTCTTTATTAATAGGTTATGTAAAACGCATTCATTTAGAAAAAAATACTGAATTCTTACTATGTAGGAGGCACTTTTATATATCTTTTTTACATTATATATTTTAGTACCATGTGTTTATTTCATCCATAGTTTTTGAAAATATGCTAGAAGAACATCTCACTATTATACAGTTAGCTCTAATGGGATTTTCAATTTCATTGCCTCATAAGGCTATATGTGGGCCTCACAGGCAAATGGGAATGTGACCAAAAGTAGAAACTAAGTTGATCCAGGAAAACTAAAATTTACCCAAAGTATGTAAGACTAAGGTCAGAAAAGCTAAAGTTGAGAATGAGATGCAAACTGAAAAAAGCCAGGAAAGGAATGAAAAACATTCTAGACACCACACAACTAGAATTTATTATACCTTAGAAATATTATCACGAAGTGAATTCTGAACAGGATATGAGTAAGGAGAGCGCTAATAGGAGTCATACAACCCACCTGGCTGAGTCAAAAGACTAATTTAGACAGGTCATTGTCCCCTCAATCTTCCTTGAACACACTGAGGTCATTTTCCAACTTGCTGTCTTTCCTAATGCAACTCCCTTCATCCACTGCCTGACTTTTTAGGCACCATTCATTCTTCAGAGCTGTGCTGCCCTTTAACTTCTCCTCAGGGCAGCCCTCTCCACTTCCTCCTGCCCAAAACGACAGTCACTTTCTGGATACCTATGAACCCTTATAACACATTGTTTACCAACAAAATGGCTCTTTAATGGGTGCTGAGTTCTTTTTCTGGATTAGACTACAGATTTTTTCCTTGCAAGACTAATGCCTTAAGCCTTTTAATAATTTACAAAGTTTCCTTCAGCATTGTTTTTTACCTTGCTTCAGGACTTAGCATTTCCACCCTTCAAGTTGTTATCCTTTCCAAATATTGTAGTGACTTTTAATGCGTAAAAGATAAAGTCTTAACTTTGTTGCATATTATTTAAGGGCCTTCATAATCTGGTCCCTGCATTTTATTTTAATAGGAGCTTTGGCCATTTGCCTATGTGCATCATGCCTTCTTCCCATGCTAAAGCTGTCAGACTTTGAAGTACCATGCCATTTCATCTCACTATGTAAAACTATCTATGACTCTGTGTCTTCTTAAACTATTTCAGTTTCTTACATACCTAACTCAAGGACCAATTACTTTCTTGACCACTCTCCAAGGGTGATACTTTGGTTACCACTATGCCCAATAAATGCCTTCCATATAGTTGTTCATATACTCATTTTACCAATGGCATCTTCTCTACTCTCAGAGAGGTTGGAAAGGGACAGAGCAGATTCTAGTTTGGGGAGAGAGTGCATAATTTGGCATTTCACACATTGCCATCATCATAATGACAACTCAAATGCTTGCTGAACACTGGCGAGTCAGAAATGAAAGCATTTAAAAGAGAGAAATCTCAGGGGAAGAGAATAGCAGGTGCAGACTCAGAAGCAGCAGCAAACTTGCAGTTGGCTGAGAACATCCCGGGGTGTTTTTTCCCCCTGGGATGGCTAAATTGGAGGGGTTTTGTTGTTGTTGTTGTTGTTGTTGTTTTTAATGAAGGGGGTAAAGGTGAGGGAAGGAGCCAATCTGAACAAAGCAGTGACTCAATAAGTAAAACATGAAATGAAACAGAAAAATAACCAAAGACTTCTGCCTGGGATGCTGGGGTATTGGCAGTGCCTTCACAGAAAATTATAAGCTTAGATTGAACATTCAGACCAGTTTCTACAATCTGATTTTGAAAAAAAATGTCTAGTAGGAGGAAAAACTGAATGGTTACCTACACTGTCCTTGCCAAGCTGAGGGCTTATGCTACCTGGTGGTAGTTAATCCAATTTTAGGTTCAATTCTTTGAGGAAAGAAGTGGGAGAAGGGAAAGAAAATGGGTGGGCTGCTCCCCAGGAGAACAGTGACGCTGGTTCCTTGGTCCTGAGGCTTTTATCTCTCTCATGCAGGCAGGAGTCTTACGGGAGGTCAAGGGGGAGGATTTTAGCAGAATATTCATCAGTTCTCCAGGTGTGCTCTTTCAGGGTCATGGTCTGCACTGATTGGTCAGTGACAAAGCAGGGGGTCTTTAGTCATTGCAGTTGGTTCTGGCATCATCCACCTGGTTTTGCTGCTTTTCTGGGTCTGGAGCTGAATCACAGCTGAGGCCTAGATGTTCTCTCCAGGGAGGAAAGGCCAGGAGAAGAGAAGTTACCCTGGGGGCCAGGTCCTTGTTTTCCCACTTTTGCCCTCTTCCAGGCACCTACGGCCTTCCGCCCTGGCAACCACCTGCACCTGGCTGGTACATTGCTCAACCATGTTGTTCAGCTACTTGTTTTCACTTGTCCTATTCCACTTGCCAAGGAATTTTCATAGCTTCTCACCATACTGTCTCAACAGCGTAAGAAGGTTTACCAGAGATGACATACAAAGTTTGGGCAGTCAAATTTGAACTCAGAGCTGCAGGAATCTTTCTGGTTCTGAACTAGGTTGCCTTCTGATTGTCATCATCTCTCCTCCTCAACTATGTATTTCTAATAATGGCTTTTCAGACACCATTCCTCCTGGTTTGACCCAGCCCCAGGATCCCTTGTAGCATACTTGACCCCTCCCTCAAATCCAGGCCATACTCCTGGGTGGGAATCTAAGAGAGAACAAATACTACTATGATTTTTAGGCCAATAAAGCCTTAATATATGGAATTATGATATTATGTATTTGTCTAGCTTTCTCAGCTAAAATGCAGATCAAGATGAAAAGAAACCTTTCAAAAAATGTATTCCTAGCCCAAGGTCTTGCCTGCAATATGCATTCAATGCTTTTTAATATTGATGTTTATACTCAAGAGTTAAGTGCCTATTCTAGGACAGAGGCAGGAATTATACAAGATGATTATGGAGAACACTTAGTGCCAGAAGGTAAGAAGGTGCTTTAAAAAAAGAAACTCATAATGATAGATTATGTCAAAGGGACAAAAGTGCCCAACAGAAAAGTCTCAGTTGGCCAATGTGGATTATAATCCAAAATGTAAAATAAATATCTATGAGTCTATACTGAGATGAAGTAGTAAATAAATAAAAAATGGAGGAAAATAGACAAATATCTTGTGCAGAAACATTTCAACTAATTTATGTAGATACTCCACCCTTCCAGAGGTGTGCAGGGAAGGGGGCATGGAAAAGGCACTTTCCAGCAAAGAAACCTGAAGAACCCGACTTCAGCACAGCGATCACCAGTGCTATGTCATGTAGACTTCTGCGTCTCCCTCTCAAAATCTGTAACCCAAGTCTAATCATTAGAAAAAATATCAGAGAAATCCCCATTGAGGAAAATTCCATAAAATACCTGACCAGGACTCCTCAAAGCTGCTAAAGCTGCTAAATAAAGTTCTTTATTTTCTTTTCTTAAAATATATTTTATTGATTATGCCATTACAGTTGTCCCATTCCCCTCCTTCACTCCCCTCCACCCTGCACACCCCTCCCCCCATTCCCCCCATTTGTTCATGTCCATGTGTCACAAGTGCTTTAGATTCTGTATTTCCCATAGTATTCCTGCCCTCCCCCTGTCTATCTTCTACCTACTATCTACACAACTTATTCTCTGTACCTTCTCCCCCCTTCTCCTCCTCCCACTCCCCTGTTGCTAACCCTCCATGTGATCTCCATTTCTATGTTTCCGCTCCTCATCTAGCTGTCCTCTTACTTTACTTTGGTTTTAGGTGTGGTTGTTAATAACTGTGAGTTTGCTGTCCTTTCACTGTTCATATTTTTTATCTTCTTTTTCTTAGCTAAGTCCCTTTAACATTTCATCTAATAAGGGCTTATATTTCATATAATAAGGGCTTGGTGATGATTAACTCCTTGAACTTTACCTTATCTGTGAAGCACTTTATCTGTCCTTCCATTCTAAATGAAAGCTTTGCTGGATAAAGCAATCTTGGCTGTAGGTCTTTGGATTTCATGACTTGGAATACTTCTTTCCAGCCCCTTCTTGCCTGGAAGGTCTCTTTTGAGAAATCAGCTGACAGTCTGATGGGAACTCCTTTGTAGGTGACTGTCCCCTTATCTCTTGCTGCTTCTAGAATTCTCTCCTTCATTTTAATCTTGGCTAATGTAATTATGATGTGCCTTGGTGTGTTCCTTCTTGGGTCCAACTTCTTTGGGATTCCCTGAGCTTCCTAGATTTCCTGGAAGTCTATTTCCTTTGCCAGACTGGGGAAGTTCTTCTTTATTATTTGTTCAAATAAGTTTTCCACTCGTGGCTGTTCCTCTTCCCCTTCTGGTGGTACTCCTATAATTCGGATGTTGGAACATTTAAAGATGTCCTAGAGGTTCCTAAGCCTCTCCTCATTTTTCTGAATTCTTGTTTCTTCATTCTTTTCTGTTTGGTCATTTTTTTCTTCTTTCTGGTCCACTCCCTTGATTTGAGTCCCAGTTTCCTTCCCATCACTGTTGGTTTCCTGTGCATTTCCCTTCATTTCATTTAGTTTAGCCTTCATTTGTTCCTCTAATTTGTGACTAAAATCAACCAGTTCTGTGAGCATCCTGATCACCAGTATTTTGAACTGTGCATGTGATAGGTTGGCTATTTCTTGGTCACTTAGAGTTATTGGCTCTGGGGCTTTGAGTTCTTCTTGAGCCATGATGTTTTGGTCTGTTTGAGCCTGTTATGTAACAGGAGCGAACAGATTAAGGAACACATTTTTTTAAAAGGCAAGAGCCACAGAAATAAGATGTGGGGTATTAGAGTTGGAAAGTAATTTAGTGGAATTTTAAAAGGGTATATGTGTAAGGAGTGAGGTATGACAAACTCTAAGATGGTAAGGAATGAGACCAAGAGGGATCATCCATTTTGCAATATGTGATGTGTGAACGCACTGGGAGAGAGTGTGATTGGGTAAATGGTAGGAAGTATTAATATTGTTAAAACCTACTTAGTCACTTCTTGGTTAGCAGCTTGAATTCAGACAATACTGTTTCTTAAGATTTGATACAATGGCTATTTTCTAGATTAAAAATGTTTTGTATTTTGGATTCAGCTAGACTGAGGGTACGAGAAACAGTAAATATTCCTGAGTACATATTGCCACCCAGTGGACAAATATGTATGATGCACAAAGCATTTGCAAAAGAAAAGATAAAAAGAAAGACAGTAAGATGATAGTGTTAGTGCTTTGGTTATGTTCGGTGAAAGCCAGTTATGTAATCCAAACCCAAATCACACCACTTATTTAAAATGCCAGAGTAGATTTTAATACACATTTAAAAATATTCTAATAATGGTATCAGAATATTTTGATATCAGTATTAAAAATTCTGATAATGGTTTAAAAATAGTATCAGTGGCTTTCAGCAATCAGAGAAAAATGTTGACTGTGCCTACACCATATTAAATATTAAAGGCTCATTAATGCTAATGAAACTTATGTCCATGAACTTCCAGTAAGACAGGTCAGAGATACTTAACTTAGAACAAGAAGAGGGTTGTCAACAAAGGGTTTAGAGATTCAAATCTTGACTCCCCGGGGTGCCATAAGAATCTTCTGATATTTTGTAGCCAAGTCTATTTACTGTGTTTCCTAAAAAGAATAATAGAATTTATGCAATTTGAATGACATTTAAAGATCCAAGGAAAACTACTAGTCTGGGGCTTTGTTTTTTTTATGTTTATGCAATATCCTCACCAAGAGGTTTGTCCCATCCCCCTTTGAACACCTCCAGAGAAGGAATCCACTAATGAATGTGCTTCTCCTTTGTTGGGTCTGGGATTTATTGATCTGACCTTACTTATATACTAATAAGCCAGACTATCACTGTTTCATGGATATTGGCAGAAGACATGAGATGCCTGAGATGGAGACAAAAGATTTCACTATTCACAGTTAACAAGCAGCGTGAGCATAGTTTTTGAGTTAGTTCCTTTTATAACCCAAGTCCCATGGAGGCACCAAAGAGGGGCCCAAATGTTTCTTGTGCACACAGTAGGTTTGTGTCCTAAGTTAAGAATAATAAGCTTGGGGTATCCACTGCTTTTATGATAAGTGGTCAAAAAGTATGCCTTTTTCCAAAGTGGAATTTTAACATATCCCTCATGGTACTTGCTTCAAACACAACTCTGATAAATGGGCTGGACAAAGAAAAACCAGAGCCTTGCTGGCTATTTAAGGCCCATAGTGGATTACCTTTCCCAGCATTCATGCTAATTCAAAATCAGCCTTCCTGTAATTTCCACTAATTAGTTCTGTTTTTCCTACCCCTTTAGCATTTTGTACTTCAAACATCTGCAATGTGCTATTCCATTGCCACTGATCTTTTCTCTGAGCTAATAATTTCTGATCCCTTTGACCATTCCTCCCACGATCTGGCTTTGGGTCCCCTCATCATTAGTATTGTTTTTTTCCCTGAAGTTGTTTAAGGGTTACTTCCCCAAGTAGACTAAATACTCCAATATGGTCTAATCGCTTCAGGACAGAATAGAAACATTACTTTGCTTATTCTAGAAGTATATCTCTGTATGGCTACCTGCTGGGGAATACTTGTGTGGTTTTGGAGACTATAGCCTGACTCCAGCAAGGCCTTGTCTCCACAGGAAGGCCAGGAATCGGGCAGCGGGCATAACCAGATACTAACACCAAGGGTTCCCATGGGAAGTCAGGCCTAAAGTATACATTGTATCCTTTGAAGCTTGTTTTGGTATAGCCCTGTTAATGTAAACCAGACAATGAAGTTCAAAGCATAAGGAGTGAACTCCTTGCTTCATGAAAAATACCTTGACACCATCTGGCACCAGTATGTCTCCAAGACTCTGACCTGAGATGATCTTATTGAGGTTTAACCTGTCCCTTATTATTACTATTACTATTACTATTATTATTATTTATTGAAGCATTTGGTAGCAACTCACAGATAACACTTAACTTTAGACCTATGTAGTTCAATAAAGATCAACATGGATATTTTTTCCAGAACTGCATTATCATTAACATCTAAAATATTAACAATCATTCCTTGGTATTATTTAATATCTAGTCCATATTCAAATTTCCCCAATTGTCTCAAAAACATGTTATTGTAGTTGGTGCCTTCTCATTGTAATCCAAACTAGGTCCACCCATTGCATAAAATTGTAATGTCTCCTAAGTCTCTTTTAATTTGAGTAATCCCCTTCCCAACCTTTCAAAAATTCTTACCCAGTTGGGAAAAGTAAATTATTTTTTTCCACTCTGAATTGATAGGATCCTAAATTTAATCCTCCCTCTCCCATATTTCTTTCTCTTAATTTTTATTTTTATTTTATTCTTGTTCAAGTACAGTTTTCTGTCTTATATTGCCAGCCCTGCCGCCACCCAGGGCTCCCCATCTCCCTCCCATTTCCGCCCCCACCTTAGTTATTGTCCATGTGTCCTTTATACTTGTTCATGTGAGTCCATTCCCTTTTCCCCTATGATTCTCTCCCCTCTCCCCTATGAACCCTGTCAGCCTGTTCTGTATTTGAGTGTCATTGGTCATATTTTGCTTGCTTGTTTGTTTTGTTGTTTAGATTCCTGTTAATGGTGATATCATATGGTATTTGTCTTTCACCGCCTGGCTTATTTCGCTCAGTATAATGCTTTTCAGTTCCATCCATGATGTTGCAAAGGGTAGGAGTTCCTTCTTCCTTTCTGCAGCATAGAATTCCATTGTGTAAATGTACCATAGCTTTTTGATCCAGTCATTGACTGATGGGCATCTAGGTTGCTTCTAACTCTTGGCTATCGTAAATTGTGCTGCTATGAACATCGGGGTGCATAGGTTCTTATGGATTGGTGTTTCAGGGTTCTTAGGATATACTCCTAATAGTGGAATTGCTGGGTCAAAAGGCACGTCCATTTTTAGTTTTCTGAGAAAATTCCATACTGCTTTCCATAGTGGTTGTACCAGTCTGCAATCCCACCAACAGTGAACTAGGGTCCCCTTTTCCCCACAACCTCTCCAGTGCTTATTGTTTCTTTCTTTGTTTATGATAGGTATTCTGATTGGTATAAAGTGGCATCTCATTGTGGTTTTAATTTGCATCTCTGATAGCTAGTGATATCGAGCACTTTTTCATATGTCTCTGGATCCTCTGTATGTCCTCCTTGGAGAAATGTCTGTTCAAGTCCTTTGCCCATTTTTTAATTGGGTTGATCGTCTTCTTTGAGTGGAGCCATGTGAGTTTTTTGTATATTTTGGAGATTAAACTTTTGTCTGAAGTATCATTGGAAAATATGTTTTCCCAAGCTGTTGCTTCTCTTTTTATCTTGATACTGTTTTCCTTAGTCATGCAGAAGCTTTTAATTTTGATGAGATCCCATTCATTTATTCTTTCCTTTATGTCCCTTACTCTAGAAGACGTATCAGTAAAAATATTGCTGCATGGAATATCTGAGATTTTCCTGCTAATGTTCTCCTCTAAAACTTTAATGGTTTCACGACTTATATTTAGGTCTTTTATCCACCTCGAATTAATTTTGGTGTATAGCGTAAGTTGGTGCTCGAGTTTCATTTTTTTTGCATGAAGTTGTCCAGTTCTCCCAACACCATTTGTTGAAGAGGCTATCATTACTCCATTTTATGTTACTGCCCCCTTTGTCCAATATTAATTGACTATAGAGATGTGGGTTTATTTCTGGGCTCTCTGTTCTATTCCATTGGTCTATGTGCCTGTTTTGATGCCAGTACCAGGCTGTTTTCATTGCAGTGGCCTTGTAATACAGTTTGATATCAGGTATTGTGATCTCTCCTACTTTGTTTTTTTTTCTCAAACTTGCAGCTGCTGTTCAGGGTCTTTTATGGTTTCATATAAATTTTTGAAGTGTTTGTTGTATGTCTGTGAAATATGCCATTGGTACTTTAATAGGTATTGCATTGAATCTGTAAATTGCTTTGGGTAGTATGGACATTTTGATGATGTTAATTCTTCCAATCCATGAACACGGTATATGTTTCCAATTGTTTGTGTCTTCCTTGATTTCTTTCTTCAGTGTTGTGTAGTTTTCTGTATACAGGTCTTTAACCTCCTTTGTTAGATTTATTTTCAGATATTTTATTTTTTTTTTGCTATATTGAATGGGATTTTTTTCTTGATTTCTCCTTCTGCTGTTTCATTGTTGGTATACAAAAATGCCTTTGATTTCTGAATATTGACTTTGTATCCCACTGTTTTCCCAAATTCATTTATTAGTTTGAGCAGTTTTTTGGTAGAGTCTATAGGATTTTCCATGTACACTATCATGTCATCTGCAAACTGCCAGTTTTGTTTCCTCCTTTCCGATTTGGATGCCATTTATTTCCATTTCTTGTCTGATCGCTGTGGCTAGAACTTCTAATACTATATTAAATAGAAGTGGTGAAAGTGGACAACCTTGTCTTGTTCCTGATCTTAGTGGAAAAGCTTTTAGTTTTTGCCCATTGAGTATGATGTTGGCTGTAGGTCTTTCATTTATGACCTTTATTATATTGAGGAATGCTCCCTCTATTCCCATTTTTCTGAGTGCCTTCACCATAAATGGGTGTTGTACCTTATCAAAAGCTTTTTCCACGTCTATTGATATGATCATGTGGTTTTTGTCTTTGCTTTTGTTTATGTGATGTATTACGTTTACCGATTTACAAATATTGAACCATCCTTGCATCCCTGGGAGGAATCCCACTTGGTCATGGTGTATGATGTTTTTGATGTATTGTTGGATGTGATTTGCCAATATTTTATTGAGGATTTTAGCATCTATGTTCATCAGCAATATTGGCCTGTAGTTTTCTTTCTTTGATGTGTCTCTATCTGGCTTTGGAATTAGGGTGATGCTGGCTTCATAAAAAGAGTTGGGGAGTTTCCCATCATTTTGGATTTTTTGGAATAGTCTGTGAAGTATAGGGGTTAGCTCTTCCTTAAAAGCTTTGTAGAATTCTCCTGTGAAACCATCTGGTCCAGGGCTTTTGTGTGATGGGAGTTTATTACTTCTTCAATTTCATCTGCTGTTATTTGCCAGTTCAGGGTTTCTGTTTCTTTTTCATTGAGTTTTGGAAGATTATATTTTTCTAGAAATTTGTCCATTTCACCTAGGTTTTCAAATTCCTTGGCATACAGTTCCACATAGTAATTTCTTACAATCCCTTCTATTTCTGTGGTATCAGTTGTAATCTCTCCTCTTTCATTTCTGATTGTGTTTATTTGGGTCCTCTCTCTTCTTGATGAGCCTACTTAAAGACTTGTCGATTTTGTTTATTATTTCAAAAAGCCAACTCCTGGATTCATTGATCCTTAGAATTGTGCTTTTAGTCTCTATGTCATTTAATTCTGCTCTGATCTTGGTACTTCCTTCCTTCTACTTGCTCTGGGCTGTCTTTGTTGTTGTTCCTCGAGTTCTTGGAGGCATAGGGTTAGGTCGTTTGTTTGAAATATTTCTATCTTCTTTAGGTAAGCCTGTACTGCTATGAACTTCCCTCCCAAGACAGCCTTCACTGTGTCCCATAAGTTTTGGGTTGTTGTGAGTTCATGTTCATTTGTTTCCAGAAGCTTTTTGATTTCTTCTCTAATTTCAATCTTGACCCATTCGTTGTTTAATAGCCTACCATTCAGTCTCCATGATTTTGGGTGTTTTGGTTTTTTTCCTGTGGGATTGGTTTCCAATTTCAGTCCCTTGTGATTAGAGAAAATGCTTGGTATGATTTTTATTTTCCTGAATTTGTTGAGACTCATTTCGTGTCCTATCATGTGGTCTATCTTTGAAAATGTTCCATGTGCATTTGAAAAGAATGTGTATTTAGCTTCTTTGGGGTGGATGGCTCTCTCCATATATATCAATTAGGTCCATTTCATCTAGGGTTTTGTTTAATGCTGCAATATGTTTGTTGATATTTTGTTTGGAAAATTTGTCCATTTTTGACAGTGGGGTGTTAAAATCCCCTACTATAATTGTGTTGCTGTCAATATCTTTCTTGAGGTCCTCTAGGATTTTCTTTATATATTTGGGTGCTCCTATATTGGGTGCATATATATTTATGATGTTAATGTCTTCTTGGTGGATTCTTCCCTTGAGTATTATGAAGTGACCTTCTGTATCTCTCTTTATGGCCCTGTTTTTGAAGTCTATTTTGTCTGATATGAGAATTGCTACCCCGGCTGTTTTTCTTGTCCATTTGCTTGGAAAATTTGCTCCCATCCTTTCACTTTTAGTCTGTGATGGTCTTTTGACCTGAGGTGGGTCTCTTGTACGCAGCACATGTGTGGTTCATGCTTTCTTATCCATTCAGCTATTCTATGTCTTTTAATTGGTGTATTTAATCCATTTATGTTTAAGGTTATTATTGAAAGGTACTTATTCATTGCCATTTGTGTACCTGTGTTCCTCTCTATCTCTCTCTTTTCTTTCCTTTCCTAAAGCAGCCCTTTGAGTAATTCTTGTAGAGCTGGTTTGGTGGAGGCGTATTCTTTTAGACTACTTTTGTCTTGGACGCTCTTTATTTGGCCTTCTATTTTGATTGAGAGCCTTGCTGGGTAAAGTAGCCTTGGTTGTAGGCCTCTGATTCTCATTACTCGGAATATTTCTTGCCAATCTCTTCTTGCTTGGAATGTTTCCATTGAGAAGTCAGTAGCCAACCTTATTGGGTCCCCTTTGTATGTTACTTTCTTTTTCTCCCTTGCTACCTTTAGGATTCTCTCTTTGTCTTGGAGTTTTGGCATTTTTAATGATGATGTGTTTTGCAGTAGGCCTCTTTGGGTTCCACCTAATTGGGACTCTGCGATTCCTGGATTCGTGTGACTTTATCTCTGCTCAACTTAGGAAAATTTTCTGTTATTACTCTTTCAAGTAGGTTTTCTATCCCTTGTTCTTCTTCTTCTCCTTTTCGTATTCCCATTATTTGGATATTATTACATTTTATATTGTCTTGCATTTCTCTTAAACTCTCCTCATTTTTTCTGATTCTCTCTTCCATTACTTGGTCCATCTGGGCGATTCTTTCTACTCTGCCTTTGATCCTGCTTATGCAGTCTTCCGCCTCATCAATCCTACTCTTCATACCTTCTACTGTGTTCTTCAGTTCAGAAATTGTATTCTTCATTTCCTCTTGGCCTTTGCTGATGGTTTCTATTTCCTTTTTCATGTTGGTATTTGAGAAGAGTTCATTGTAGCTCTCGTGTAGTTCCTCGTAGCTTGTTGTAAGCTCTTTGAATTTCCTGATAACCAGTGCTTTGAATTCAATATCTGATAGTTGACTTGCCTGTATTTCATCTAACATTCTTTCTGAGGCTTCCTCCTTTTCTTTCATTTGGGGATTGTTTCTTTGTCTTCCCATTGTTTGTTATACTCTTCTTGTTGGCCTCAGCTTCTTAAATTGATCTGTTCTGGTTCCCTGGGTTTATAGTGTGAACTTCTGTGGTAGCATACCTGTGAAATTCAGAGGTGTAGTCTCCTGCAGGTATCTTGGTGTTCTCTGCTTCCACCTACTCCTTTCTTTATTGTGGGTGTGTGATCAGTTGGATGGGGAGGCAAAATGGTTTATGATAGCACAAGAGTATTTTATGTTATTTACAGACACAGTTGGTAGAGAGGAAATAGTTAATCTTTAGGCTATGTATAGAGTTAACCGTGCTCTTCGACCCAGCTTGCCACTTTTAAGAAAGGATGGACATAAGTTAAGTCTCTTGTTGGGAAGGGGAGGTTTGTGAGTTGTATCCAGAAAGCAGTGTGGTTGCAGGTGGTCAGATTTTCAGGTAAGGTGAGAGTACAGGTTAGTAACTAGGTGTAGTGTGTGAGTAAATAGAGTAATAGAATTCAGGAACCTGTAAAGTGGTCTAACGTCCGAGATATGTGTTATGAAGTATTACCGTTGTATAGAACAGCTCTTATTTACAATAATATTAGAGCAACACTCACGTGATAGACTCTATGTGATCTGCCTAAATGGGGGTTATAGAGCTTGGGTAGTATGCCAAAGGAAAGCAAGTGAAGTATAGAAAATTAGCAATACACTGTGGAGGAAAGAGCAGTGGGAACTTGTCAGGTAGTACAATATAATCAGCCAGGGCTAAGAAACCTGTACGGAAAGAGGAGGAATAGAAAGATATTCTTTAAATAAAAAAAGAAGAAGAATGCAAAAAAATAATAATACACCTAAAAGAAAACTAAGCAACACACAAACAAACAATTCAACACACACACACAGATACACACACACACACACACACACACACACACACAAGTCAGGAGAAAGGAGGAATAAGTGGAAAATTTGGGAAGAACAGAAGGACTAAAACTGGACAAAAAGAAAAAGAAATGAGGGACAGAGTATTGAAAGATAGAGCAACAATACAGTTGAAAAGATATAAGATTACTTTAAAAAGAAGTTGAGAGAGGGAAGGGGGAAAAAACCACACACACACACACACACACACACAAAAAAAAACAAAATAAAAATAAAAAAAAAATGCACCCTTCCTTTTTGGGTTTCAAACTGTCCAAACCGGTTTTTCCGGTTTTTCAGCTGGCCGGGCCTATCTGAGAGCAGGTATGCAGGTGTGCGATTATTAATAATAAATTATTAATAATTGCAGTTTATTATTAATTAAATAAGTCAGCCACTGCCTTGCTGTGAGTCCTCTCTGCCCTGGCTGCCTATCTCCATCCCTTTTACTGGTCTGGATGAATGTTTCTCCCTTAACTCTCTGGTTGGCAGACTTCCATACAGTTCAATTTTCTGGTAGTTCTGGTTATTTTGTTTTTAAATTTGTTGTTCTTTTGGTTGTGTGAGGAGGCAAAATGTATTTACCTACACCTCCATCTTAGCTAGAAGTTGGTTTTCAGTAAGAGTTTTAAAGTGATGAGCAATTGAGAATTGCTAGTCTGATCACAAATCTAGGATATCTCCCAACAAATTATTCAGTAAGATAATCAGTTAGGATTACAGGTATTTTAAAAAGAGATAAAAGTTATCATCACAGACCATACTAATAGTTCTTGAAGTCTGGCTGCCTTTATAAGGATACTTATACTTCTTTATAAGGATACTTTTTTTTGCTATGTTTTACAATTAGAGAAAAATACACCCCACCCCACCCCCCCCTTATGTGATTTCTTCTATTTCCTTCACCAGCAGTTTGAACAACCTGGAGTTTCAAGGCCAAGCAGAGGAATACCATTTGCACTGAGAAAATCAGGCCTGAAAAGCTCGAAACTTACAATATGAAAAGTAGAGGACAGAATAGTAATTTTAGCAAATGAAATCTGAGACATATAGTATTCCAACTCTGTCTTCATCCAAACCCACAGCTTTTGGAAGGGAAGTGTAGAGTCACAGTGAAGGAGATTCCTGCTCAGACTTTGAAATGACTAAGGTCTGCAATATTACCAAGGCCAGATTTTTCTTTATTTACTTTAAACAGATGTAATCTTTGGAGATTTATAAATTAAAATCTACATAAAGTAAAATTATATGAATAAATTTAAGGTGAAAAAAGATAAAGCAGATAAAGTTTCTCCCTGTATGTCTCTTTTATTTCTTCTAAAGTACTTTGGAAAATTAAAGATGTGATTTCCCATAAAGTTGTAACAGGACAGAACATTAGATTTTTTTCCCTGTTGTGGAGTGTTTGATGAATGATTAAAGATGAAAACAGTGGCCCCATATTCTAGAAAGGAACCAGGCATGAAAACAGAATTTGCTAAGACGTAAACTCCAGACAATTCCTGGTACCCTAAAATTATTACCTACCTGTAGAGAATAGGACTTCATGGGGTGGGGGGAGTTGGTGAGAATTATTTAAAGAGCATTGTCAGAGTCTTGTGCATTTGCCTTCCCTCCTCAAAAGAACCCCCACTCCCCAGCAGAACTAGGTGCTGCAGGGAGTTGCTGAATCCAGTTTGCAGGCCAAAGATGGAGCCCTTCCTGCCCAGGGTGCCATATCAGCAAACTAAACTTTCTTCTTCCTTTAAATGCTTCCACCTGACCAGTAAAGCAGTCAGCCAATCCCCAAACACTAAAGTTAATTCTGGACTTAGGTACTTGTTCCTTCTTACCCCAAACAAGGTTGACTGTGTGACCCAGCCAATGATATTTTATTTTTCTCTTCCTGTTCTTTATCCTTTATCCTATAAAAGTGTCCTGACTTTTGCCCCACTTTGTTTTCTCTGAATAAAGACTTTCTGCTTCATGAAGTATTAAAGTTTATGTCTCCTAAATTGTCTTCTCTAATAATTTTTCAACTGCTCTAAAGCAGACCATTTAAGAAGGCTTACTAACCTTACGTGTGGGTCCCAAGTTTGGGGGTTGCATGGACTGCAATCTGTGCCTATCTCTCTTGTTTAAAGAAAAGAGGCTGACTAGTGGTTGGGGCTGCCTCTAAAGAAAGAAAGGGCTTTGTTGAGAGTAGACTGTATACCCAGAATTTGAAGGGGCACACTGCCAAGTTCACACCAGGTTAAAACACCAAAGCTAGAGTCTTTAAAAAACTTTACCCAGGAGACTAGAGAATAGCTGTGTAGAGTGTACCATCAAAGCAGGAGCTAAAGGGTCAGGTGGACAGCACTTTGTCTGCAAGTGTATATGTGGAGGGTATAAGTTGAAGAAGTCTCCCACTAAACCAACCTATCTCCCATCCTTCTTTTCTATAAAAACTCTGGCAATAGCAAGTGGAAAAGTTGAGCATGATGGGGAAAACAGAGACAAATCAAGCCTTATTCCTCAATGTCTGTCTAGTCCAAGCTGAGGGAGGAGAAGCTTTAAATTTAGATTAGATTGAACTTGTTAATATTCTAAAATTTGTCACAAGTTGGAAATAGGAAAGTCTAATAATGGGTAAAGTAACATGGCTGACCCCCTTAAAACATATCTCCATTACAAAGGTTCTTTCCTTAGAATTACTTTAATGTGTCATTATTATTTACATAAATTCAACAAAATATTGAAACTATAACAGTACCTGGTAAAAATTGGCAACACACACACACACACACACACACACACAAAAGTGGTTTATTAACTTCATCCTTCCAGACTTTGTATTGGATGATTTCTTTCCCCCACTCCCAACTCCATTTTTCTTCTATAGATACTATATGATTACATTGTGTTAGTATCCTTGCTATAAACTAAAAATATGAAGATGGTTAAGACATGGTCCTTCCTCTGATGGAGCTCATGTTTAGTAGTAGACAGTAAATTGACCAACATTTAAAAATCAGTACACTAAGGACTACACAAAATAATGCACAGAATGCTAGTGAGACAACCAACCAAGGAAATGTTCTAAAGAGGTGACCCCAGACCCAAGTCGTAAAGGTTAAGTCTTATTCAAGAGAAGTGGGGCTAAGAATTGCTGTGCATAGAGAACCAGCATTAGGTACAAAACCTGGAGGCATGGGTAAATATGGCTGTGGAGGACACTGGCAGGACCTACCATGGAGCTAATGAGACAGAAGAAATGATTGTTCATGTTTTCAGATACAGAAAAACTTGCCTTATGTGGTAGAAGACAGACCTCTCAAAGTTAACATGGCCCCTCACCTTGCCTAATGGAACAAAAGCTACTGAGCTTCATATATGGTGTGACATACTACTCACTGTGTATATTCCACATTGACAATGGAACTTTGGTTTTACCTCCATGAGGAACTAGGACACTGCAGTGTTGTATCCATTCACTTAGATGTATATATTGCATGCATCCTTGGTACTGCCTGTTTGCTAATTTAGTGGAAAGCCTAAATGAAAGTAGCCTTGAACTCAGAGTTCTAGTCAGTCTTTGAACACAAACCAACCTCTCTGTGGTCTGACCTAGCTTAATGGCATATTCTAGAAAATTTTTTAAAAAGTACAGAATGGCTGGAGTATATGGTATAGAGTGAAAAGTGAAAAGTGAAAAGAAATTGAAGAGGTAACCAGAGGTAAAATCATGATAGCAGTTATACACTAAGTGAGTAGATCTTTATCTTGGAGATAGTGAAAAAGCCGTAAAATAATTTTGAGGTATGTAATATGACAAGATTTGTATTTTGGAGCAATCATTAATGGCAGCATAAAAAGGGATTTGATGAGCAAGGACTAGTTAGAAGGCTGCTCTAATGAGGTAGGTGAGAGATGATGATCTGAAGGTCTGTGGAAATTGAGATAAAGACACAGGAATAGATTGTAGATTTGCAGTCAGTATAGTGTGGGAAGGGAAGGGGTGAAGGAAATGAAGGCAATCAGAAACACCCTAGAGTTTCTGGAGGGGCAGCTACATGAATAATTTCATTCTCTGAGATAGCATGCCAGAGGGGAACAGGTTTTAGAGAAAAAAGTGAAGAGCTGTGTTTGGAGGATGTTATTTCGAGAGGCCCATAGGACATGTCTAAGAGGCAACTCTCTAGCCAAGTCTCAATACATATTTAAAAGTAGAAAACTCAAAAGAATTAAATTACCCTGTAAATATAAAATATCAATTATAAAAACAAAGATGATGGGAGGCAGATAAAAATACAACTCTGAAACATATGCTTAAGGAAATCAAAATAGGAAAATACTGGCAAGATGTAAGCTAAAGCAATATGTGATGCAAAACTAAGAATTAAGAAAACCAAGGATATTAAAAACTCACAACTCAACTGTCACCATGAACAAACTTATTTTCCACAAAGGTTTCTCATGAAATGAAAATGCTCTTCTTTTTAGAAAGGAATGTGATATTTTGAGCTATAGAGTCTGCTGGAAATTTTAATTGTTTAATAAAATACAGTAACTGGACATCCCAGCCTTCTAAGAATTGAGTAAAAGAGCCTGCCTGCTCCAGATACAGAGAGGACATAGTTTAGTTCCAACACTTGGCAAAAAGACATAGGGAATTTGATATAAGCACTTCTTTCTCTACAAAGAAAATACACCTAAGGAGAGTGTAAAGAGTGTGTCTCAATGCAATTAACATGTAATCATCGAGTCCAAACTAAATGTGTCAGAAAAAAATACTGGCAGATTTCCTTTTCCTTCATTAAGCAACAGCCTAGCACAGAACAATGTCATTACTTAAAGTAGCTGCATAGTCTTTGAAATCACAAGTTTAGAAATGCTGCCTACAGTGGAAATATACATGCTCTAGGCCAGAGTTCCCATAAACACATATGGTGAGCATATGGACCACATTTCCCATTCTTTAATGTAGTTTACAGAAGTTTTATAGAGAGAAATCTATAATTCTACAGCATCTAATGTATTTATCTGAATTTACATTCGCTAGAGCAAGAGGCTATATATCACACATAGAAGATAAATATTTCTTGTACACTATTTAGCACACACACAGAGATACACACACATGCACACAAACACACAGATAACTGAGCAGTGCTTTCTTTAAAGTGCTGGATTTGACTCACAGACATGGATAACACTGTAGTAATTGCAGGGGATGGAGGGGGAGTATAAGGAGTCTAAATGGTAATGGAAAAAAATACAATAAAAAATAAAAAAAGTGCTGGACTTCCATAGACTAGTGCATTCCCAAAGAGTTCACATAAAAAATGAAATAAACACACTGTAAATTTAACTTTAGGACAACCTAATGAAAACAAATACCACTTTGAGATATAAAATGATGTAATTCAGATGGCACTGTCATCAGATCTTCTCTGAATTCATGGGTATTATTTATGATTTTGTCATGTAATACAGAGTAAGTTTCTCTAAATTCCCACCCCCCCAAAAAAAATCAACTTACAGAAAAGCAGTTACTGGGGATTCTATAGAAGTGAGGTCCAGGTGGTTGAGGGCTCCTGAATGCTTTTATCTACTTGAACTACAATATGCTACATCTAAAGGGCAAAACATTCATTAACATTAAATGTTCTCCTTTTTTCCTGTATAAGTAAATAGAGATATAGATTGGTTCAACTTTATATTAAAAAAAGAGCAGAGCTATTTAAAGAAATGCTACCTCCAAGTAGAAAGATCTTTTTTCTATGTGCTTTATAAAGTAGTGGAGTATAGTACATTTAGTCACTATGATGACTAAATGTTTTATAATTAGTACCTCCAAAAAATCATGTCATGAACCTTTGTTTGATTTTCAAACTTAATTTCTCTTATTAAAATTACAACTGCTATTTCCTATGTGCAGCTAAGTAATAGTGCTTAGATCGAAAACAAAACTTATAAAAAATTATCATGTGGTTGCAGCTTAAAAGTCCCAGGAACCTATATACAAATGCCTAAGAATGGCAGATTCTGCAGAGACCATACAATATGATCACTTAACAACCTAGTCATTTTGCTCCTGAGTTACTGAATCAATACTTTTCACACAGTAAATAGATGAAGACAACTTTTCACCATAGATAATCAAAACAGTTTTATTTGGGTTTTGAATATTTTCACACATAAAGTAACATATGACTAATATTCTATAAATTTATAAACTATAAACAAAATAATGCACAGTAAAAAATTGGAAAGTTATCAACCTTTCCCAATGTGATGTCAAGGACATGAAAACACTGCCCTACATTTTATGCCTACTCTTTGCCTGGAAAATAAACTCCAAACTCTTTGACATGGCATTTGAGACCCTAAATAATCTGTTTCCAACTTGTTTTTCCAGAAACTCCTGTTCACACACTCCTCTCTCTAGAACATGCTACAAATGTTGGGTTTCATACTCTAGTTCATAGTGTTCCCTCAATGTGTTATGACTTTTTCATTTCTCAAAAACTTGTACATCTTTCAGGCCCCCATGATCTGTCATTTACTCTGTAATATCTTCTCCATACATCCTGCCTCTAGATAGTATTAATCATTTCTTCTTCTGTACTCTTCTACTGCAATTAAAATTAAATTTAAGTGTTAGAATTATTTATCTCCTCCCCTGAATTACACTCAAAGGGAAAAAGTTTTACTCATTTTGATTTCACCCAACAAGCTTCACAAAATGACTATAAACAGAGGGTACACAATAAATACTGGGCTGAACAGATCTAGTCTTGATTTACATAACAAATACAACAAACTTTAATAATAATCCTCATCTGTATAAAGTGTGAAAGCCACATCACACTGATTTTTTTTGTCAGTTATTGTTAGGATCAAATGAAAATCACTTGGCTTTGAATACTAGTGAAAATTTACCCTAAACATGAATTCTCCACAGTATCCTTTCAGTATTAAGTAAATCAAACAACTAAATTTCTCTTGTAGTCAGTTTGGAAGGAGGCAGGAAATAGTTATGCAAAAATTCAGTCAAGTACCTGTAAAAATAAATAGAAATCAAATATAAGATTCTTACTAATGCTATTAAGAGTATCAAGGTAAGAATCATTTAGTCTGTTAAAGTCTTTGTATGTTAAAAGTTTAGAGACATTCTGAAGACTAAAAAGAACATTAATTCAGTTAAAAGTAACCGTAAGGAAGATTAGATACATGCTAAAGGGTCAGTATTAAATCACTGTCACAAAATATTTTTATATAACTCTTAAAAACTCTAATAAATGATAATTCAATAAAATTGCATTCAATATTGCTCTGTAGACTGTAGATCAGCTGTCAGCACACAACAGACTATAGGCCAAACTTGGCCTCTCATTTGTTTTTTGAAAAAGTTTTACTGAAACCTAGCCATACCCATTTGTTTCTCTATCATTCCTGTCTGATTTTGTTCTGCAAAGTTGAGTAGTTGAGACAGAGACTGTGTGTCTCACAAAGCCTAAAACATTTACTATATGATCATTTAAAAAAAATCAGCCAACTCCTGTAGTAGACAATCAACTGGAATTCTAGTTTGAAAACTTAGCCAGTCTGTGTATGTGAAGATTTATTATTCTAGCATTTAGAATATTTATCCAAAGACTTCATCTCAAAAAGAAACTTTTAAGAAAGGTATAAGAAATTATGACCTGACAAGCTCACTTCTGGGCATGTACAACAAACACTATGGGTGGTTACCACAGGGGAAGGTTGGGGAATAGGGTAAAGTAGGGTAAAGGGTGTCAAATTTTTTCATGGAGACAGAAGGAGACCAGACTTTGGGTGATGAACACACAATTGAATATACATTTCATATACTATAAAGTTGTATATCTGAAACATATAATGTTATTAACCAATATTGTCCCAACAAAATTAATCTTTTAAAAAGGGATATTATGATATAAAAAAGACACAGAGTAGTTGAATGGATAAGAAAACTTGACCCATGCATATGCTGCCTCCAAGAGACCCACCTCCCAACAAAAGACCTACACAGATGGAAGGTGAAGGGCTGGAAAAAAACATTCCAAGCAGCCCTGGCTGGTGTGGCTCAGCGGACTGAGTGTGGGGCCTGTGAACCAAAGACTCGTGGTTTGATTCCCAGTCGGGGCACATGCCTGGGTTGCAGGCCAGTTCCCAGCAGCGGACCCACGAGAGGCAAACACTTTGGTATTTCTCTCCTTCTCTCTAAAGATAAATAAATAAAATCTTTAAAGAAAATATTCCAAGCAAATGGGGAAAAAAAGCCAGGGTAGCAATACTTGTATCAGACATACGATACTTTTAAAAAAAGTGGCCACAAAAAGAGACACAAAAGAACATTTCATAATACTCATATATCCATCAAGAAGATAAACATTATAAACACATATGCATCCAACATAGGAGCACCCAAATATATAAGGAAAATCTTGGAGGTATTCAAGAAAAATATTGACAGCAATACACTTATAGTAAGGGATTTTAACACCCCACTGTCAAAAATGGATAGATGTTTCAAACAAAATACCAACAAGGATATTGTTGAATTGAATGGTGCAATAGATGAAATTAACTTAATTGATATATACAGAAACTTTCACCTCAATGAAGCAAAATATATATTCTTTTTAAATGTACATGGAACATTTTAAAGAAAGACCACATGATATGTCACACAACAAGGCTCAACAAATTCAAGAAAACTGAAATCATATCAAGCATTTTCTTGGACCAAAATGGCTTGAAACTAGAAACCAACCTCAAAGAAAAAACTCAAAAACATTCTAATTCATGGAGACTGTATAACATATTATTAAACAATGAACGGGGTCACAATGAGATCAAGAAAGAAATCAAAAAGTTTCTGGAAACAAATGAAAATGAACTAACAGTCCAAAACCTATGGGACTGTCCTGAGGCAGTCCTGGGAGGGAAGTTCATAGTGATACAGTCCTACCTAAAAAAGATAGAAACATTTCAAATAAAAAACCTAATGCTACATCTAGAAAAACTGGTGGAACAACAACAAACAAAGCCGAGAGCAAGTAGAAGGAAGGAAATAACCAAAATCAGAGCAGAATTAAATGACATGGAGACTAAAAGAACAATTCAAAAAATCAATAAATCCAAGGAGCTGGTTCTTTAAAAAGATAAAAAAAAAAAACAACAACTGACAAGCCTTTAAGCAGACTTATCAAGAAAAAAAGAGAGAGGAACCAAATAAATAAAATCAGAAATGAAAGAGGAGAAATTACAACAGATACCACAGAAATAAAATAATTGTAAGAAATTACTATGAACAATTATATAGAAATTTGAAAACTTGGGTGAAATGGACAAATTTCTAGAAACATATAATCTTCCCACACTGAATCAAGAAGCAGCAGAAAGTCTGAACAGATGGGTAACAGCTAGTGAAGCAGTAATCAAAAAATTCACAACATACAAAAGCCAAGGGCTGGATGGTTTCACAGGATAATTCCACAAAACATTTAAGAAACGGCTAACCCCTACCCTTCTCAGACTATTCTAAAAAGTCCAAGAAGAGGAAAGACTCCCAAACTCTTTTTATGAGTTTGGGAGTCAGCATCATCCTAATATCCAAACCAGATAAAGACACAAGAAAGAAAGAAAACTAAAGGCCGATATTGCTGATGAACATAGACAGTAAAATCCTCAACAAAATATTAATAAATCTCATTCAGCAATGCATTAAAAAGACCATACACCACGATCAAGTGGAATTCATCCAAGACACAAGGATGGTTAAATATTCTCAACTCCATGAACATAATACATCACATAAACAAAAGGAAAGACAAAAATCATATGATCATATCAATAGATGTGAAAAAAGCATTTCATAAGGTACAGCACCCATATATGATGAAAACACTCAGCAAAGTGGGAATAGAGGGACATTCCTCAACACAATAAAGAAACCTACAGCCAACATCATACTCAATTGGCAAAAACTAAAAGCTTTCCCACTAAGATCAGGAACAAGACAAGGATATCCACTTTCACCACTTCTATCAACAAAGTACTGGCAGTCCTAGCCACAGCAATCAGACAAGAAAAAGAAATAAAAGGTATCGAAATTGAAAGGAGGAAGCAAAACTGTCACTTTTTGCAGATGACATGAGAGTGTACATAGAAAATCCTACAGACCCCACCAAAAAACTACTTGACCTAATAAATGAATTTGGCAAAACAGCAAAATAGAAAATCAATATCAGAAACAGAAGGAATTTTTGTATACCAACAACAAAATAGCAGGAACAGAAATCAGGAAAAATATCCCATTTGATATAGCAACAAGAAAAATAAAGTACCTAGGAAGAAACCTAACCAAGGAGGTAAAAGTATGCAGAAAACTACACTACGCTGAAGAAAGAAATTAAGGAAGACAAAAATAAATGGAAGCATATACCATGTTCATGGACTGAAAGAATTAACATCATCAAAATATCCATACTACCCAAAGCAATTTATTGATTCAATGCAATCCCTATTAAAATACCAATAACACATTTCACAGATATAGAAAAAATATTTCAAAAACTTCTAAGGAATCATAAATGACCCTATATAGCCTCAGTAATTCTGAGAAAGAAGAACAAAGTAGGAGAGACCACAAGACCTGATATCAAACTGTATTAGAAGGCCATTGTAAGCGAAACAGCCTGGTACTGGCATAAAAACAGGCACATAGACCAATGGAATGGAATAGAGAGCCCAAAAATAAACCCAAGTCTCTATGGTCAATTAATATTTGACAAAGGGAGCAGGAGCATAAAATGGAGTAAAAATAGCCTCTTTAACAAATGGTGTTGGGAGATTTGGAGAAAGATGCAGAAAAATGAAACTTGACCATCAACTTATACCATACACAAAAATAAATTCAAGATGGATAAAAGACTGAAATATAAGTTATGACACCATAAAAGTCATAGAGGAGAATATATGCAGGAAAATTTCAGATATTCCATGCAGCAATATTTTCACCAATATTTCCCCTAGAGCAAGGGACATAAAGGAAAGAATAAACAAATGAGACTATATCAAACTAAAAGGCTTCTGCACTGCTAAAGAAAGCACCAGCAAAGTGAAAAAGGAACAGACAGGAGAACATATTTGCCAATGATACCTTGTGCAAGGATTTTATCTCCAAAATATATAAAGAACTCACACGACTCCAAACCAGGAAGGCAAACAATCCAATTAAAAAATGGTCAAAGGATCTGAACAGATACTTCTCCAAAGAAGACATACAGAGGGCCCAGAGACATATCAAAGGATGCTCAACATCATTAGCCATTAGAGAGAAGCAAATTAAAGCCACAATGAGATACTGGTTCACACTGGTCAGTATGGCTATCATTAACAAATCAACAAACAAGTGCTGGAGAGGTTGTGGAGAAAAGGTAATCCTAGTACACTGTTGGTAGGAATGCAGACTGCTACAGCCACTGTGGAAAACAGCATGGAATTTCCTGAAAAAAAAAAAAAACAAACAAACTAAAGATGAACTGCTTTTTGACCCAGCAATTCCACTGCTGGGATTATACCCTAAGAATCCTGAAGAATTAAGTCAAAAGAACTTAGGTACCCGAATGTTCATAGCAGCCATAAGGCCAAGTGCTGGAAACATCCTAAGTGCCCATTAGGAAATGAGTGAATCAAAAATCTATGGTACATTTCACAATAGTATGTTACACAGCAGAAAGAAAGCAGGACCTCCTACCCTTTGCAACAGCATGGATGGAACTGGAGAGTATTACGCTAAGTGAAATAAGCCAAGTGGTGAAAGACAAATACCACATGATCTCACCTATAAGTAGAACTTAATCAACAAAACAAACAAGTGAGCAAAACAGAACAAGAGACATGGAAATAAAGAACAAACTGATAGTTACCAGAGGTGAGGGAAGAGAGAGGTAATGTGGGTAAGAAGAGGAAGGGTCAAGTCAAGAAACAAGTATAAAGGACCCATGGACAAGGACAGTGGTGGAGGGAAGATTGTATGTGGGGGAGCATGTGGGCAGGGCAGGAGAGAGTAATGTGGGAAATTGGAGATAACTGTAATTAAGCAACAATAACGAAATTTAAAAAAAGAGTAAACACACACATACACACACACACACCCAAAAAGGGGTATTATAATAAGAAATGTACAGATGCCATCTACATGAAAGATATGCAGCATATACATACAGAATATTTTTAAAGAATAAATTATTTTATTTTGATACTTTTAACATATGCCTGCCTTATTATTCTTCATTAACTAAGAAAAGCAATGGTCTTGTGACATAATAGAGTAGGTCAGTGAAAATTAACTTTTCCACCACTGTTGCTTCACTAAAAAGTAGAAATTTAATTCTTCCTATATGAATAAAGGAGTAAAGTTAAATATGATTATTTTTAAAAATAAGGAGAAGAAATGACGAAAAGAGGGATAAGGAGAGAGGGGAGAGAAAGAGGAATATTGGGAAGAGCAAACTTACTATACCTCATTCTCTAATTGATATGAAGCCAATCTGTGTACCGAAATTAAGACCATCTCGGACGTGGGAGAAGTACTTGTCAGGATGGCAGGACGTACAGAGGTTGAGATCTTGCTTTTGGTCCTGAATATTCTGTGGTAGAATTCCTCCCTTTTCTAGAAGAATCCTTAGGATAAAATTTTTTCAAAAGATAACAAGTTTATATTACCAACAGTTAAAGTAATATGAAATAAGTATGAACACTGGTGTGAAAGAATTTGTACAAAGATATGCTTGGAACATTGCAAGTTGTTATTTAGTTACAGAACTTGGACATGTCAGGAAATTATAGATTTTTATCACCATTTATCTCCTATATGAACTATCCAACCTTTCATATTATCCTGCAGACGTGATCTGGATACAGAATTTTATAACTGAAATCAAGTACTTATTTCAGAAGAAACTGTAAAGTTACCAAGGTATTTGGAGACAAGATTCATTTGATTCAGACAGCGCATGCTTTTTAGTCATTTGACCCTCCCATCTTTTTTCTCCAATTCTGCCCAGAAAAGTTGCTTCTCCATAAAGACTTCATGATATATAATATGACTATAAATTAGTGATACTTATTCCAAAAATAAGATGTATGTTTTTCTTTCTTTTTTTATTGTTGTTCAAGTGATATCTTGGATGGATCTGGAGAGCATTATGCTAAGTGAAATAAGCCAGACAGTGAAAGACAAATACCATATGATCTCACCTATAAGTGGAACCTAATCAACAAAACAAACAAAATATAAGCAAGGAAAATATAACCAAGAGTAACGTTTAAGAATCCATTTCAATCTTTTCTGCTAATGTGCTAAATCTAGGCAATGTGCTAATTGCAACGTTTTCTGCTAATGTGCTAATTCTGAGGCAGAATCTAGGCAAGTTTTTGATGAGTGAAATACATACATGATTCAAATCAGACATTAATTTTCCTTTGTTGAAAGGACAAATAATTTTTAACAACTAATAACAGCAAAACTTCATAAACCCCAAACTGTAAGGGACCATAAAAACCTGAAAGTGACTATGTGTTTATATTATCTAGTATTTTTGCTAAGAAATATATTCCTCGATTAAAAAAATACCAATGATTTTAAAATATCAGTTTCCTAGTTTGTCATATTTATTTATTTTAAAGGATTTTATTTATTTATCTTTAGAGGAGAAGGGAAGGAGAGAGGGAGAGAAATATCAATGTTTGGTTGCCTCTCGTGCATCCCCTGCTGGGAACTGGCCTGCAATCCAGGCATGTGCCCTGACTGGGAATCGAACCGAGATCGTCTGGTTCACTGGCCCACGCTCAATCCACTGAGCTACACCAGTCAGGGCTAGTTTATCATATTTAGAAGAATTTAGTTGACGAGTACCTATGAAGTAGAGCACATGTTAATTTTTCTATATCAAGTTTAACCTTCACTTTTAAATCATTAGAGATACCAGCCAGGAAAATGTCTATTATTAAAACTTAGATAAGAACATATTTCATATTTAAAATGAGTTTTTGTGTACATGTGTATATCTGCTATTTAAACATCTGCCACCTGAATTTTTCTTGGAGTTACTAGTTATTCTCTAAATTAATTTGAATTTTAGAAGAAATAAGCAAACTTGCAGTTCTGGAATGAAACCACACATACCTGGTGGCTTTACGAATATCAACATAGGGATCTGATGAATCAAACAGCCGCACACATTCAGGATCAAGATTATGAAATGCCTTTGCTGATTCCTTTGGAAGAGTAAAACAGCAAGGTCCTACTGAAGGTCCCAGTACGACAATAATATCTTCCAAACTACAGCCATATTCTGTTATCATAGCATTCACAGTAGCCATAGCAACACCTAACAAAGTACCTCTCCAACCTGATAAACAGGAAGAAAGAGAGATAAGGACAGTTAAAACATAACAAAATTTCACCTTAATTTTTATCTAAGTTAAAAATAAGCACAGTCAATTTATATATTTTTTCAAGTCCAGAAATAGTAAATGAATTATAAAAGTAATTAAGCTAAATGATCAATTAACTAATTAAAATACTGATTTTTAAATGAGGTATACACAGAAGAGACATTTAATGGGGGAAGGTGTCTCTACCATTTCCTTTTTAAAATGTTCTATACTTTTAGTTTCCACTGGCATTATGCCTTCTTAGTCTTCACTTCCTGTCCCCCTCAGTTTTCTCCCACATCTTTAAAAATTGTGAAAAAATATAAAATTTACCATTTTAAAGTGTACAACAGGTTATTTACACTGTTGTACAACAAATCTCTACAACTTTTTCACCTTGCAAAACTGAAACTCTATACAAGTTTTAAACGATAAATCTCCCTTTCGACCTCCTCCTGGTACCTAGTGAGCACCATTCTTTCCTGTTTCTATTAATTTGATTACTCCAGTTACCTCATGTACATGGAATCATGTAGTATTTTTCTTTTTGTGACTGGCTTATTTCACTTAGCATAATGTCCTCAAGGTTCATTCATGCTGTAGCATGTGTCAGGATTTCCTTCTTTTTTAAAGCTGAATAATATTCCACATTATGCATATACCACACATTGCTTACTCATTAATCCATCAATGGATACTTGACTTGCTTCAACATCTTGGCTATTGTGAATAATGCTACTATTAGCATGAATGTGCAAGTATCTTATCAAGATCCTGTTTTCAATTAATTTGAATACATACTTAGAAATAGAACTGCAGGATAATATGGTAATTCTACTTTAAAATTTTTGAAGAAACATCATACCATTTTCCTTAGCTGCACCATTTTACATTCCCACCAATAGTGCATCAAGGTTCCAATTTCTCCACATCTTCACCAAAACTTTTCTTTTTAAAAAAATACTTATTTTATTGTTTGTTATTACAGTTGTCTCAATTTTCCCCCTTTAACCCCTCCACCCAGGCCCTATTCCACTCCTTCAGGCAACACTCTATTGTCCATAAATGTCCACTTTTCCCAGCATCATTTGTTAAAGAGATTGTTCTTTCCCCATAGGTACCTCGTCAAAAATCAACTGACCACAAATGAACAGGTTTATTTTTGGGCTCTGTATTCTATGTTGTTGGGAACTGTAGCTTTATAGTAAGTTTTGAAATCAGGAAGTGTGAAATGTCTAACTTTGTTGTTTTTTAATAGATTCATTTTGATAGCTTTCTCTTTGGTATCTTAAAATTAAATATTTCAAAATCTAAGAAGTAACAGATAACATTTCTTTTTTATATCCAGGAACCAAGATTCAAATTTTAAGTAACTTTTGGCAATGTCAAATAGCAATCCTCACTTCTAGCTGTCTAATTCTATTACTTTAGCCACTTTCTTATTTATCTATGGCCTAAAAAGAAAAGTAGTCATAAATTTACAAGTAGAAGGAAATCCAAAAACTCATCCCTCATTTCACATAAACATATAACCACTGGATAATCTAAAGTAATATTTTAAAATATATTCTATTGATTATGCCATTACAGTTGTCCTATTCCCCCCTTCATTCCCCTCCACCCTACACATCCCTCCCCCACCATTTCCCCCCACTTTAGTTTATGTCCACGTGTCTCAAGTCCTTTAGATTCTGTATTTCCCATACTATTCTTGCCCTCCCCCCTATTTTCTACCTACCGTCTATGCTTATTCTCTGTACCTTCTCCCCCCTTCTCCTCCTCCCACTCCCCTGTTGCTGACCCTCCATGTGATCTTCATTTCTATGGTTCCACTCCTAATCTAGCTGTCCTCTTAGTTTGCTTTTGTTTTAGGTGTGGTTGTTAATAACTGTGAGTTTGATGTCCTTTCACTGTTCATATTTTTTATCTTCTTTTTCTTAGCTAAGTCCCTTTAACATTTCATATAATAAGGGCTTGGTGATGATGAACTTTTTGAATTTGATCTTATCTGAGAAGCACTTTATCTGTCCTTCCATTATATATGAAAGCTTTGCTGGATAGAGCAATCTTGGCTGTAGGTCTTTGGATTTCATGACTTGGAATACTTCTTTCCAGCCCCTTCTTGCCTGTAAGGTCTCAAACACTTCTAGAAAAACAAAATTCCATAACCTTAATATGTAATCTAAAACCCCTTATGTGTTCTTAGCATATTAAACTAAATGCAATTTTCCAAACATTTCTTTTTCTTACCTCCGTACTTTTACACATGCTGCTATACCTTTACGAACACCTTTCTGCAATATGCCTAACCTCTACCTTATTGCCTAGACTTCTAGGCTTCTCAGTAGCAGCACCACACCCTGGGGAGTATTTGAAAAGCATGAAGGCTTTATTAAATTTTAAAAATCACAACAAATGGGAATTTCAAAAGCTAAGCAAACTGTCTGCCATGTAAGATTATCTTGCCCAAAATGTTACTACTAGCACTCCTGCTGAGAAACACTGGCACCTAGCCTACCCCTATACATTCCTCAGGAATCAGCTTAGGTACCATTTTTTCTGGGGGGAGTTCTACTCTGCTTCACATAATTGGACTTAGGTTTTCCTTTTATCTGCTTCTATTAATAGTATTATGCTGAACTTAACCCTATCTTTTTACTTACCACCACGTATAGTAATTAACTATTTGTTTGCCATGCCTACCAGTAAAAAATTAAAATTTTTTTGTGCTACAAAATGGTAAAATCCTAAAAGCTTAATTAAGTTTACTTACCAGAGTGAGCAACTCCACATGCTTTTTTGACAGGATCTGCAAAAACTATTGGTATACAATCAGCACCAAGAGCTGCTATGGTGACACCTCTCTGATTTGTGGTGATTCCATCATAAGATTCAGGCTCCTTCCTTCCCATAACCCAGACGTCATTGGCATGATCAGTCTAATATCAAAGATGTGTAATAAAAATGTTTTGAAAGTAGGATTTCTCATACCATAAACTTTTCTGAAAGTATTCATTTTGTACAAAATTATATAACCAGTTTAAGATTACTAGTGTTCATTAAATACATCACTTCTATATAAGATAAAATACCAAATTTACTTATCATTTCACTTTTGGCATTATAATTTATGCACATTTTACTTAAAGAAAGCAGAATTTAACATTTAAAAATTCAACACTACTCATCATGAACACCTCCTACTAGAGATAGGTAAGTATATAAAGTACTTTCCACAATGAACTAATTCATTGAAAGAAATTAATTACTAAGTCAATGATATTTTTATTCTTCCTGGACTCAAGTGAAGTTAGAATTCTGTAACAAAGCACTATCTAATCAATTGTACCCTAAGTTCCTCCTGGTGTTAACTTAGAAATAATGGCCTTTCTTTTCCACACTTCAGGAATCTTCCTTCTAGGTCAGAAAGGGCAGTAGTACTATACTCTCTGAGAGTTAACTGTACTTTTAGATGTGAGGAACTCCAGGTGAAAGAATATATATATATATATATATATATATATATATATATATATGTATATATGTATATATGTATATATGTATATATGCATATATATTTACATATATTCTTGATTTTTTTAGGCTATGGCATATAGGTCAAATAAAAACAACTATAATCATTATACTAACGTTTTAGATAAAACACCAGATGAAAAAATAGCTTGCTTAAGGTCTGTTAGTCATTAGCAGAGTTAAGAATATACTTTAGATCTTTTAAAATATGAAACATAATTTTACCTTTATTTGGTAAAAGTTCTTCACATTAAATCCTGCAGCATACCCCAACCTACGCAGATTTTCTTGAACAACTACCTTAGGATCTCTCCGTTTGGAACTACTGAAGAGATTTAAAGAGCTGAGAGTTGGTAGGTAAGATATCCCACCTGTTCTTGTAGTAAACCCATGTGTGAAAATATCTGTTGAAGATAAACAGTGAAGAGTAAAAATATGCTATACAAACCCCAATAAAAAGCATTACAAACCCTACCTCTTGGTTAATACTTAACCTGACCACATCAACCTGCATTTATCTGGCACCTAATTCTATATAACTTTGCACCTCCATGTGTTATTACTCATTGCTTTGTTCTACCTTTCCTATGGAGTTTCGCTCTTCAAAGGGTATTTTCTGTCCTATTTGTCTTTGTTATTCCCACTAGCATATAGCATATAGTAAATATTATTTATTCAAGAAGATTGTTTTAAATTTCACTGTTCTGTAATGACACCAGTGATTGAGGCTTCAGAATTGCTAAATAGGAAATGCTTAGGGTTATAAATCTCATTTTAAAGGAAGCCTGGGGATTTGTCTTAAAGCTGAATTTGAATAAAGCAAATTTATTTATGCAGGGGGCTTTGAAGGGGCTATCCCCTGATATCCCTTGACATCCCTAACACCGTAAGATTATCCATGACATTCCCATGTTGCAACTGATGCTAATAAGCACATAAGCCCCCACAGTCTACAAAAGAAGGAAAAAAAAGTGAACAATTTCTAAAGAACTGGTTTTTCACATGCATGAAAACAACAGATACCATGTAATATACCTGAAATCAAAGGAGATGTGATTATCGTTAATTCTCCTTTCAGTGTTGGCAGACTTCTCAAATATGTTTCTATTTCATTCTGTATTGCTTCTAGTTCTTGAGCTGTGATGATGTTTACCTCAGAAGGCTGTTTCAAAAGGCCTCCCTTCAAAGTTACCTCTAAATCTTCAAACTCAAAATTGTAAACATCAGTGAAAAGTTGATCAATGAAAGCCTTCACTAATGTCTTCCGGTGCATCGGTACAATGACCTTAATGCTGCTCAGATTTTTTTCATCAATTTTTTGTTTAATGGTATACAAAGACCCAGCCATACTGGGATTGCTAACAGTCTCAAATTCTCTCAACAGAACGGATAATCCACTGTTTGTTTCTAATTCATAATTATCCTGGTCACTGTTCCTTTCACAATCGATATTGCTGCAACACATTATGCAAAGGAACTTGGACTTGGCAGCATGGCGGTACCCAAGAGCATTCAATGTCTTCAGTAATGTCCGATGATCGTTTTTCTGAGAGTTCAATTTCAAACCAAAAAGATCAATCAACACTGCTTCCGCCATTCTTCGTTAACGGTACACGGCTCTTCAGAGAAGGTTTTTGTGCACCCCTCCAATCACCTGTAAAGAAATATTAGCATAAATAAGAATGTAAAATCATATTGATCTTCTTACAGTTACAACAGAAGTTTGGGGCTGGGGTAAAAAAAGAATTGCACTGATCTAAATATGTAAGCAAAACAGTTACTCTAGTCCCCTCCCAGAAAAGCTAGTTCACTGTCATAGAAGAATCATGACAAAGAAAAGCCATCTGTTCACTTATTTTCTGAAAGTACCTGTACATCTTCCCAGCAAAACAACAATTTCTGGTTGTTTTTTTTTGTTTTCATATAGGGAATTACTTGTTGATTTAAAGTCCAGTTTATTAATGACATATTAATTTAAGTTACATATTATTAATTCTGATAGGACTGGCATGTTAAGTCACATCCCTTGATAAGTACGGAGCTTTAAACCCAGAACGTTAAACGGGGCTGTGCTTTTAAATCGTGTTTTTAAGAGATAAAAGCAGAGGTGGCCATTTCTCTCCAATATTTGCACAATAATACAAGTATGGCAATTACCCCAAAGCCAGTGCGATTTGCTGGAGAGGTCAGCTCCTACTTGCTTTCCTACTCCTTCCGGTCGCGAGGATTTCCCACCTCACCTGGTCCTCCCACCAGGCAGTCGGTCGGCGTCAGGTGACTCGCTTCCGGGACCCCCTTTGGCCAAAGACTTTCTTGGGCCGCCACTCCCTACCATCCAGGACTCCCGCCCGAATTCAGCTCGTCAGTTTCGAAAAACATTAAGAAAAGCGAGGGTAGCCGTGAATGAAGTTCCACAAAACGCGACTGTCACCGCCGGGCCCCCGCGCTGGACTCCGCCGGGCGCGGATCTCCACTTGCCCAGGCACCTCCCCTGACCTTGCCCCACCCTTAGGGACTTTCCGACGGTCCCACGCACTCCTCAGGCAGCACTGGAGTCCTCGCCTCCAAGTGCCCAACCTCCGCCTGAGGACTCGGGGCGGGGTGGGGGGGGCAGCTGTTGGGATTTGCCCCACTCCCACCCCATCTCTGAATCCCCACGAAACCGGGAAGCCGCCAGACTGTCTCGTGGAGTTCAAAGCCTGGCTCCCCTTGCCTAGGTGGGCTGTAGGGGCGCCGGTCCACCTCGCCCACCTCAGCGCAGACGCCGTATTCCCGCCTGGCATCGCCAAGCTAGGGCCCTGCAGTGACGGAGGAGGAGCTGAGAGGCTCGGACGCCTATCCGGCGGACGCGGCGGGCCGACCCCAGCGCCCCGGAGCTGAGCTGCTCCTGCGACCGCCTCTGCATTTCCGGGTCAGGGCGGCCCTTCGAGCCTGCCCCTTGCGGCCCTGAGGAGGGAAGAGGAACAGGAACCAGAGCCCAGAAGGGCGTCGAGCCTGAGCCGGCGGTCAGCGGGCTAGGGGCCGGGGAGGCGTGCGGGCAGGCGGGGCCAGGAGGGGCGCGGGCGGCGGAGACACCCGGGGCACAAGGCGCTGACTCCCTCTGGCGACGGGAAGCCGTTACCCCACGTCCGCTCTACCGTCCAGTGGGGATGGTTCGCTGTCCCTGCCATGTGGTCGTCACGCTTGGCGCAGTCACCAGAGCACAGGCCTGAGAACCGCATTTTCTTAGTACTTGGAAATTTGTTACATACAAGGCTTTCTTTTTCCTCCGTTTTTATTTCCAAAAACGATTTGGTCGAACCTTTCTTCCCTTTTTCCTCCTGATTCTGCCTGTCTTGCTGACTACCAACACTGTACAGTTCCTTCACTTGTGTTGACAGGTGTCCTATATGTCCTTTTAAAAATCTATGTCACTAGTGAAAAATTAGAAGTCACATTAAAATGCTGATAAAGGTGCAAATTAGCGTCCTTTATCAGCCCTCAAAGAATGTAACATTCACTTTAAAAAAAAAGTTAAACAGACATTATGCAAAAAATGCTAAGGTAAAGAAAGTTATATTCCACCTTCCAAGAGTAGAAGAAAGGATATTTTCAGTGGAATTGGTCATGCTGGCAGGAAGAGTTCCCTTTTATTCTATAGTTGCTCAGATGGTGAAGGCTGAAGAACCTTTACCTGAAAGAGAAATTATTTTCTTGGCTGTCTGGGAGTTTAGAATAGCACTTGGAGGGGGCGAGGGCTTCTATTCTATTTGATTAGAGAATGAGATCACCAACTCAGAATAGGAGCCTACTGTTTAGTATTCCTGGCAGATGTTTTTGTCAAAATTTGTATTTTCATTATTTTTGCTGAACATTTGTTAAGATCTGTGAGTGTTAAATTGTATACCTGACCAGAAGGTGCACTCTCTGTCCTCAGCTTGTTTTATGTTAAATATCACCTTAAGGAAAATAGAAGTCTTTTAGTTAGAAAACCAGTTTAACACATTTATCCCTGTTTTAGTAGACAATGGTAGGAATTAATTTTCTTTCATGTTACAGTAGTGGCATGTTACAATAGTGACATTTTCTTCCATGTTACAGTAAAAATTAAAGGAATAGTTCAACATAGGAAAGCTGTCAGGGAAGGGAAAGCTTGTCATTCTATATTATTGGCATACCATTTTCTTTCAACATCTGGTCCTAACACCCACCTGGTAACACTCTCTTACCTTATCTCTAGTCACTCAACTCCAGTGGTTTACTGCACTACACAAAGACAAGTAGAACTTTAGAAAAATAAATAAAAATAAATGCAGAGGCTCCACTCCAGATATACATTTGAAACAGCTCTGGGAGTCAAGCCTGGGCATGTTTTGCTTTGTTTTGTTTTAATTTCTACAGATGAGTCAAATGCATATTTAGGTTTGCAAAAGCAAGTTCCCTAATCCCAAGCCACTCAAACTTAAGGCTGTACCTTGGGAGGGCCATATGATTTCATTCTTTACATATGCTATTTCTTCAAGTTAGAACAATCTTATCTTCATATAGTTATTTGACTGTTTCTTCTTTAAGACTCTTCAAGCTCAAACATAACCTTCCTTGAATTCCCATCTCCTCATCAAGTACAATTAATGGCTTCTTTTTTAGCATTTTATTCATAGAGAAGGAGCCCTTTCATAGAGCTACCTGGACTCATAGCCAAACAATAATTTTTTTAATGGATTAAACATGGAAATGTGTTAAGGGTAAAGTTGCTGGCATATAATTTATTTAAATACATCTGTTAGAATGAAAAGTCGGTTAAACCAGAGAGTCATGAAAAACTATAACATAAGTACCTTAAATATTTTGTTTTAACCTAAAACAACCATATTCTCATTTGTCACTGGACTGAGAAAGTCCAAGGCCATTTTTTTGCACATGGCCTGCGGTAAGAGTTCTACATTGTATCTCTTACATAAACTATACCTCCAAACCATCAGGTAAGCTATTCCAAGATTTTGTTGTATTTCCACACTATTTCATTGGTTTACATAATATTTAATTAAGTTTTGACAGCATCATAACAAGTACAACTGATACAAACAGGCTCAGGAACATACATAAATAACTCATTGGTAGATTGTACAAATCAACTGGTAGGATCCGAAGTGGACAGACTCACCAGAAAATAGATTCTTAACCATTCAGTATTCAGCATGATATGGGAATTAGCAGCTTATGATTTACAAAAGAAGTAGAATGAGTTAATTGGTTAGAGGTTAAGTGTAATTAGACTTATTCTGTGTTTCTTGTACCTCCTACATTTTAAGTATTTGACTGTGTGTCTATCTCCTTGTAGTGACAGAGCATTTTGAGGGCAGAGATAGTGCCTGTTAAGGGAAACCATTGGGAAAATCCCAGACATTCTCATATCACTATGTAAATCTTCTCATGAACACAAGAGGAATTTAAAAAATCTGAATAGTTGTTTTTAAGCCATTTACATTAAGGTTTATGGACACTTCCAGGAAAGGATATATAACATGTAAATATTTTTAAAAGCTCTGTTGTTTTTCTAAACTTGCCATAACAAATTAGCACAAATTGAATGGCTTAAAATGACAAAGATGTATTCTGACATGGTCATGGAGGTAGAAGTCTCAAATCAAGGTTTTGTCAGAACCATGCTCCCTTCAGAGGTTTCCATGCCTCTTCTAGCTGCTGGTGGTTCCATGGCTTGGGGCTCTGTGGCTTCATCCTTACATGGTCTGCCCCTGTGTGTCTGAGTCTCAAATCACTGTCTTTCTCAAATAAGAGCACCTGTATGGAAATAAAGACAGGCCAACCATATGAAAACAAAGGCTATTTAATCAGAGCTTTCTAGAGCAAGGGAGTCAGCCACCAAGGCAGGCATAGGAGTGGGAAAAAATTTATCATGGAAAAAAGAGTTATCTTCAGGTGTGCCCTCATTGTAGACTGTTGGCTTGAGGAAGTTGTAGGTGGTCTAACTCAAAGCAGGATGACATATGTGATGCATATTTGCTTTTTTCTGGTTGGTCCCAAGGTAGAAGTGGGGACAAAACTTAGGGAAGTTGTCAGTTATTAATCAAACATGGGCCATTTTGGACCAGTTGTTACAGGGTTTGTTGTTTGTTTTCCTCAATTGTTATTAGAGATAGCGGTCTAACACCCTAAAAGTCTGATTTACAGATTAACTTTAAGATGGCTTCCTGGTTTGGTTATTGTAGATAATATGTGGGTGGATGGTGGTTTTCTGGGTTTGGCTCAGGTTGTGGGTCAGAGTTCTATTTTTATATGTAGTCTGGTCACTGCATATTCAGTCTCTCACTTATCATTGAAAAGAGGGTCTACTCTAAATCCAGAAAAATTTCACCTTCAGATCCTTACTTTAATCTACAAAGACCCTTTCCAAATATGGTCACATTCACAGGTCCTGGGAGTTAGGACATGCATTTATTTTGGGGGGGAGGTCACCCTAGAACCCATTACAAGCTCCTCCTATTTTCTAATCATGCTTATTTATTTATAGAGTTTTTAAAAAGACCTTTCCCCTTGCTGTCCTGAATTAGAAAAGCAGATAGGTTATAACTACATTTCACCAAAGGCCTATATATATATCTTTTTAATATATTTTATTGATTATACCATTACAGTTGTTCTATTCCCCCCCTTCATTCCCCTCCACCCGCATACTCCCTCCCCCACCATTCTCCCTCCCTTAGTTTATAACCATGTGTCTCAAGTTCTTTAGATTCTATATTTCCCCCACTATTCTTGCCCTCCCCCCATCTATTTTCTACCTACCCTCTATGCTATTTTCTGTGCCTTTTCCCCCCTTCTCCCCCTCCCACCCCCCTGTTTCTAGCCCTCCATGTGTTCTTCATTTCTATGGTTCCACTCCTGATCTAGCTGTCCTCTTGGTTTGCTTTTGTTTTAGGTGTGGTTGTTAATAACTGAGTTTGCTGTCCTTTCACTGTTAACATTTTTCATCTTCTTTTTCTTATATAAGTCCCTTTAGCATTTCATATAATAAGGGCTTGGTGATGATGAACTCCTTGAACTTGACCTTATCTGAAAAGCACTTTATCCGTCCTTCCATTCTAAATAAAAGTTTTGCTGGATAAAGCAATCTTGGATGTAGGTCTTTGGATTTCATGACTTGGAATACTTCTTTCCAGCCCCTTCTTGCCTGTAAGGTCTCTTTTGAGAAATCAGCTGACAGTCTGATGGGAACTCCTTTGTAGGTGACTGTCCCCTTATCTCTTGCTGCTTCTAGGATTCTCTCCTTCATTTTAGTCTTGGCTAATGTAATTATGATATGCCTTGGTGTGTTCCTTCTTGGGTCCAACTTCTTTGGGACTCTCTGAGCCTCCTGGATTTCCTGGAAGTCTATGTCCTTTGCCAGACTGGGGAAATTCTCCTTTATTATTTGTTCAAATAAGTTTTCCACTCGTGGCTGTTTCTTTCCCCCTTCTGGTACCCCTATAATCCGGATGTTGGAACGTTTAAAGATGTCCTAGAGGTTCCTAAGCCTCTCCTCATTTTTTGAATTCTCACTTCTTCATTCCTTTCTGGTTGGATGTTTCATTCTTCCTTCTGGTCCATTCCATTGATTTGAGTCCCAGTTTCCTTTCCATCGCTATTGGTTTCCTGGACATCCCCCTTCATTTCAATTAGTTTAGCCTTCATATGCTCCTCTAATTTGTGACTATAATCAACCAGTTCTGTGAGCATCCTGATAAAGTGTTTTGAATTGTGCTTCTGAGAGGCTGGCAATTTCTTGGTCGCTGAGAGTTATCGGCTCTGGGACTTTGAGTTCTTCTTGCACCATCTTTCGGGCTGTTCGTTCCTGTTCCGTAGCAGGATCGGAGCCCTAAGGTGTTCACTAGAGCAGGGCAACTAAGTCACTGGGTTGTGACGTTATATGTGGGGGCGGGGTCAACGAGGAACTATGGCGTCCCGTCTGCTGCCTTCTGCCGAGGGCCCCCACAGGTGCTGCAGCTGCCACTGTCACGGGGCCTACGCGTTTTCGTCCCACTGCACACGAGTGTGCCACCACCATCAGCCCTCGCCCCCTGGGGCCTGCGTGGTCTGTCTCACTGTGCGCGAATGTGCGACCGACCGCAGTCAGTCTGCCCCACACCCTGACTGAGTCCGGGCCAATTGCACGCCTAGGTCTGGGGATCTTTCCTGCCCGACCCTGCTCTGTTGCTGGCTCCGCCCCTCTTACCGTCCCGTTGACCGGTTAGTGGTTGTCGGACTTCCCTATAATTCAATTTTCTGTTTTTTGGCTGAGTCTTTGTTCTCCAAACCTTTGTTGTATTCAAACTTGGTTGTGGGAGAAGGCACAGTGTTTTCACCTATGCCTCCATCTTGGTGGAAGTCCCCCTATATATTTTTTCAAACAGTTGCCTGAATGGTTTCTTAAAGCTTGGATTCAGGCTACACAGTAATCCTTGTATGTATACATCCCAAAATGAGATGTTTTGGTAGTCCAGTATTATCTGTACTCTCAGAGACATCCTACCTTTAGGAGAAAGCTATAGGCATTATGAATAATATATGAATATTATATATGATAGGAAGTTAAGGAATATTACAAATTCTCTGGTTTCTTTCTGTTTTTAGCATTCTGACATTTTAATCTCATTCCCTAGCCAGAAAAGAGAACAATCCATAGTTTCAGCAGGTTTAAGACATTGATATATAAATAGGTATGCAGTTTTTAAATGATTTAATTACTTAATTCCTTTTGGGTGATTCTGATGATGTTATAGCTTAATGAAAACATTGGTTGAAAAGACTTAGTCTTTTCTACCTCAAAGTATGTATTTTTGATTATTACTCATTTGTGCAGTATGCCACATTTTCCTCATTATGCCTCTTTAATTTATTTGTTGAAATTGAACCACCCAGATCTGATTTTATCATGCTTATTATACATATAGACCATAATAATAAATTCCCTTGATACCAGAAAAAACATTTATCTCATCTTTCCCCAGGTTAATATTTTAGCTTATCCAATCGAATGTCAGGTTTAATATTAAACTTTCCCTCCCCTTAGAAAACAAAACAAATCAATTTCACACTTACATGAAAATTATTTATATTTTTCTTTTCTTGCTTTTTTAACTGAAATATCTACTCTAAGGGGTGTAGGATGAAATTATGAACTTAATTACTTAAACTACCTGGTAAGTTCACATACCAGCTTTTTCCATTCAAAATAGAAAATGGTGCTTATGTGACATGGTTCACACATAGAGTTGCCTCCTCTTAATTATTATAAGCCAGAAGCTCTCAAAAGCCCCAGTGGAATTTGAAAGGCTTGCTTTATTTTGCTCATTAACTTGGAGAGAGGTATCAGATAATGAGTTACCAAAAGCTGGAACCGTGGCATTTTTAAAATCTCCTCCCAAGGGCCAAGTACAGGGGCTTGTCTCTGAAAGTCAAATGAGATCATGCACAAATCATGCTTATCATAGTGTTTTATTATATATTAAGTACCCAGTAAATAGTAATTTGGATCCTACTTGCTTCAAATTCCATCCTTCCTACTTGTTTGATATATGATGTTTGGCATATTTCCTAATTTCTCCAAGTCATAGTTTTCTCATCTACAAAATATAGGTAAAAATAAAATCTAGCTTGTGGGTTGCTCCTTGAGAGGAAAAAAAGATAATTCATGTAAAAGCACTTAAAAGAGTACTGGTTAGTTAATATCCAACAAATCTTAACTATAGTTAATATGGAAGAATAATGGCTTATTATAGTATTTCCATAGTTAATATAGAAGAATAATGGCTTATTATAGTATTTCCATTGCATTGTTTTCTGTAAAGCTTTTTTAATCAAAAGTGGTTTTTTTTAACAATTTTGTTTTATATTTAATGCTTGGATATTTACTGTCAAATACTTTAGGTATTATAGGTTTATTTGTTTTAGAATCAGTCAATTCATTTTTATATTTCCCATTATGCCTTGCATTTAATATTTATCCACATATGTGGTTTGAATGAAAGAATAATTGATAACATCTAGCTGGTCTCTAAACTGTTGTTTTATACAATTATAATGAATGATCAGTAGATGGCAGTAGTTTGTTTTCATTTTTATATTTTGTCTATTATACAATAGAAAGCCAGAAAAAAACCCTAAAACTTCCCCAATGTTAAAGCAGATATTTTTACATGAATAGGTGGTTTAAATAAAGATCATCCCAGTTCTTCAATTTATGTTGCTTTAGGAATATAGATCAAGAAGGACTAGTTACTTTATTTTTTATAGGATAAATCTGATTTTCTTCCCTTTTTAAGATTGTTTATAAAATACTTTAGAGAACACAAAAATGAGTAAGTCTTTGTATTTTCCTTTCTGGAGTATACAGTCTAATGGAGAAATATAGTATAAAATAATGGAAACAATATTAAAAATGTGTTATATAGCAGAACTTCTTTTCTAAATGCTTTACAATGTGTATTATTTCAGTTAGTACTCCCAATAATTCTAACAAGGCCAAGTACTTCTGTTGTTCCCATTTATGGATAAGGAATCTGAGGTCTGGGTTGTAAAGAATTTAACCTAATAAACTACTACCTGGCACAACCTAGATTGAAGAATAAGCTCTATATTATTCTGGGAGCTCTACTGTTATAAATCATGATATAATAAAGATATAGAAACAATTGTATGAGATAGAGAAATCACATCTACTCAGTGAGATCAGGAAAGACATCTTACAGAAGATGCCATCTAAGAGATAGTTGAAAGATTGGTTGCAGTGTTGACATGATCAGAACAGGGTTTTAGAAGCATTATCAGTAGAACTGAATTGGAGTGGTGACAGAGTAGAATTAGAAACTTATTGTGTGCCAGGCACTGTTCTAGGTCTCTGCCCTCATGGAGCTTATATTAGTAAAAGAAGGTAGAAAAGAAATAAATGTATAAGAGGCAAGTGATAATAAATGCTATTTAGAAAAAGTGAGGTAGGTTAAGGAAATGGAGTATGGAGAAGGGAAAGTCATGTGTTTTGAGAGATTTACCAGGGAAGGCTTGTCTACTAAGGTAGTATTTACAAGTGATAAGGAGTGATTGGATTGCAATGTAATTTATTTATTTATATTTTTTAAACTTTTATTTTTACTTTTCAAAATACAGTTTATTGATTATGCTATTACGGCTGTCCAATTTTCTCTCCTTCACTCCCCTCCATTCTGCACACCCTCTCCCACCCACATTCCCCTGCTTTAGTTCATGTCCATGTGTCATACTTATAAGTTTTTTAGCTTCTACATTTCCTGTACTGTTCTTGCCCTCCCCCTATTTTCTACCTACCATCTATGCTACTATTCTTTGTACCTTTCCCCCCTCTCTCCTCCTCCCACGCCCCTGTTGCTAATCCTCCATGTGATCTCCATTTCTGTTGTTCTGTTCCTGTTCTGGTTTGCTTAGTTTGTTTTTGTTTTTGTTTTATGTGTGGTTAATAATTTTGAGTTTGCTGTCATTTTACTGTACATGTTTTTATCTTCTTTTTCTTAGATAAGTCCCTTTAACATTTCATATAATAAGGGCTTGGTGATGATGAACTCCTTTAACTTTACCTAATCTGAGAAGTACTTTATCTACCCTTCCATTCTAAACGAAACCTTTGCTGGATAGAGCAATCTTGGATGTAGGTCCTTGCCTTTCATGACTTGGAATACTTCTTTCCAGCCCCTTCTTGCCTGTTAAGGTCTCTTTTGAGAAATCAGCTGACAGTCTGATGGGAATGCCTTTGTGGGTGACTGTCTCCTTATCTCTTGCTGCTTCTAGGATTCTCTCCTTTATTTTAATCTTGGCTAATGTAATTATGATGTGTCTTGGTGTGTTCCTCCTTGGGCCCAAATTCTTTAGAACTCTCTGAGCTTCCTGGACTTCCTGGAAGTCTATTTCTTTTGCCAGATTGGGGACGTTCTCCTTTATTATTTGTTCAAATAACATTTCCACTTTTTGGTCTTCCTCTTCTCCTTCTGGTACCCCTATAATTAGGGTGCTGGAACGTTTAAAGATGTCCTGGAGGTTCCTAAGCCTCTCCTCATTTTTTTGAATTCTTGTTTCTTCATTCTCTTCTGTTTGGTTGTTTCTTTGTTCTTTCTGGTCCACTCCACTGAGTTGAGTCCCAGTTTCTTTCCCATCACCATCGGTTCCCTGTACATTTTTCTTTATTTCACCTAGCGTAGCCTTCATTTGTTCATCTAATTTGTGACCAAATTCAACCAATTCTGTGAGCATCCTGATTACTGTGCATCTGATAGGTTGGCCATCTCTTTGTCACTTAGTTGTACTTTTCTGGAGCTTTGATCTGTTCTTTTCTTTGGCCATTTTTTTTTTGTCTTGACACACCTGTTACATATGAGTGGCGGAGCCTTAGGTGTTCACATGGGTGGGGCAACCCAGTCACTGTGTTGTGACGCAGTATGTGGGGAAGGGGTCAGAGAGGGAACAATGGTGCTTGCTCCTCTCTGTGTCAGATTTCAGTCACTTCTCATGCTTCCCCAAGCAAATTGGGCTCTTTTGGTGCTGCTTCCCAGGTGGGTGGGTTTGTGTCTGTTCTAGGACCCCGAGTCTCTCCAACAAACTCTCCTGTGAGGTTGGGAGTCTCTCCCAGAACCTCAACCCCCACAGGTGTTTTCAGTCAGTGTTTTGAGGCTTTATTTCCCCGGGCCGGAGCCCTGAGTTGCATGGTCTATGTTGCTCCCCAGTTTCACCTGGTTTATCTGCGTGGGAATGTGGGACCGCCTGGTCCTCCAATCACCTTGTGTGCCAAGCCCCTCCACAGTCCCCTGCATCTCTGGGTCCACCATCTGCCGCCTTTCATGCCTGGGGTCTGCCAGCCTCTGCTTTGCTGTGAGTCCTCTCCACTAGGCTGCCCGACCCCACCCCTCCTGCGGGTCTGGATGAATGTTTATTCTTTAATTCTTTGGCTGTTGGACTTCCATACAGTTCAGTTTTCTGTCAGTACTGATTGTTTGTTTGCTTTTAAATTGTTGTTGTCCTTCTTTTGGTTGTGTAAGGAGGCACAGTGTGTCTACCTATACCTCTATCTTGGCTGGAAGAATTAATTGCAATGTAATTTAAAGGTGGAACCAATGAGCTTTGCTAAAAGAATTGTATGCACCTTGTAAGAGAAAGGAGATTTTGGCTGGTCCTTTGGGTAAAACAATTGGGGCAGCAGTGGTGAGCCACATAGTTTGGGAGGATTTCCCAGAGGACCTGTGAACCACCAACAATGAGGTCTCATTTATGATTATCTTAGGGAAGTCTGGTTCAGTTGCCCCCGGCTCTACACCCCATTAGAGACCTCCTTGCTAATGTCTTCGGGGTTTGGGGCCTGAACAAGAAAAATGAACTAATAATTTATTGAGATGGAGAAGACTATGAAGAAGCAGTTTCTACTATAAAGAGTTCAGTTTGGGATGTGCTAAGTTAAGTGCCTATAATAAATCCAAATGCAGACATCAGGCAATATGTTATCAGTTTAGAGCTCAAGAGGGATGTTCAGGTTAGACATGTAAACTTAGGAGTTGTCAGCCTATGAGTGGATTTGAAAGTCATAGGACTGGATAGCATCCCCTGCAGAGTGAGTAGATGGAAAATAAGAGGCCTGAGGATTGAACACCAGAACACTCTCACATAGATGAGAAGGATGAGGAGGAACCAGCAAAGGAAACCAAAAAGTATGGTGTCTCAAGAAGGAGGGCATGATTAGGTATGTCAAATCATCATTTGTCAGGAAAGGTCAAGATAGGTCAAGAAAGATGAGGACTGAACTTTTCACTGAATGTAGCAACATGGAGGTCATAGATACTTTGATAAGAACTTTTTTTTTAAACTAAGAGTAAGGAGAGCTCCAAAAATCTCTCATGAGGAAGTCTGGCTATCTACTTTGGTATTCAGTAAATTTAGCATTTTGATCACATTTTCAGCTGACAGCTTCACAAAGAGAATCTACAAAGCATAAAGTCACCATTAAAAATGAAAACATGAGACTGAATGACCTTATCAGTGTCTTTCCATTGGTATGGAACTCCACTCTGGGCAAGAAGTAGTTTCTGAGATGTTTATGTTTGGTTCTGGCTGATGATGAGGAGGGATAAGTGAAACCTGTTAGGAATGTCAGTCAACCAATCTGTGACTATTATGAAACCTTGGACCCATTGGCATTTTGTATAATATATACCCAGTGTACTTGGAAGCAGGTAATCTTCAGGGTAGGAGCAAATTATAGTTATGAAGGGAAGTCAGGGGTCAGGCAAATGTCCAGCTTGAGAAGTTTGTAGTGATGGTCAAGAAATGAAACAAGGAATGAAGAGTGAAAAAAATCAGGAAACCAAATTTAGTAAAAGGAGATGCAAAGAGGGACAACTCACACTCTTTAATGGCCATTGGGTGAGTTTTTAAAGGATGTGGGGATGGGGAGCCAGTTTGAGAGCTTGACTGATATAGACTAACAGTAACTTAATTTACTCAACAATTCTAATTTCTCCTCACATCTGTGTGGCTTTATGTAATACCTCATGAGTGAGTGAGAATAATAAAACACTTTATTATTTAAATAAATAATAAATTGGGAGATAAATTGAAAATGTAAAGCAGGTACTTTCCAGGTGAGATTGACATATATTCATGGCTTTCTAAATTATCACACCTTCATGATTCCCTGAACATATTTGTTTACTCGGAATATTATGTGACATGATTCTAGAGAGGTGGGTTGTAGACAGTGAGCCATGTAGTGGTTGACCATATAAAATAAAAGTAAGCTTAGATATATGTGATATTTTTCCCCATAAACTTGCATTTTATTGCTAGTAAAGAGTTTATAGTATTGTAGTTAGGATCTTTCAAGCAGGCCTTCAAATAATTCTTATTGAAACAATGCAAACTGTTTTACTTTTTATTATATTAGTGAACTTACAGGGCTTAGAAGAAAAAATAATCTTTTTAAAAAAGATTTTATTTATTTTTAGAGAAGGGGAGGGGGAGAGAGAGAGAAATAGCAATGTGTGGTCCCCTCTCGCACGCCCCCTACCAGGGACCTGGGCTGCACCCCAGGCCTGTGCCCTAGACAGGGAATCAAACTGGCAAACACTTTGATTCACACACTGGCACTCATCCACCGAGCCACACCAGCCAGGGCAGTCTGTTTTTTTTTTTAATGATAAAGCACAGTGGTTAAGAGTATGCTTTTTTGGACATAGTCATATTTGCTTAGTCTGATACCTACCAAGGTCTCCAGGGAAAAACCCACATACTAGCTTATATCCAACTGCTATTTTCTTGCAAACAAGGATTATTATAGGTCTGTCTTCTACTCCGGAAGAACCCGGAAAAGATACTACGAAGGCCTTGTTGATAACAGGACACATAGGATAAAGAAGTTCTCTCATATCTGTCTGTAATCTCTTCCAAGTGAACTTGTTTTAGGCTATAATGCCTAAAATATGAATATGCTAGCATCTTGAATCTAGCAGGCAGAGATAGGCACATGGCTCTCTACAGAAAAAGAGCAGCAATAGGGTTGTGGTTGTTATTAGACTGTTCACTGGTACTCTGATTCTGCTCCTCTTGGTATATAGTATAAATCACTCTCTTATTATCTAAACTTGGGTGTAACCACAAACTGGCTTTGGCCAATGGAATGTAAGTGGGGATTATGTGTGTCATTACTAAACTGAAGACTTTGAAAGCATAATTTGCCATGTTTCCTCTCCTCTACCAGGTTGATTGTGGAAGCTCATATTAAGATGGAGCCTCCATCAAGAAAAATAAATAAAAGGCATCCAAATTGAAAAGGAAGAAGCAAAACTGTCATTGTTTGCAGATGACATGATAGTGTTTGTAAAAAATCCTATAGACTCCATCATAAAACACTCAACCTAATAAGTGAATTTGGCAAAACAGTGGGATACAAATTCAGTATTCAGAAATCAAAGGCATTTTTGTGTACCAACAATGAAATATCAGAAACAGAAATCAGGAAAAAGGAGGTAAAAGACCAATACTCAGAAAACTATACAACACTGAAGAAAGAAATTAGGGAATACACAAACAAATGGGAGCATGTACCATGTTCATGGATTGGAAGAATTAACATCATCAAAATGTCCATACTACTTAAAGCAATTTACAGATTCAATGCAATCCCTATTAAAATACCAGTAACATATTTCACAGATATAGAAAAAACATTTCAAAAATTTATATGGAACCATAAACAACCCCAAATAGCCAAAGCAATTTTGAGAAGAACAAAGTAGGAGGGACCACAATACCTGATATCAAACTATTATAATTCCACTGTAATCAAAACAGCCTGGCACTGACATAAGAACAGACACATAGATTAATGAAACAGAATACAGAGCCCAGAAATAAGCCCAAGTCTCTATGGTCAATTAATATTCAATAAAGGGGGCAGGAGCATAAAATAGAGTAAAAGTAGCCTCTTCTACAAATAGTGTTGGGAAATCTGGACAGCTACATGCAAAAAAAAAAGAAGAAACTCGATCACCAACTTACACCATACACAAAAATAAATTCAAGGTGCCCTGGCTGGTGTAGCTCAGTGGATTGAGCGTGGTTCTATTCCCAGTCAGGGCACATGCCTGGGTTGCAGGCCAGTTCCCAGCAGGGGACCCACGAGAGGCAACCATACACTGATATTTCCCTTGCTCTCTCCTTCCCCTACCCTCTAAAGATAAATAAATAAAATCTTTTAAAAAAAATAAATAAATACATTCAAGGTGGATAAGCCCTGGCTAGTGTGGCCCAGTGGATTGAGCATGGGACTGGCAACCAAAAGATCACTGCTTCCGTTTCCAGTCAGGGCACATGCCTTGGTTGAGGGCCAGGTCCTCAGTGGGGGTGCTCAAGAGGCAACTGCATATTGATGTTTCTTTCCCTCTCTTTCTCCCTCCCTTCCCCTTTATAAAAAAATAAATAAAACCTTTAAGTTCAAAGTGGGTAAAAGACTTAAATATAAGTTGTGACACCATAAAAGTTCTAGAAGAGAACATAGGATAAAAATCGCAGGTATTCCATGCAGCAATATTTTTACTGATATGTCCTCTAGAACATAAAGAAAAGAATAAACAAATGGGATCTTATCAAAATAAAAAACTACATGGCTAAATAAAACAGCATTAAAATGAAGAGAACCAACTGTATGGGAAAACATATTTGTCAAGGGTACCTCAGGCAAGGGTTTGATCTCCAAAATATATAGAGAACTCACACGACTCCACTCCAGGAAGACAACAACCCGACTAAAAAATGGGCAAACGACTTCAATAGACACTTTTCTAAGGAGGACATGCAGAAGGCCCAGAGACATAAGCATAGGTGCTCAGTGTCACTAATCATCAGAGAGATGCAAATTAAAACCGCAATGAGATACCACTTTACACCACTGAGAATGGCCATCATAAATGAATCAACAAACAACAAGTGTTGGAGAAGATGTGAAAAAAAGGAAACCCTAGTGCACTGTTGGTGGGAATGCAGACTGGTGCAAGCACTGTGGAAAACAGTATGGAATTTCCTCAGAAAACTAAAAATGGAACTGCCTTTTGATCCAACAAGTCTACTGCTGGGATTATATCCTAAGAACCCTGAGACCCCAATCCAAAAGAACCTATGCACCCCAATATTCATAGCAGCGTGATTTACAATAGCCAAGTGCTGGAAGCAACCTAAGTGTCCATCAGTAAATGAGTGGATCCAAAAACTGGTTCATTTATACAATGGAATACTATGCAGAAGAAACAAAGAAAGAGCTCCTGCCCTTTGCAACAGCATGGGTAGAACTGGAGAGCATTATGCTAAGTGAAATAAGCCAGGCAGTGAAAGAGAAATACCATATGACCTCACCTCTAAGTGGAACCTAATCAACAAAACAGACAAGCAAGCAAAATATAACCAGAGAGAGTGAAATTAAGAACAAACTGATAGTAGCAAGAGAGGAGCGGGGAAGGGATAATGGGGGGATAAGGAGGAAGGGTTTTCAGGAACATCTATAAAGGACACATGGACAAATCCAACGTGGGGTGGATCAGGGGTGAGAAGTTGGAATGGCTGGGGTGGATGGGAGTGGTGGGAGGAAAATAGAGAAAACGGTACTTAAACAGCAATTTTAAAAAAAGGTGAAGTCTCCATCAGCCTTAGCTTTCTTAAATGGGAAGTACTTCCCTGCCAACCTTGTATTGACATAGAGCATCATAAGAAATAAGCATTCATTATTTTAAGCCATTATTTTATTTGAGGTTATTATTGCAATATAACTTTGCCTATCTCTTTTACATTTATTTTAAATTATAGTTGATATGCAATATTATATTAGTTTCAGATGTACAATATAGAACTTTAAAGGTTGAGTGGTGAATGAGTAATTATAGTGGGTTTAATAAGAATAATAGGAAAGGAAGCGGACAGCAAGCATCTTGGCTATGAAGAACAAAATATAGCTGAAGGAGGTTATAGGGTAAAGAAAGGGTGATTATTATTGTTAAATGTATGATGAGTTTAGAATAATATTTTTTACTAAATTAAGAAAGAAAGTCTTAACTACATTACTCAAGTAGTAATGTCCTTGAGTAGAACAAAAAGGAATACAAAAGTGGAGGATTTGCCTTAGATGGGAATAAGGACACTATTCATTGCAAGAAAAGAATAGATTAGCTGTAGGTACAGGTGCAGGAACACTGGTAGATGGGGTGTGGTTTACCATCCTCTCTGATTTTTCTACTATCTCAGCTACATAAATAGCTGAGAGTAGCTTAGTATAACTAAAAGAGGAATGGGAAAGATGTGGGAAGTTTGAAGACAAAGGAGAAGGAATGAAATCAATACCTGTGAAACTTGGCGAATTCTAATGGCCAGCATCAGTTGTCCACTTGACACAAATAGTTTTGAATTTAAAATGAGACCTCAGAATAGGTATTTATTGAGGCATTTCAGCTACTAGAGTATGTGTAAAGCAGCTGGTTAGGATTTTTTTAGGGAAGTAGGACAGTGAGAGTGTTATAATAGAAGTGAGGATGAATATGAAGGAATCTAAGCCAGGTAAGGAGTGAACTGAATATATGATAAGACAAGAGAGTGTGAAATGTAGAAGAGTCAATGTGATTGAACAGCTCTTGTAGTCAAAATACTCAGAGGAATGAGCTGAAACTGAAAAGAGTTTGAATCTGAGATTATGAATGAGGTATAGTTATAATCTGTGGATGGGTGGGGAGGGTGGATGAGAGAATACTTTAAAGAACTAAGAGGTTAAGATATGAGAAGTACCATTGTGTGGATGTTGAAATCCCAAAGAAATAGAAGAGGAGTAGCAATAGAGACACAATAAATTAGATACTACCCTGTAGGAGTAAGGAGTAGTGATCTAGAAGTCGACTGATAACAGCAAGGAAGGGTAAAGCGTATATAGTAGCCTGATGGCATGAACTTCAAAGAAACTAAGTAGTTTAGGGAAAGAAGAGGATAATAGTCTGGCAGTAGTAATGGAGAACAAGAAAAGTGCCTCACCTCCAGACTTAATGGCTTGAGAATAAGAAAGCACTATCTTTGAGGATTTCAGTTATAACTGGGGGGGAAAAGGTGAAAGAAGAGTTTACTGAAGAACTTGAAGCTGATTTTGCTGCAAATGGACTAAGAATTCCAGGGGTCACATGGAAGGATATAAAAGAATTGGGGAGTGGGTAGTATATCAGATCAAGGGGCTTTCTGAGCCTAATTAGGATGATCTTCATGATTAGGAATGACCTGGGGGCCTTAGGCTTCCAGCAAGTGAGGTTAACAGAGATGTGGGGTATAATAGGAATAATGCCCACAGTGTCTTAGACAGATTGTGGTGATGACACTATGATTTGGAGGAGAGAGAAATGGGACATACCAGAAAGGTAACTTACCTAGAAGGAACTTAACAAGACAATGAAGAATTCACTGAGTCTCCTCTTCAGTCATACAAATTGTGGTGTTGAGGCCACTGGAGATCTGTAGGAACTGAAACAGCTTCAGTGGTAGACTTCACTGAAATAGTTCCCCTAAAAAGAAATGTGGGAATGGAAAGGAAGGAGTTAACTAAAGTGATATTCTAGCAATATAAGAATACAAAAGTAGTTGGATTCTAGAATGGTATGTAAGATATTACTCTTTAAAAAATTATAATCTTGGTACTCTAATACACTGGTCAAGATCATGAAACTTGGAGACAAATTACCTGAATTCAAATAAAATCTCTAAAAGCTGTGTGACTTTGGGTGAATTTCTTGATTTCTTTGTGCTTACTGTATTTCTCTGTAAAATAGGAATTATAATAATAGTATCTAACACATAGGATTAAATAAGTTATTATTTGAAAGTTAATGTTTCTAAAGTTCTTACACATGCACAAAATAACCACTATTTAAGATTTGCTTTTGTTGTTGTTTTTATCTAAAGCACTTAGAACAGTGTCTGACCAAAGTAAGAGCTATATAATTGTTTACCTTTTTAAAAAATTTAAGTCATTTTTGTTTTTCAATTATAGTTGACATACATTATATTAGTTTCAGGTGTACAGCCTAGTGATTAGACATTATATAACTCACTAAGTTGTCTTCCTGATAAATCTTGTACCTATCTGACACAGTACATAGCTATTAGAATATTATTGACTGTATTCCCTCTGCTGTGCTTTATAACCCCATGACTGTTCTGTAACTGCCAACTTGTGCTTCCTAATCCCTTCACCTTTTTCACTCATCTCCATAAGCCCCCTTCCATCTGGCAACCATCAAAATGTTCTCTGTATCTACGAGACTGTTTCCGTTCTGCTTGTTTGCTTATTCTGTGTTTTTTTTTCATATTCAATTGTTGATAGACATGCATTTAATGCCATTTTATTGTTCATATTTTTTATCTTTTTCTTCTTTCTTTTAAAGGAGACCCTTTAACATTTCATGTAATACTATGGCGGTAATGAACTCTTTTAGCTTTTTCTTGTCTGGGAAGCTCTTCATGTGTCCTTCAATTGTAAATGATAGCTTTGCTAGGTAGAATAATCTTGGTTGTAGGTCCCTGCTTTTCATCACTTTGAAAATTTGGGGTCCCTCGCTGCTCAGGGGGGACCTCCACAGCCAAAATATCCCTCCCAATTTTAATCCACCACTGGTGGGACCAACTCATTCTGCATCTCTGCCCCTCTATCCAGTTTTGCTGTGCTTCTTCTTTAAATCCCTAGTTGTAGGACGTCTATTCAGCTAGATTTCAGGTGGTTCTGAATGATAGTTGTACTGTAGTTTTGCTGTAAATTTAGCATGGTTGTTGGAGGAGGCGAGCACTGCATTCACTTACACTGCCACCTTGACCGGAAGTCTAATTGTTTGCCATTGTAATCAACTGAAAGAACTAACTGAAAGTATAAATATGCATTTTCAAGATTATTAGGTAGAATTAAGGATAAAGTCTATAATCATAAAACCCATACAAAAGAGCTAGAGAGAAAAATCAGTCTTGGATTTATTAGCATTAATCTGAGCTAGTTTGTATGATAAGCAGACAGGTCATAGGTTAATGGTTAATGAACAGTATGAATGGGCTCAGTATCAGGGAAGACATCATAAAGGAGGCAAATTTGAAGTGAGATTTGGAAGGAAGGTAGGGACATAAAGAAATGAGAAAGAATCATAAATTCTCAGGGGTGGTTATGACCCTGTGCTGAGTAAAGTTCCCAAGATTTCTTTATTTTGGTGATATATTTCTGGATAGATTTGAGTCTCCTGACTTAAGAAATAATTTAACTTTGTTGTTCTTTTCTTTTTGCTTATGTTTCAGGTTTCAGCCTTTTGTTTTTGTTTTTGGAAAACACATGTAACTAGTATATAAGTATTTTACATTTAATGAATCATTAGGAAAGATATTTAGTAATTTTGCAGATTTCATTGTACATGCCTTACCTTATGGCAGTATTTCACTTGTTTTGGCATGCAAAGTTTATCATGACTTTTTTATGATTGGAAATATTCACAAATTCTATAAAATTTGACTAAGATTTTTTTAAAGAATGTCATTTAAAAAAATTCATATGTTCAAATGTTAAATAGGAGATGACAATTAGAGAAGTATTTAACATTAAATTTCTTTTATTAATCATGCAGATTTGTATGATCTCTTTTGCATAGGAATGGACAAGCAAATTCAGATACTCTTGTACCTAAAGATGCTAATGTCTTTAACTATGCCAATTTAGCTTTCAATTGCTGTGTTTGTAGAAGAAGCAACTCTTTTTCTTCATCTTTCAAAGGAGAAAAATACCCCTTCATCTTATCAATTATTCCTGGGTATAGTCGAGGTTAAAATATGATTTTAAAGTGGCATAGGGCTTACTCAGGCAAGAATAGCACTGACAGGAGGGCTGTATTCTCTACAACCTATACCGAAGGCAGAAATTGCTAATTCAATTTGGCACTGTTTCTACCTCATTCTGGCTATAGTTTTAGAATCCATTTCATTGCAGTAGTGGAAGTACCAGCTACCAATCCATAGTAATTAATTAGTCATTAAGTATGTCAGTTACTGTACCGACTGTGTTATATATATTACCTTAATTATTACAATAGTCCTGTGAGATTTTACAGATGAGTACAGTGGTGACCAAAGAAGTTAAGAAACTTGGTCAAGATTATAACAGCTAAAAAGCAGGAGAACCAAGACTGAAATATGGTTTTAGTTTTCTCCAAAATCTCTTACTTAACTACTGTAATTTAAGTCTTGAAACTGATGGTGAAATGTCATTGCCATTCCTATGAGGTATTTGGCAATTAATTTTCTTTTGGGATCACTAGGATGTATGAAAAGAAAAGTGAAAACTAAAATACTATCAACATTGATTATTTTGTAGGAGTAAAAAAGGTGAACCAAGAAGGGGAAAAAGGCACAGAAGAATGTCAAGCAACAAAGAAAGGGAGAATCAACAAGCTCCTGAAGAAGGTGACAAAGCAATCTTTAGAAATAAATAATGAAAAGATAAGCAGCAACAAAAAAGTACATGATAGGACAATTGTGTTAAAATCATAAATTAGAAAGTAAAATAATAGAAGTAATAGAAGATAAATAAGACACTTAGAATATTGGGAAGCTGTTAAATTTCTCCAGGAAGAAACTTATTCAATGTTTAGAAAAGGCATAACATCCTGAAAATGCACGTCTGTAATGAAAATTCATCAACTATAATTGCTCAATTGTTATGGTGGCAGTATAATTATAGGATATGTAATGGTGGTCTGGATAAAAATAATTAGTGTAGTCAAAATATTTATATTGTTCCATAAAGAAACAGGTATTAACATAGCAGTAGGCTATTTTGAATTCTCTATTATTATGGCATTTGATTTGGTTTTATTTATAGCCAGAAAGGGAAAACTACCAACCCTAAATTTATTTATGAAAGAACATCACATTTTTTATGAATGAGTAAAGAAACATGACTTGTTTGCTTTTAAATTTTTATTATGTATGTTATTTCTTTCACTAGATCTGGCTAAACAAGACACAGCTTCATTAACTGATGCTTTAGAGCAAGTTGCAAAGCAACAACAATCACAAACATCAGAAATAGAAAAAAACAAAAAAATTCTGTATCATTTACAGGTAACTTGTTTTTATACTGTCTTCTAAGTGAGTCTTTATTTTCTTCAAAATTCGATTAAATTGGTAATAGGAAAGTTATTGAGGGTATTTAAGTTTGGGACTCAATACCCATACTTTTATATTTATGTCTTTCTTAATTATTCTGCTATCCCTAAGTGAAACCCAAATGAGTATTCCAGTTTTGTGGAGCATTCTACACACCCAATATACAAATAATCAACAATGTCATTGCAGCTGTGGTATGAGCATATAATGCCCAATGTGTCACATAAAATTAATTTAAATTCACTTCTATTTGATAGGTTTTCCTACAATGCTGATATTTAGGGAAGGTTAAGTTTTTAAGCCAGTGTTTTAAAAGCTGTAGCTTGTGAATTACTAGTTGTCAGTGTACATTTCAAATAGATAAGGAAAATTTCTGTGTTTCTTAAATTTTTAAAAAATATTTTATTTATTTATTTTTAGAGAGAGGGTAAGGGAAGGAGAAAGAGTGGGAGAGAAACATCAATGTGTGGTTCCCTCTCATGTGTCTCCTATTGGGGACCTGGCTTGCAACCCAGGCATGTGCCCTGACTGAGAATCGAACCGGTGACCCTTTGCTTCGCAGGCCCATGCTCAATCCACTGAGCTACACCAGCCAGGGCTGTGTTTCTTATATTTCATAATACATTTATAATTCCACTACAGGGGATCTGGAAGCCATATTTGGTTTTTGCATACAGCATAATATATATGAATAATATTTTAATATAGCTTAGTATGTTAATATATATTTAGCATAATATGTTAACATAGCTTTAAAAAGCTAAATGGAAACAGTACCTTTACTATGTGGTTTACAAAGGATTTTTGTTAGATATATCATAGAAATAAAAAGAAGAGGTTTCAGAGCTGACTTACCTAGTTTGAAAGACAAAATTTACTACTTCCAGCTCTGTGATTTAATTTCTCCATGCTTCTATTTTCTCATTTTTTAAATGGAGGTAATAATAGGAACTGTCTATAAGGTTTTCATGATCATTAATAAATTAATACTTGAAAATATTATGTAAGGTATCTTTGCTGGAGCGCCAGTGGACAGTATAGGACTGTTTTTTTTTTTTTTAAGATTTCATTTATTTTTAGACAGAGAAGAAGGGTAGAAGAATGAGAGGGAGAGGAACATCAATGTGTGGTTGCCTCTCATGTACGCCCTACTGGGGACCTGGCCTGCAATCCAGGCATATGTCCTGACTGGGAATTGAACCAGCAACCCTTTTGCTTGCAGGCTGGCACTCAGTCCACTGAGCCACACCAGCCAGGGCAGGACTGGATTCTTATATTGGCTTTAAGAATATGTTAATGCATCCACAGGGACCTGATAATGATTATATTATAGCAGTAATATGTATTTCTTATGCATATTCACATTGCATTAGTCACTGTTAGAAAGGAATTCATATTTACAATATAATCGAATATAAAAATAATGTCTTCAGTTTCTATAATGGAATTTCCTGAAATATTTCTCAACCTTCAAAGAATTTCACAGATGTTATTTCACTTATGTTGAGGGTCTTCTTTCTATTATGCATGTTACTGAACATGGTCCACTTTTTAAGTTGCTCATTGTCATTTGAAGAGGGAGACAAAGCAGTAAAACTAATAATTACATGCAAGGTGTCAGTGTCAACAATAGAGGCATGAGTACAGATTTAACACTGAAGTTGTGATCACAAAGAAAGTTATCTTTAGTTGAGTTTTAAAGGACAGAGTTCACTTTAATGATCGGGTGTGTGGGACAGATTTAAAGGTTAAGGGGTGAGGAACACAGTATTCCAGGCAAAAATAACCTGAGAAAATTCAAAGAGACCTTAAATAACATTGGTGCATTCACAAAACTATAGGTAGTTGAGTGGTGCTATAGCATAGAGTGTGTTTTGAGAAGTGGTGAGAGATGTATGCCATGGTATGAAACTTGGGCTTTACTTTAAAGGTTATAGGAAGGTTTTGATAGTCTTTAAGCAAGGGAGCAAGTGATTAAATTTATGTTTTAGAAGGAAATTCTAGATGTGTAAAAATACTTATAATACAACAGCCATTTATGATAAAAAAATTCTCAGCAAATTAGGGATAGAAGAGAAATTCCTCCATCTAAAAAAGGGCATCTACATAAATCCTATAGCCAACTATACATGTAATGATGAAAGAGAATTTTTTTTTTCATAAGATCAGGAAGAAAGCAAGATTGTGTGCTCTTAACACTTCTATTTATTTTTTGCTACTGGTGGTTCAAGCCAGTGCAATCATGCAGAGAAAGAAAATAAAAGATACTCAGGTTGGAAAGAAGGAAGTAAAACTGTTTTCACTCACAAGCATGATTTATCTTTAGAAAATCCCAAGGAATCTATTTTTTAAAAGCTGTTAGGAATAATAAGTTAGTTTAGAATGCTTGTAAGATATAAGATTACTTATCAAAATCAATTATATTTCTATATACAACAAGGGAAACCATCAACAAAATTAAAAGAAAACCCACTGAATGGGAGAACATATTTTCCCAAAAATATGATAAAGGGTTGATATCCAAAATTTATAAAGAACTTATAAATCTCAACACCAAAAACCCCCAAACAATCCAATTAAAAAATGGGCAAAGGACCTGAATAGACATTTCTCTAAAGAGGACATACAGATGGCCAATAGACATATGAAAAAACACTCAATATCACTAATCACCAGAGAAATACAAATTAAAGCCACAATGAAATAACACCTCAGGTCTGTTAGAATGGCTATTATCAATAAATCAACGAACAAGAAGTGTTGGAAAGGATGTGGAGAAAGGGGAAACCTTGTGTACTGTTGGTGGGAAAGCAGGTTCATGCAGCTACTATGGGAAGCCATATGGAGTTACCTCAAAAAATTAAAAATGGAACAGTCTTATGACCCAGCAAATCCACTTCTGGGAATTTATCAAAAGAAACCCAAAACACTAATTCAAAAGAATATATGCACCCCTATATTCATTGCCGTGTTATTTATGATCACCAAGATATGGAAGCAGCCAAAGTGTCCATCAGTAGATGAGTAGATAAAACAGCTATGGTATATTAACACAATGGAATACTACTTGGTCCTTGGTCATAAGGAAGAGGAAAATTTTACCCTTTTCTGACAGCATGGATGGACCTAAGAACATCATGCTAAGTGAAATAAGCCAGAGAAGAACAAATACCATATGATTTCACTCATATGTGGGATCTAATGAACAGACTAAGCTAACAAGAAAATAGAGACAGACTCATAGACAGAGAGCAGACTGACAGCTCTGAGGGAAATGTTGGGGTGGAGAGATTAAACAATATAGAAGAAAGTGAGAAAGAACTCAGGAACGTGAACAATAATGTGATTTCAGGGAGAGGAGGAGGATGGAAGTGGAAGAGAGTATACGGGGTATAAATGGTGATGAAAAAAATAAGATAAAAATAAATTATAAAAAAAGACTGAACATACCAAGTGTTGGTTTAGATATGAAAGAATAGAACTCTCAGATACTGTTATTTGGGATATAAAATGGTATAACCACCTGGGATAACAATTTACAGTTTTTAAGAGGTTAAAATATATCTACCATATTACCCAGTTATTCAATTTTTAGGTATTTGTTTACACAAGAAAAATAAAAGTGTATATGTCCATTGGAAATCTGGAAACAACCTAAGTGCCCATCATATGAATGGTTAGGCAAAATGTGATATATTCACATAAGGAAAACTACTCAGAAATAAAAAGGAAGAGCTACTGATTTATCCAACAACATGGACGAAATCTCAATTATGTAGAGTAAAAGGAGTGAGATTTTAAGAAGTATAGTTTGTATAATTCTATTTGTATTAAATTCTCAAAAATGTAAGGTAATTTTTAGTGACAGGAAGCAAGTGAATTGTTACCTGGAATCAGAGATGAGGAGGGAAGGATGGATTGTAAAGCAGCAGGAAGAAACATTTTGTGGATAGTAGATAATGTGTATTATGTTCATTATGATGGTTTCATATCATAAATGTATGTCAAAATTCATCAAACTGTAAAGTTTAAATATCTCCAGTTTATTTACATCAAGTATACTTGATTAAATCTGTAAATTAAAAAGGAGAGGAAGAGGGGGAGAGAAGGGAGGAAGAGGAAGAAGGAAGAGAGGGAGAGAAGGAAGGAAAGAGGGGAGAGGGAGGAGAAATGTGAGGGGGAAGAACAGCAACAACAACAAGAAATGTAATTCTAGTGGAAGAGATTAAAGGAGGAAGGGATTTTAGGAGGAACTGTCTAAAACTGGAGAGAAAAGTAAACAATTAGGTTAGTCCAGGAAAGAGAAGAAATGATGACCAAATTAGTGGAAATGCCATGGCTTTCCATATTAATCAATAGGGTCAACAGATTGATCTTCTTGGGATGGCATGTGTCCCTTTCCTGACAGTTCCATGTTCATCACTAGTCATTCATGTAATGATATTTGTTGAGCACTCCTTTGTGCCAGGTACTATTTTAAACACTGGGAAGGTTGTGATAAAGAAGATATAGACCAAGGTTACTGTACCCATGGATCTTACTTTCTAGTAAGGGGAGGCAAGCAGTAAAGAAATAAACAAAAATTAACTCTATTGAAATGTTAAAAAAACAAATACAATAGAATAATGTGTAGAGAGTAACTTGGAGAAGAGGGTGGGTGGTTAATTTATATTTTGATTCAGGGTAGAGTATTCTGAGGATTAATAATAAAGCTGAATTGTGAAAAGCAAAGGCACTAACAGGTAATAGCTAGGGGTAGGGAATTCTAAAGTAGAGACAAGTACAAATGCCCTTAGGTGGGAGGGAGCTTGGCATATTTAATAAACAGAAAGGGGGCTGGAAGATGAGGAGAAAAACATAAGAAAGGTGGAAATGTAGATAAAGGCTAGAGCGTATATGACCTTGTAAACTACGTTAACAATTTGAATTTTATTAATGAAAAGGAAAACCATAAGAGGACCTGAAGCAGGGAAGTAATATGTGATTTGATTTTTAATGGAGCTTAATTGAGGCACAGGGGGAAGAATGAAAATAGGAAGATCAGTTAGAAGCTAAGGTCTGCTAAAAAAAATGGTCAGCAGTGAATTTGGTATTTTATTTTGGAGGCCAAACCATCAAGATTTGCTGGTAAATAGGTGTTAGGTGTAAGGTAAAGGGAAGAATCAAGAATGACTTCTAGATTTTTGAGTATTCAGGTACAGTTTATTGAAATTAAGATGACTGGGGGAGGAACATGTTGAGTGTGTAAATTAAATGTTCTTTTCTGAACATGTATAGTTGATATGTTTGTTAGTTATAGAAATAGAAATGTCAAGTGGGCATTCAAAATATCAGAACTGGAGATAAATACTGAGATTCATCAGCATGTTGTATTTTTCAGTGTACTTCCCTCTCTTGTGTGCCAGGAAAAGGATAGACTGGGTCTGCTTTTTAGTGCAGTGACTCCCTCCCAAAATTATAAAAGTGTTTGCAGTAGAACCATACTAGATAGAAAAAAAAAGATTGGGGGGGGGTGGCCTGCAGAGTTGTTTTGATGTCAGTTAGATTTACATAATAAGGAGAAACAGGTACACAAGGATGGCCCCAAAAATAGTACCGTTAATTAACTTGGTACTTGTGAAAATAAGGGTATGGTAATTTGCATTTTGGTCCCAGTCTTCATCATTTTGTGTATTCAAACCCTTTACCATGTATCATTATGCTCTCCCATAGTGGATGGGCATACAACTAACCTTTGACTGTGAATTTCATCATGTGATCCGTCAGTATGTTAGCAGATATTATTCAAACAGAAGCTTGAGAAACCTCTTCCATAATTAAGTTTCAGATCTTCTGCATCTGATATCATAAGAACATGCCTGGCCTGGCTCAGTAGAGGAAAAGATATGTGTGTTGCAAAGGCAAGACACCCGAGCTGCCCAGTTAGCCAAACTAGATTATCCAAAAGCCATCCAACCTCTACACATCTGAGCAAATCCAACCAAGGTCAATGTCTCACCACCTTCAGCTGTTTCCAGTCATATGAGCAATAAACACTTATTTTTTAAGTCACTGAGGTTGTACCATTCTGACAATACATAATTGATACAAGGCAGAATATGATGAAAATGAGGGGAGGATTAGTCTGATTTTTGGATATGATGAGTTTGAAATGGCTAGTAGCAGCTCGGTATAGGACTCAGCAGTTACTTAAGTTCTGTGAATCATCAGCACATATGTAGCTCAAGTATGGCTAGTGACAGGAGGAAATTATGAAGACTGCACTCTAAGGAAGACCTGCATTTGAAGGAACCATTGTGACTGAAAAGGAATGCTCAGAGATACCGGGGAAGAATCAGAGAAGAGTGATAGTCTGGAAATAAGAAACAGACTCATAGACACAGAGAACAGACTGATGGTTACCAGTGTTGGGCAATAGTTTGGAGGACTAGGTGGAAAAAGATGTAGAAATTGAGAAGTACAGATTGGTAGTTACAAAATAGTCATGGGATGTAAAGCACAGCATAGGAAATATAGTCGATAATATTGGAATAACTATATATGGCACCAGTTGGGTACTGAAAATATCAAGGAAACATTTTATAAAGTGTATGATTGTGTCACCTGAAACTAATATAAAATAATATTGAATGTAAACCGTATTTGAAAAAAGCACCTTTTAAGATTTTAAAAAGGAGGTGTTTGTTAGAACTGCCAAATGCCCAGAGAGGTAAGGTAAGCATTTTTATACTCATTTTACAAATGAAGTAAAATTAGGTTTGTATAGGTTGATTAAGTTTGCTATGTGTAATGGTAACAACTGGTGAATAACAGTAAAGGCTCTAGAACATAGGTCTTCTGAATGTTTTAACCTGGGGCTTTATCATTTTATCGTGTTGTTTCTCTTTAGTATGTATTTTGATGTAAATGTATTATTTAAATGATTGTAAGGTATCTTTTACATATAAGATGTTAAAACAAATCATAAAATTTTAATATTTAAAATTATATGAATAGTAAAAAATAAGTATCATAAAAAAGAAAATTTTACCCTTTGCAACAACATAAATGGACCTAGAGAACATTATGCTAAGTGAAATAATCCGGTCAGAGAAAGACAAATACCATATGATCCCACCTACGTGTGGAATCTAATGAGCAAACTGAAATAACAAGCAAAATAGAGACTCATAGATAGAGAGTAGGCTGACAGCTGTGGGGAACAGTATTAGGGGGTGAAGGGATCTGGCAAAAAGAAAAAGGACTCATGGACACAGATAACTGTGGTGATTGCAGGAGGGGGGATAAATGGTAATGGAAAAATACAATAAAAATAAACTATTAAAATAAGAAATATATAACTGGGCTCCCACTGAAATTATAACATAATATTGTTATGTTATTGAATGTTTCCTTCCATTTTACATCCATTTTTCTATAGCTGATAAATATTTTTTCATGTTGTGATTTCCTTCATGAACAATGGATTGAAAAATGACTTTTTCTCTCATGTTGAATATCATGAATTGATAATAATAATGTTGAAATATTTTACAGAATGAACTTCATGAGCTGGAAAAACAAATAGCATCTGTTTCTGCAGAAACTAAAGAAACAGAAAGGCTAATTTATCGGCAAGATGCTGCCATGGAGAATAGCAAACTTCACTGTGAAAACCTGGAAATGCAAATCAAATCCTTACATATAGAAAATGTAAAACTTAAATTTGACATAGAAGTAGCCCAAGAAAATTTTGAGGAACACCTGATAAGGTATAATGAATACTATGCAAAAATAAAAGTGCATAAGGACAGTTTGAGGGAGGAAGAAAGCAAATGGTCATTTATGACTGAACTCCAAGAAAAACAAGATCTTGTTAAAAAATTAAAGACAATGAAAGAGGAACTAAGGCAAGATCTCCAGAATCCAGAAGGAAACTGGATGAAACAAGTACAGGTTTGAAATATCACTTATTAAATATTTTTCTGTTCTTTTAAAATTTACATTTATTAAATGATAAATTTATCATTAACTTAATAAAATATCATAGCTACCTTAACTAGATTCAGAAACTAATATTTTCATAACTTTAAAAGACTTGAATAAGTACATGACTTATGTAACAACTATGCCAAATGTGCAAGTGTGTAAAGAAGACATCCCTAGCTCCCATGTGGATTAATAAAAGTACATAGTCAAAAAAAAATCATGGTGAACAGTTAATCCATTTGTTGCAGAAAGTGTGACTCACAAAAATGTTGAAACCCTAGCTTCTAAGTGATTGGATTCAGGGCAAAACTAGTTAGTTTAGAATGCTTAATACTGTTATGCAAACAATATGAATTAATAATTGCAGTTTACACATCTATTTTTTTCATATTCTTTGAAGAAAGTAAAAGAGACAAACTTAAAATATCTATTATGCCTTGCTATAGACTTACAACTATCCTTTACACTGTTTTTGGACAATTACCATGTTGCCACTATCATTTATGTCTTACTTCCATTTGGATTTTAGTTCTAAATTTTTAAATCTATGGTTTGTTCCTTGGGATAATAGATAATAGTTTTTTAAAATTATATGCACCCATAGAAGTAATATTCTAATTCTATTTATCAAAATTAAACTAGTTTTCTTAAATTATTAAAAACACTGAAAATCTTGGGTTTATATTTATTGTTCATTGTTTGACTTTAAATTTTATAAATATACAGGAAGACATTACAAAGCTAAAGGATGAAATTAAAACTATAAAAGAATCTATCATCGAAAATACTTCTTTTCTTCAGGTAGAAAATAAGACACATGAAAAATTAAGAAAAGAAATAGAGGTAAGTCTTAGTTACCTGGATTTCAGTGTTTGATGGGATCATTTCTTAAACTTATACTATATTCACACTTTCCACAGTTAACTCTCAATCCTCCAAACAGCTAGAGAACAATGAAGAACTATATAAAGGATTAGACAAGTCCAAATCATTAATGGATATTTAGAGATAACTCTCTCATTCTAAGATATTAAAATATGAATGTATTTAGACAAAGCAAGCAATCACTCATATGTAAATATGGCCAAAAATTCTGCGAGGTCTCATTCCACCAACAACCTGGTGACTGATTAATGGCTAGAACGTAGAAGTTATTGAATAAAAAATGATGACCATTTCAAGACAGACATCAGAAGCTCCTCAATATAGAATAAGATAATAGATGTTATTAATATTACAAACCCCTTCACATTTGCAGTTATTGAGTCTAATTAAAATGAGATGAAAAATTAAAAATGCGAATATATTTGGGTACCTTTAGTAGGCTCCTATAGTCATTATTGTTTAGATGAATGGAAATGAAAATGGAAAAGAATATGTTGTTAAGGGTAAAGAAATAATTTTAACCCTTAAGACATTAATTTGGAAATTAAGAAGTTACATATCTTTAACTTGCATGTGATTAATTTGATACAATTAAAAAGCATCTGAAGAATTTAAAAATAAAAATGCTTATGTTTTTATAACATTCTCTTTAAGAAATACCATCATTTTATCTTACATTTTACTAGTAATCTAATAAATACTTTTTACCCCTCTAGATATAAGAATTTATTATAAAAATATACATAGTAAGAAAGTATATAAGTGGCATAGATAAAGAAAAATGATTAGTGAAATATAAAAAGTTATCAAGAGATAACCCATCATATAGGGTGCAAACAAAATAGATTAGCCATATAAATAAAGAAAACTCAAGAAAATGTTAAAATAAAATTGGATTTATACCTCATAGCACACTTCTAGGAGGACTGAAGACAATTAATTTAGGAGACAAACTTAACTATTTGTGTCAGAGAGTTATTTCTTTTAAAAGACACACACACAAACTGCTTAATTAAATATCACTTTGTATCAAATTTCTCAATTATTGAAATGCACCATAACAATAAAGAAAACAAGACTCATTGTAAGAGAAGTTATGTGTAACAAGACTCATTTTAAGAGAAGGTATATATGTATTATTTAGAGATAATAAAATGCCAAACAAGCCAACACAACATTGAGTTAATGGTATAAAATTTTTTCAAATAAAGATATCCAAAAAACAATGGAAAATATGAGTAATCTCATTATCAATAAGGGATTGATAATTTAAACCACAAGTAGTCCCATATTTATCCTGTCAGATTATCAATATTACAATTGGTAAGATGTGGGCACCTGAATTCTAATAGACTATTGATATGAGTGTACATTGGTAAAAGCACTTTGGAAAAAAATTTGAGATTACTTAATAATTTTTATGCTAATATACTTTATTGAGTTAAAACTGTCAGAAGAGCAAGGGCACAAATTGTAAGGATTTGGCTTGATTAATTTTGACTAATGTATATGTACACTCATGTTACCATAAGCTAGACTCAGATATAAAACTTTTTTTTTTAAAGATTTTATTTATTTATTTATTTATTTATTTATCTTTAGAGGGGAAGGAGAGGGAGAGAAACATCAATGTATGGTTGCCTTTTGTGCATCCCCTGCTGGGAGTTGGCTTGCAGGGAACCGGCCTGCAACCCAGGCATGTGCTCTGACTGGGAATCGAACCGAGATCCTCTGGTTCTCAGGCCCGCGCTCAATCCAAGATATAAAACTTTTGCATCATGACCAGAAAGTTGTTTTCTTTACTCAGTTGTCCCTTTACTCAGGCTACCACTATTCTGATTTTTCAAAGCAGCTTTATTGAGATATAATTCACTTACAATACATTATACCCATTTAAAGTGTATAATCTAATGTTTTTTAGTATATTCACAGGTAATGTAACCATCACCAGTCAATTTTAGAAAGAAAAAGAAAAGGTATACCCATTTAAAGTGTATAATTTAATGTTTTTTAGTATATTCACAGGTAATGTAACCATCACCTGTCAATTTTAGAAAGAAAAAGAAAAGTGTCTTTAAAAAGAAACTTCGTATACTTTACCTATGACTGTTCCATTTATCTGTTGTGTTTTCCCATATATTTGGTCTACCACATTCTTTTGTTTATGATGTTCTAAGATTCTTTTTTATGAATTCCTTCTCTTTAGAAAACTTCTAAATTTATTCTTTAAATTGGCACAATCTTTTAGTTTTTTTAATCTGAATGTCCATTTTCTCTCCATTCCCGAAGGATGTTTTTGCTGGATATAAAATTCTGGGTTGACAGTTCTTTCTACAGTTCAAAACTGTGTTGCCACTTCTTTCGGGCCTCCATGATTTTTAATAAGAAATCTCCTGCCATTCAAATTGTTTTTCTCCCTAGAGATATGGTGTTTGTCTCTTGCTGCTTTCTAGATTTCCTGTCTTTCATTTGCAGAAGTTTTACTGTGATGGGTTTTGGAATAAATTTCTTTAGATTTGTCCTGTTTGGAATAATCTTAGCTATTTGATTCTGTAGGGTGTTTTTTTGTTGTTGTTGTTTTTAACTTTATTTAATTCTTGTTCAAGTACAGTTTTCTGTCTTTTACTCACATCCCAGCCCACAATCCCCAGTGCTCCCCACCTCCATCCCATTTCCACCCCCCTTAGTTTTTGTCCATGTGTCCTTTATACTTGTTCCAGTAAACCCTTCCTCTTTTCCCCTGAAAATCACTCCCTTCTACCCTCTGGTCACTGTCAACCTGTTCTCTATTTCAGTGTGTTTGGTTATATTTTACTTGCTGTTTGTTTTGTTGTTTAGCTTCCTATTAAAGGTGAGATCATATGGTATTTGTCTTTCACCACCTGGCTTATTTCACTCAGCATAATGTTTTCCAATTTTATCCATGCTGTTGCAAAGGGTAGGAGCTCCATCTTTCTTTCTGCTGCATAAAATTCTATTGCGTATATGTGCCATAGTTTTTTGATCCATTCATTTACCCATGGGCATCTAGGTTGCTTCCAACTCTTGGCTATTGTAAATTCCTATGAATTTTGGGGTGCACAGACCCTTTTGGATTGGTGTTTCAGGGTTCTTAGCATATACTCCTAATAGTGGAATTGCTGGGTCAAAACGCACGTCCATTTTTAGTTTTCTTAGAAAATTCCATACTGTTTTCCATAGTGGTTATACCAGTTGGCAATCCCACCAACAATGGATTAGGGTCTCCTTTTCCCCACAACCTCTCCAGCACTTGTTGTTTGTTGCTTTGTTTATGATGGCCATTCTGACTGGTGTAAAGTGGTATCTCATTGTGGTTTTAATTTGCATCTCTCTGATAGCAAGTGATATTGAGCATCTGTTCATGTGTCTCTGGATCCTCTGTATGTCCTCCTTGGAGAAGTGTCTGTTCAAGCCCTTTCCCCATTTTTTAATTGGGTTAGTTGTCTTCTTAGAGTGGAGTTGTGTAATTTCTTTGTATATTTTGGAAATTAAACCCTTGTCTGAGGTATCATTGGCAAATATGTTTTCCCATACAGTTGGTTCTCTTTTTATTTTAACACTGTCTTATTTAGCTGTGCAAAAGCTTTTAATTCTGATGAGATCCCATTTGTTTATTTTTTCCTTTATGTCCCTTGCTCTAGAGGACATATCAGTAAAAAAGTTGCTGCATGAAATTTCTGAGATTTTTATGCCAATATTCTCCTCTAGGACTTTAGTGGTGTTAAGGTTTATATTTAAGTCTTGTATCCACCTTAAATTTATTTTGGTGTATGGTGTAAGTGGTGCTCAAGTTTCATATTTTTGTACATAGCTGTCTAGTTCTCCCAACACCATTTGTTAAGGGGCTATCTTTCTTTTATGTTGCTGCCCCCTTTGTTGAATATTAATTGACCGTAGAGACTTGGGTTTATTACTGGGCTCTCTGTTCTGTTCCATTGGTCTATGTACCTGTTTTTATGCTAGTACCAGGCTGTTTTGATTACAGTGGCCCTGTAATACAGTTTGGCATCAGGTATTGTTATCCTTCCTACTTTGTTCTTCTTTCTCAAAATTGCGATTGCTATTCAGGATTGTTTATGGTTCCAAATAAATGTTTGAAGTGTTTGTCCTATGTCTGTGAAGTATGTCATTGGTACTTTAATAGGTATTGCATTGAATCTTTGATTGCTTTGGATAGTTTGGACATTTTGATGATGTTAATTCTTTCAATCCATAAATACGGCATATGTTTCCATTTGTTTGTGTCTTCCTTGATTTCTTTCCTCAGTGTTGTGTAGTTTTCTGCATACAAGTCTTTTACATCCTTGGTTAGATTTATTCCTAGGTATTTTATTTTTCTTTTTGCTATATCGAATGGGATTTTTTTGTTGATTTCTGTTTCTGCTGTTTCATTGTTGGTATACAAAAATGCCTTTGATTTCTGGATATTGACTTTGTATCCTGCTGTTTTGTCAAATTCATTTATTAGTTCAAGCAGTTTTTGGGTAGAGTGTATAGGATTTTCCATGTATACTATTGTGTCATCTGCACACAGTGACTGTTTTGTTTCCTCCTTTCTGATTTGGATGCCTTTTATTTCCTTTTCTTGTCTAATTGCTGTGGCTAGAACTTCCAATACTGTATTGAATAGAAGTGGTGAAAATCGACAACCTTGTCTTGTTCCTGATCTTAGTGGAAAAGCTTTTAGTTTTTGCCCATTGAGTATGATGTTGGCTATAGGTCTCTCATACATGGCCTTTATTATATTGAGGAATGCTCCCTCTATTCCCATTTTTCTGAGTACCTTTATCATAAATGGCTGTTGTACCTTATCAAAAGCTTTTTCTGCATCTATTGCTATGATCATGTGGTTTTTGTCTTTGCTTTTGTTTATGTGATGTATTACATTTACTGATTTGTGAATATTGAACCATCTTTACATCCCTGGGATGAAAGGTTTTCAAACTTGTTGGCATACAGTTCTTAATAGTAATTTCTTACAATCCTTTGTATTTATGTGGTGTGATGTATAATCTCTCCTCTTTCATTTCTGATTGTGTTTATTTGGGTTCTCTCTCGTCTTTTCTTGATGAGCCCACTTAAAGGCTTGTCTATTTTGTTTATCTTTTCAAAAAACCGGCCGCGGGATTCATTGATCCTTAGAATTGTGCTTTTAGTCTCTATGTCATTTAATTCTGCTCTGATCTTGGTTATTTCCTTCCTTCTACTTGCTCTGGGCTGTCTTTGTTGTTGATCCTTGAGTTCTTGCAGGCGTCGTGTTCGGTTGTTTGTTTGAAATGTTTCTATCTTTTTCAGGTAGGCCTGTATTGCTATGAACTTCCCTATCAGGACTGCCTTTGCTGTGTCCCATAAGTTTTGGGTTGTCATTAGTTCATTTTCATTTGTTTCCAGAAACTTTTTGATTTCTTCCCTAATTTTAATCTTTACCTATTCATTGTTTAATACCATGCTATTCAATCTCCATAATTTGGGGTGTTTTGGGTTTTTTCCTTTGGGGTTGCTTTCTAGTTTCAGTCCCTTGTGATAGGAGAAAATGCTTGGTATCATTTTAATTTTCTCGAATTTGTTGAGGCTTGTTTTGTGTTCTATCATCTGGTCTATCTTTGAAAATGTTCCATGTGCATTTGAAAAGAATGTGTATTTAGCTTCTTGGGGATGAAGGGCTCTCTATATATCAATTAGGTCCATTTCATCTAGGGTATTGTTCAATGCCACAATATCTTTGTTGATATTCTGTTTGGAAGATATGTCCATTTTTGACAGTGGGGTGTTAAAATCCCCTACTATAATTGTGTTGCTGTCAATATCTTTCTTGAAGTCCTCTAAGATTTTCTTTATATATTTGGGTACTCCTATGTTGGGTGCATATATATTTACAATGTTTATGTCTTCTTGGTGGATTCTTCCCATGAGTATTTTGAAGTGGCCTTCTCGGTCTCTTTTTATGGCTCTTCTTCTAAAGACTTTTTTGTCTGATATGAGTATTGCTACTCCGGCTTTTTTTTTTTTTTTTTTTTTTTTTTTTNCCACCGGCCTTTTTTTTTTTTTTTTTTTTTTTTTTTTTTTGCTGTTTGCTTGGAAAATTTGTTTCCAGCCTTCACTTTTAGCCTGTGATGGTCTTTTGTCCTGAGGTGGTTCTCCTGTAGGCAGTATATCTGTGGGCCATGCTTTCTTTTCCATTCAGCTATTCTATGTCTTTTGCTTGGAGCATTTAATCCATTTACATTTAAGGTATTATTGATAGGTACTTATTCATTGTCATTTTCATACCTGTGTTTCTCTTTGTCTCTCTCTTTTCCTTCCTTTCCTTAGAGCAGTCCTTTTAGTATTTGATGCAGAGCTTTTTTGGTGGAGCCATATCCCTTTTGGACTTCTTTTGTGTTGGAAGCTCTTTATTTGGCTTTCTATCTTGATTGAGAGCCTTGCTGGGTAAAGTAGCCTTGGTTGCAGGCCTCTGTTTTTCATTACTTGGAATATCTCTTGCCATTCTCTTCTTTCTTGGAGCATTTCCATTGCGAAGTCAGCAGCTAACCTTGTTGGGGCTCCCTTGTATGTTATTTCCTTTTTCTCCCTTGCTGCCTTTAAGATTCTCTCTTTGTCTTGGAATTTTGCCATTTTAATGATGATGTGTCTTGAAGTGGGCCTCTTTGGGTTCCTTCTGACTGGGACTCTCTGTTTCCTGGATTTATGTGACTTTTTCTCTCATCAATTTAGGGAAGTTTTCCATGATTACTTTTTCAAGTAGATTTTCTCTCTCTTGCTGTTCTCCTCCTTCTGGTATCCCTATTATTTGGATATTATTACGTTTCATATTGTCTTGCATTTCTCTCAATCCCTCTTCCTTCTTTCTGAGCCTCCTTTCCTTTTCTTGCTCTTTCTGGGAGTTCTTTTCTACTTTGTCCTCCAACTTGCTGATCTGATCTTTTGCTTCATCCATCCTGCTTTTGATTCCTTCTACTGTGTTCTTCAGTTTAGAAATTTTATTCTTCATTTCTCTTTGCTCCTTGCTGATAGTTTCTATTTCCTTTTTAATGTTGATATAGTTTGTGGTGAGTTCGTTGTAGCTCCCCTGTAGTTTCTGGTAGTTCATTGTGAGCTCTTTGAACTTCCTGATAACCAGTGCTTTGAATTCAGTATCTGTTGGCTGACTTGCCTCTATTTCATCTAGCATTCTTTCTGAGGATTCCTTCTTTCCTTTCCTTGGGGGATTGTTTTTTTGTCTTCTATTGTTTGTTTTGCTTTTCTTGTTGGCCTCAGCTTCTTAAATTGATTTGGTGTGGCTTCCTGCGTTTATGGTGTGAGCTGCTGTGGTATAATACCTGTGAGATTCTGTGGTGTAGTCTCCTTGATCTCCACAGTTTGCTGTTTTCGGCTGTCCTTTATGTTGGCTCTGAGTTTGTCTTTGGATTTTGGTTGTTTTGGGGTCCTTTGTGGGTCCTTCCCACCAGCTGGTAAACTGATGGTGCCTCTGTCCACTACCCATTTTAATTTGTTGTGCTGATGAGGGTGGGTTGTGTTGTAGCTAGTTCTTTTGCATGTACAGGGGTTTGAGGACTCTCGTTTGTTCTTGTTCAGCTGTTTGCCCTGGGTAGTTTCTTTCCTGTTTAGTTGTATTTCCTGGTAGGTCTTGGACTGAGGTTTGTGTGGTTTCCACTCTCTCCTTCACCTTCTTCTGTTGTTATCTGTTGGTGGTTCCTTTGTTTTGGGGTTTCCTCTTCTAGTCGGTATCTTGGTGTTTACCACTTTCACCTACTCTTTGTGTGTGTGTGTGTGTGTGTGTGTGTGTGTGTGACTAGTTGGAGGGGAAGGCAAAATGGTTTATGACAGGAGGAGAGTATTCTATGATATTTATAGTAGCAGCTTGTAGAGAAGAGGTAGGAGATCCTTTGGCTATGTAGAGTTAAAATTGTAATCTTCAACCCAATTAGCAACTTTTTAGGAAGGATGGAAAGAAGATAAGGCTCTTGTTGGGGAAGGAAGGTTTGTGAGTTGGATTTAGAAAGCAGTGGCATTGAGGGAGGTCATATTCTGAGGTAAGGTGAGAGTGAAGGATAGTAAATAGGTGTAGTGTAAGACAGAATATAGTTAACCACTACAGTATTATAGTTCAGGAAACAATGAAGTGGGCTAAGGTCTGGGGGAAGGGGGTGTAGTATTTACAATAGTATGTAACAACTATTATTTTCAATAATATTAGAGCAACAATAATATAACAGAATCTATGAGATACCAAGATTAGGGAGTATTGGACCTTCAACAGTATGCTAATGGAGCAAGGGGAAGTAAAGAACAGTAAATTAGCAATACAGTATGTATGAGGGGACAGGGGAAACCTGTCAAGTGATGCAGTATATCCAGCCAAGGCAAAGAAGACTGTACCGAAAGAGGAGGAATACAAAGATACTATTAAAATAATAGATTTAAGAATAATGAAAAAATACAAATATGCAGTAACTTGTTGTTTTTCTGGTATAGCAAAGTGAAATTTGTTTCTCTGTCTCTACTGTTGGGATGCCCCCTCTTTGAGTCCAACTTTGGTCTTTTTTTTTTTAAGATTTTATTTATTTATTTATCTTTAGAGGGGAAGGAGAGGGAGAGAAACATCGATGTATGGTTGCCTTTCGTGCATCCCCTGCTGGGAGTTGGCCTGCAGGGAACCAGCCTGCAACCCAGACATGTGCCCTGACTGGGAATCGAACTGCGATCCTCTGGTTCACAGGCCCGCGCTCAATTCACTGAGCTACACCAACCAGGGCTCCAACTTTGGTCTTTTCTCAGTTCCAAGTTTTTTGTCTCACTTGTGGGGTGGGGGCAAGAAAAAAAGGCAGCAGAAGGGAGGAAAAAGCGATAAGTTTGGAAAGAAAGGCAGAGGGAATAAAACAAGAAAGAAGGAAAAAGAGGGTAAAAGTTTGAAAGATAAAACAATAATAGAGTTAAAAAATAAGCTCTGGCTGGTGTAACTCAGTAGATTGAGCGTGGGCCTCCGAACCACAGGATCACGGTTCGATTCCCAGTCAGGGTACATGCCTGGGTTGCAGTCCAGTTCCCAGTAGGGGACTCAGGAGAGGCAACCATACATTGATATTTCTCTCCCTCTCTCCTTCCCTTCCTCTCTAAAGATAAATAAATAAAATCTTTAAAAATAATAATAATAAAGTTAAAAAAATAAAGATTATTAAAAAAAACAAAACTAAAAAAACCTCTTGTTGGTTTCCAGCTGGTGAAACCAGTTTTTCTAGTCTCACCAGCTGCAGCAGTCTGAGAGGGGATTGGTGTGGCCTTTCTCTCTTCTTGGTGTACTCAGATGGTCTCACAAGCGTTCTCCCAAGGTCCGGACTGGGGCCCCTCCCCAGAACCCCACTGAGCGCAGTCTTTCCCTGGGAGTCCCTAGTGTGGGCCGGGGTGGGGGCACACACTCCCAGCCAGGTTTCCCTGGTCCCACAGGCTTGGGTGGGAACCTTTCCTAGTGCTAAGGGGAATGCAAGGGTGATTCTCAATTCTCCCAAGCCAGCGACTACAGACTCCATGGGTGATCAAGGCCCCCTTGTTTGCTTCCTTGTGCCCACTGCTGTCTCTGACACTTTAAGGACACAGATCTCTCCGGGTGTTTTTCAAACTGCACTGGGCCAGTTATGGAGGGAGCTGATTACCCAGCTCTCTCCCAAGGACCTTGCTGCCAGCTCTCAGTCTGCACTTTGCACTGTTCCCTTGGACGTTATTGACCTGCAGCCATTTCCTTACCATCTGGTCTTTCAGCATCCGCTACAATTTCTGGACACCTATTTTCTTATATGCTGTGTCACTGTTGGCTATTTGCTGTGTTCCTCTGCAGATCGGCCGGGTTTTTCTCCCATGCGTGGGGCGAAGTGAAATCCTTTGTCCTCTGCCGCCATCTTCCAAAAAACCCTGATTCTGTAGGTTTATGTCTTTTGAGAAATTTGGGAAATTTTCAGCTCTTATATTTATCTCAATACTTTTTAGCTCTGCCCTCTTTCTTTGCTCCTTCCAGGACTCTAATGACACAAACAGCTCTTTTTTGTTTTAGCCTCACAGGTACCTGAGGCTCTGTTCATTTTCTTTTCAGTCTATTTTTTTTGTTTAAATTGAATAATTTCTAGTGTTCTTTCATTCACTGATTCTTTTTTGTTCCCCTACATTCTGCTGTTGAACCTGGTTCTTGGTTTCATGAGTGATTTTCTCTTGAAATCTTGGACATGTTGGTTATTTTTGTTACTGGGAAGTGACCCAAATCAGGAACCCCTTGTACCGCACTGAGCTTATTCCTTGTTGCTTCACTCACAAGAGATGAATTCAAGCAAGAGACAACACATATAGTGGAAATGAGATACCAAGTTTATTTATGAAACACAGTCGAGAGCACAAAGCTGCAAACAAGCACCTGGCTAGTCCGAATGCCCCACATACAGAGGAAATAAAGTTGTTAGGAAGTTTGTTAGTCAGTTTGTTCTATATACTTGAACTGAGGCTACAAGTGGGCTCAGCTAATCTGAGTGCCCTATTGGGGTTCAACCTTAATCAACTTTTAGGTTCTCCTTCCCTCCTTCCCCTTTTAAACTTTGGGGATAATGTACAGCTACAAAGGCTTTCTTTCTCAACTAGTAAAGACTGTTTGTCTTAGGGAAATTGGTACAGAGGCTCTTCCCAGCACATAGTTTCAAGGCTCCTCTCTTCCTATGCTATCCTTGCTTGTGATATTTGGAAAGCCTGGGAATCTTATCAGACCAGGCTCAGGACTGCTGAGTCAATAGTTGAGGCATGTTTCCCTCCTCCTCCCTGCCTTAGTTTACTACCTACCCTACCTAACATTATTTTTAAGTCTCTGGATTATTACTTCTGGATAGTAGTGGAAATTCAGATTTTCTGCTAGGTCTCTATTGACACTCATGGAGGAAGGAAGGACTTCTTGTTACTGCTGGCCAGGTGTGGGAGTTCTGGCTGCCCATTAGACCAGTGCTGATAACCCCCTATGTGGGAAGGGCAGGGGCACCTCATTACTGCCCCCAATGTGGCCTCCATTAATACTATGTAGATACGGCCTTGTTAGTACTAAATGGTGATAAAAATCCTGACTCTCCATTAGGTCTCCTCTGACATTCTTTCAGTGAGAGGTGAATCACTAGATGGGCCAGGCTTTCCAAATGGGCTCCACTGACCCAACAGTGTGTGGTTCGTTATTGCTCAGTAGCAGTGAAAAGTCCTGGCTCCGCAGTTAGCCTTCTCTGACACCACCCTCTCAGGAACTGAGGCACATAGTTATAGCCTAGCAATGGTGAACATTTAAACATTTCTCTCATCCTTTGCTGGTTTGTGTGGTGATGCTGCCATAGTTTTTTTCTTCTTCTTTTTTGTTCTGTAGTGTTTGACTTTAGAAGTTACCATCTGAAAGTTTTCTATCTTTCTAGGCTACTCTTTTCCTGGTTCTTTGGCCAGAGAGAGTAGGCTTTACTTGGAGCTTATTTGTCTGCAGCAATGGGCATTTCCAGGTAGCTGTCTTCTCCAGTATCCACTCTGGGATATCTGAGGCAAAATCACCCAGGGAACCCAATACCACATCATGCTTTGGGTCCTGAGGTCCCAGGATGGCTTTCCTTTTAAGCTCCACTATTCAGAAGCTTCTTGTTTGTTTCATAAGGGGAGACCCTAAAAACCTGGCATTTATTTATAAAACTGTATATATTTATTCTTATATATTGAAACTTCAGTCACCTTCAAAGTATGCTCCATTTGATACAATACACCTATCAAGATTATTTTCCATTGCTCAAAACAGTTTTTGACTTCATCAATTTTGATGCCTTTTAGTGCTTCTGCCGTTTTTTTGTTTCACCTCTCCCACATCTGCGAAACATTTCCCTTTGAGGGCTTTTATCATCCAGGGAAACAAAATAAAGTTGCTTGGAGGGAGGGGAGAGTATGGGGGGGTCATGGCATTTTGGGTTGAAAGCTGCTAAACACTTAGCACAGTGTGGGCAAATGGGCTTATAAATCACCCATCATGAAATGGACAAACGTACTGAAAGAGTCTTAAAAAAAAAATTCCCTGAAGCTGAACAGACTCTCACAACAATGCCAACTGGCGCACTGATACACATGGGTTTCTAGAACACTCACCTAGTGGAGGAAACCTGTCTGGCCTCCAGAAGATAATTCCTTTTTTCAGGGGGTCCTATATATATATATATATATATATATATATATATATATATATATAATGTCTAGAAAAAATTTTAAAGAAATATTGTATAAATTTCTCCAAATATGACAAAAATAACTTATAGATACAACTTTGCAAACCCTAAGCAAAATAAATATGGGGGGATGAGGGTACATATAAGGAAATTGTCAAGCTATTGAAAACCAAATATAAAGAAAAAATAATCTTAAAATAAGCCAGGAAAAAGTCAAGAACAATGGTTAGAATAATAAATTAACTATTATTTAAGTTTCACTGCAAAATTAAATGGAAAGTACAGAGAGTTCTATATGCTGCCTGCTCCTGAACAGTGTCCCCCAAGTCTCCTCCACTGTCAACATCTCCCACCAGAGGGGTACATTTGTTTCAACTGATGGACCTACACTGACACATGATTATCTCCCAGAGGCCATACTTTAAATTAGTGTTCACTCTGAAACTAAATAATATTGTATGCCTACTGTAACTGAAAATTAATTTAAAAAGGAAAAATAAATATAGCCAGATAATACATAAAAAAATTAAAGATTGGGCATTACAAATCTAAGTAACCCATACATCAAAGGAGAAATCATAAGACTGATTTAAAAATATTTGAAAATGAATGATAATGAAAGCACACACATGAAAAATTGTGGAATATAGCAAAAGTAGTATAATTTACACATTTAAGCACCTATATTAGAAAAGAAAATAGGTTTAAAAGCAATTATCTAAGCTTCCACCATAAGAGACTAGAAAAAGAAGAAAAAGCAAGTGGAAGAAATGAAATAATAAGTAGCAGAAATCAATGAAATAGAAAACAAAAACAGAGAAAATCAACAAAATACTTGAAAAGGCTAGTAAAATAGATAAACCATAGCAACACTGATCAAGAAAAGAAAGGATAACAAGGTCTATAGACTTAAGGGGGTGATAAAGGCCTATTATGAGTAACTTTATGTCAATAAATTTGATGACTTAGGTGAAATGGACATATTCCTCAAAAAACACACATAACGCAAGAAGAAATTACTTTTATGTTTAGGCCTATGATCCACTTTAAATTAAGCTTTATAAATGGCATGGGGTAGGAATCATTGAAATTGAATTCATAATTAAAACCATCTTCATAAGGAAAACTTCAGACTGGCATGGCTTCACTGGTGAAGTCTATCACACATTTAAAGAAGAAATAATACCCAGCCTGAACAAACTCTTTCAGAAAGTGGAAGATGTTACTCATTCCAACTGGTGTTATGAGGCCATCATAACCCTGGTACAAAAAAGTGAACAGGAACATTAGCAGAAAATAAATTATAGTCTAATGTCCCTCATGAACATAAATGCAAAATTGCCTAACAAAAAATTTTCAAATTGAATTCAGCTGTATATAAAAAGTCTAATCCCTTGTGACCAAGTAGAGTTTATACCAGGGATGTGAGGTTGGTTCAACTTTCAAAAAGTGTACAATGTTATTTGCCACACTAACAAAATAAAAGGACATAAAAAGGTATAATTAATGCAATAGTTGCAGAAACAGCATTAGAAAAATTCAACACCAATTCATACCAACAGCTCTGAGCAAATTAAGAATAGAAGGGAACATTCTCAGCCTGATGAAGGGCATCTATAAAAAAACTTACAGCTAACAATATCACAATTATTGGTGAAATGCTGAATGCCTTTTCCCAGGATTGGGAACAAAGCAAGGATTTCTTATTCCATCTCCTCTCTAAGACATTACGTTAAAGGTTGTACTCAGTACTGTAAGACAAGAGGGAAATACTTTTCTATATTCTTAAGGAACATAAAAACCCTAATAAACCAGTAAGTGAATTTGGTGAGAAAGGTCTAATGCTAAAAGGTCAAAATATAAAAATCAATTATATTTTTATATAGTTTCTATGTAGTAGCAATTGACAACTGGAAAGTGAAATAAAGCAAAATGCCTTTTATTAACACTAAAAACAAAGAATCCTTACCAAAAAAAATTATGAAAAAATATGTAAACCTTTACTTCTATAATAAAAATATTATTAAAAATTAACTAATACTAAATAAACAGAGTGATATACTATATTCACGTTTTACAAAACTCAGTATTTTAAAAATGTTAATTTTCCCATAGAATGATATAGTTTCAACACCATTTGAAAAAAATCCCAGTAGGGTCCATGGTTCCATGCCTGTGGTTCTATTTTGTTTGTTAGTTTATTCATTAATCCTCTTATAGGTGAGATCAAGTGAACAGAGAGCAGGGGAGAGGAGAATAATGGTGGAAAGAAGGGGAAGATAGTAGGCAAAGAACATGAATGAATGACCCACGGACATAGACAACAGTGTGGAAACTGACTGTAGGAGCAGGGGGTAGGATGGGTGGAGGAGGGCAAAGGGAGTAAAACTGAGACAACTGTAGTAGAATAACAATAAAAATGATTATAAAAAACATAGGGAGTAGGTATTTTTGGAAATATTGACAAACATTTAAAATTTACATGCAAATGCGAAGGGTCTAGTTAGCCAAAACAAGCTTGAAAAAGAAGAATAAAGTTGTAATACTTACCCTGCCTTATAGTAAGATTTATTATGAAGCTACTATTATCAGGAAAGTGTGTATTGGTGAAAGATGAATGGACCAATGGAACAGAATAGAGTTTAAAAATCAATCACACTTTGTCAATTTTACAAAGATTTCAAGATAATTCAATAAAGAAGAAAAGTCTTATGATAAGTGATGCTGGAACAACTGAATATCTGTATGGAAACAATGGACTTCCTCTGCCTACTTCAAAACACACACAAAACTATTTGGAATGGACCAGAGATATGAACAGAAAAGCTAAAACTATTAAACTTTTAGAAGAAATCATGGGAGAATATTTTCATTATGTTAGGGCAAGCAAAGATTTCTTTCTTTCTTTTTAAAAATTTATTTATTTAATTGTTGTTCAAGCACAGTTTTCTGACTTTTACTCCCATTCCAGCCCACCCCCCTGGTGCTCCCCACCTCCCTCCCATTTCCACCCCTCTTAGTTTTTGTCCATGTGTCCTTTATACTAGTTCCTATAAACCCTTCCCCTTTTCCCCTGAAATTCCCTCCCCTCTCCCCTCTGGTCACTGTCAGCCTGTTCTCTATTTCAGTGTCTTTGGTTATATTTTGCTTGCTTGTTTGTTTTGTTGTTTAGCTTCCTGTTAAAGGTGAGGCCATATGGTATTTGTCTTTCACCACCTGGCTTATTTCACTCAGCATAATGCTTTCCAGTTCCATCCATGCTGTTGCAAAGGGTAGGAGGTCCTGCTTTCTTTCTGTCGCATAGAATTTCATTGTGTAAATGTACCATAGTTTTTTGGATCTATTCGTTTACTGATGGGCACCTAAGTTGCTTCCAATTCTTTCTTAGGACACATAATGTACTAACGATAAAGGGAAAAATGACACATTGGATTTCAAACTTTGAGACTTCTTTAAAAGACATCATCAAGCAAATGAAAAGACAACAAAATGCCCATCAATAGATGAATGGATAAAGAAGAGGTAGTGCATACTGTATATACAATAGAATATTACCACTAGAAAAAATGAAACTTTACTATTTACAATAACATGGGTAGACCTAGAGGATATTATGCTAAGTGAAAGAAGTCAAAGAAAGAAAAATACTATATGATTTCACTTATTTGTGGATCCTAAAGACAAAATAAACAAGCAAAACAGAAACAGACTCATAGATAGAACAAACTGAAGGTTTCCAGGTGGGGAAGGATGGGACAACTAGGTGAAAAAGGTGAAGGGATTAAGAACTACAAATTGGTAGATACAAAATAGTCACAAGGATGTAAAGTACAGCATAGGGAATATAGTCAATAATATTGTAATGACTATGTATGGTGTCAGGTGTATACTAGACTTATCAGGAGTATCACTTCATTAAATTATAATTGTTTAACCACTATGCTATACAGAAACTAATATAAATATATTCAATGTAAACTGTAATTGAAAAAAAATTAAAGAAAATGAAAAGGCAAAATTATAGAAGGAGTAAAAGTATTTGCAACATATATATCTTAGAAAGGACTTATGTTCAGAACTTGTATATAATGAACTCCTACAGTCATTTCAAAAAATAAGTGAAATATGTAAACAGAAATTTTTTAAAAGAAGGCATAAGATGGCCATTAAGTACATGAAAAGATGCTAGGCATATCTAACAATTAAAGAAATGAAGAAGAAAGCCATAATAAATGAAAAGGTCACATTTCACACTCAATAGAATTGTTAAATTTACAACAAATTATATTACCAAATGTTGCCAACGGTGTGGAGCAGCCAAAATTTTTGTGCATTTTTGTTGAGATTATAAAATAGTGTGACTGTTTTGGAAAGTGGCTTGGAAGTTTTTTTGAATATTAGTATACACCTAACCTATGTCTCAGCAATTTCTTCACCAGCTGTTTACTTAATAAAAATGACATGTCTTTGAAAAAATGTGCATATGAATGCTCATAGAAACCTTATTAATAATAATACCAAGATAGAAACCTTACAAATGGCCCTCAAAAGCAGAATGGATAAGCAAATGGTGGTATGCTCATATGAAATATTAATCAGCAATGAAGAGAATGAACTTCTTTCTGACACACACAAAATGTGAGTGTATAAATTTGTCAAAAGTCATTGACCTACCTGCACTAAAAAAATCTGTATATTTATACTTTCATTAAAATATTTACCCATGCTGTTTAAATTAAACAGCTGAAGAAAAAGAGGTTACATTGCATATTCAAATGACAGCAAGTGAGCACTAAGTCTTTTAAGTGAGGTATATTCTCCATGGTAAAACAATGACCTTGTGTGAATACTTGTAACATATATGAAGAATTGTGAACAATAAAGATTTAGCAATATATTTTACATAATGTTCTTTCTAAAACAGGGTTTCAGCCCTTTGCTTTACAAAAATTGTCTCATTATTTTATTCAACACATTTATTTAGTTCAAACAACCTGTCAATTATCCTTTTTATTTTTTAATATTTTATTTATTTATTTTAGAGAGAGGGAAGAGTAGGAGAAAGAGTGGGAGAGAAACACCAATGTGTGGTTGCCTCTCATGTGTCCCCTACTGGGGACCTGGCCTGCAACCCAGGCATGTTCCCTGACTAGGAATCGAACCAGAGACCCTTTGCTTCGCAGGCCCGTGTTCAATCCACTGAGCTCCATCATCCAGGCTCAGTTATCCTTTTCAGTTCTAACTATAGAGTGGTGAACAAAATGAATTGATAAAAATACCTGTCCTCATGGAACTTGCATTCTAGTTGGAGAGATAGACATAAACAAGATATATAAGTAAGATACTTGGCTCTAGCTCTGGGGAACTTGCACATCTCTATTCTGATCTGTTGTGTATTCATTTCATACTTTAACTTTTAAAGAATAATTTCAGAAGCAGATTAATATACCACCAACCAAATTTATTGACTAACCCAAAATTTGTTCCAATAATTATAACTGCTATAGAGATGCATATGTAATATATACATATATAAATTGATATACATCCTCAAATATATTCAGTGTATAAAAATCTTGAATATAGCTTTATAATTTAGTATATTTCAGTTTATTCCATATTTATTTCTAATCTTTTTAAAGTCTTTTTCTGGTTTTCCCAGACATCATCAGCAAGCCAACATCACCAATTTGAATGAATTTTCAGAACTTGCAGAATTACCAAAAATTGAAAACTTATAAAGATGTACGAAGTTTATAGAAATTTACATGGTATTAATTGAAAGGTTCTCACTTTGTTTTTATAACAATATGTTGTAATGCTTAGAGTATCTTCATCCCAGTTACCCTGCTCTGCTGCAGAACTGTGCTTCAATATAGTTTGTCTTGTTTGTAATTCTCTGTTTTATTTTATGGATTTATGTTTTAAATTTTTGTATTCCATTACCATTTATTCCCCTTATACCTCCCTTCTCCCCACATTCTGTGCATTTAAAATCATTATTCTAAGGAGTCCATAGTTTTTACCATACTGTCAAAATGATCTATGCCATAATAAAGGTAAGGAAGCCTTTGACTAAGGGAGGAGCTGAGAAAGAAAAATGGGACATTTTGCCGGGGGAGAAAGATGAGATTCAACATATGGTGTAATCTGGGTTCCAATGACAGCTGAGGGGTAGAGAAAAAGGAAGACAGGTTGGGGACAGAATTTTAAGGCCCAAGAAACCCAGAGTCTTGTCTCCCTACATTCCTCTTAGGCTATAAACTAATTTTTGACATGTTACTGTGATAAATTTGGTGACATGGTGTTTTGACAAATTGATCTTTATTTGAATTGACTTAGGACTACCTTCCTGACTTGCTAGAGCATTCCCTTAAATAGATAAAAGAAGGAAGAGATAATTTCTCAGCACTCTTATTCTACCAGTTCATTTAAAAGTGTTTTACTACAATGAAATGCTACTTCACACCCACTATGATGGCTATGATAAAAAGACAGGTGGTAATAATAGGTATTTTCAAGGATGTGAAGAAATTCAAACCCTCATACATTGATTGTGGGGATATAGAAATGGAAAATAGTCTGTCAGCTCCTCAAATGGTTAAATATAGGATTGCCATATGAGCCAGTAATTTCACTCCTAGGTATACAGGTAGGTCTGTCCAGGAAAAGTCCATCCATTGTTAATATAACAAGACTGGTTTGTGTGACATTGATGTAACCTAGCAGCCTAGGAGAGTAGACAAATGCACATGCATGAACAATAATGACTTCATGGTATTAGTCACTGGGGACAGTAGATACTCTTGGGTGAGCAAGTGTACTGTGTTGCATTTGAAATGACTGAGCAAGTAGAACAACAAATCTGCAACAAATTTTGCATTAAGCTTGAACATTCCTCCATGGAAACCATTTGGATGATTCAGAAGGCTGCAGCTATGGGTGATTGGAAGCTTTATTGTGACAATGTGCCCACTCTGCCTCATATCTCATGCAGACTTTTTTGGTGAAACGTCAAATCACCCAGTTGAATCAGCCTGTTATAGCCCTGATTTGGCACCCTGTGACTTCTGACTTTTCTCAAAACTAAAATCATCTTTGAAAGGGGAGAGATGAGACCATCGATAAGACTCAGGAAAATTGATGGGCCAGCTGATCACAACTGGGAAAACTGTGTGAGGTCCCAAGGTGCCTACTTTGAAGGGGACTGAGGCATTACTGTCCTGTGTATAATGTTTCTTGTATCTTGTATCTTCTTCAATGAATGTCTCCATTTTTCACATTGTGTGGGTGGATACTTTCTGGACAGACCTCTTATACCCCAAGAAGTGAAAACATAGCCACAAAAAATTTTGTACATGAATGTTCATGGCAGCATTATCCATAATAGCCAAAAAGTGGAAGTAACTCAAATGTTCCTCAAATGATAAAATAGATAAATATAATGTACTATATCATACAGTAAAATATTACTTGGCAGTAAAAGGGAATGGGGTATTGATACATGCTAAACATGGATGGCCCTTAAAAACATTAAGTGGAGAAAACAGTCACAAATGACCACATATCATAGGATACACTTTGTAAAATTCCCAGAATAGGCAAATCTAAACATATAAAGAGAAGGTAGATTAGTAGTTGCCTAGTGCTAAGGGTGGGGCTGAGGAATGGGGAGACACTACTAATGGGCACTAGGTTTCATTTTAGGCTAATGAAAATGTTTTGAAATTGATTGTGGTAATGGCTGCACAACCTTGTGACTATAATAAAAACCATTAAATGGTACACTTTAAAGGATAGACTGTATGGTGTGTGAATTATACCTCAATAAAGCTTTTTAAAAAGTTCTTTGTATAGTCTCAGTACTATACTATACAAATAACTGGAATAATCTCAGGAATGTTCACTTTTTTACTTTTATGTGCCCTGACACCAAAACCCTTGCACTTTTCACTGTGCTTCAGTGTCTGGCTCAAACACTGATCTATTTAATGACAGGGAAATGTTCTAGACCTTTTAGGTCAATGGGCCTATGTTTCACTGAACCACCAGATACAGAAATAAAATCATTACTCTTAACTGGTAACTGCTTGATAAGTAAAAGCCACTCTGTCACAGATGCTTCACTTGGGTTCAAATCCCAAACATCATCACTTACTAGATGTGAAACTTTGGTCAAATTACTTAATACCTTTGCTCTTTTGTTTTCTTATACAAAAATGGGTGTCATAATATCCATATAATAAGGTGTTATGACAATTTAATTATATGTAAAAAACAGTAATATGTAATATGTCAAATAGCTATAATACTGTTTATTTTATTATTATTCTTTACTGTGAATAATTCCTAATCAAGTGCTTACCTCTTTAGGATAATCAAAACATTCTTTCTAGCTATTTACTATTTATCTTTCTCAAGTCCTATTGATGTGTGTTCTTCTTTTTATAGGTACAACATAAGAGATATGGTGCAATTCTTAAGCGTTTGCATTGTCAGGTGAACAAGCTTCAGACAAATAGAAGGCAATGGCAATGGGACATTCAACAACTAGAAAAAACTGCAGCTGATCTAAGAAAATGCATTGCAATGAAAGATTAACATGGCCATAGGACAAAGTAGAACATAGAGTATTCCCACAAAAATTATGGGACAGAATGTTGAGAAATCAATTGTATTTTTATTTTGGAATTTTATTTATTTACATTTATTAATATATGATTGACATAAAATATTATATTCACTTCAGGTATACAACCCAGTAATTCTGTGTTTATATACAGTACCAATACTAATAAGCTTCCACTATCTGAGGTCTGTCTTAATGACATATATTTTCTCTTTTTTTAAATCAGTCATTGTTGATAAAGTGCCTTCCAGCCTTACAATTGATAGCAGTAGTTAGGCAGTAGGAATGCTTACAGAATAATGGATGACTCTGTGAATATTTTCCATGTATATGATGTATTCATGAATGCCTGTTTATAAACTGCTGCCTTCACTATCACTTGAAGTGAAAATTTAGAAGAAACCCTTGACTTTACAATAATTTAAATTGTTAAGATATTTAAATGGTTGTCTGTTTTAAACTTTATGAGAACTTGTTTTATTACTACTGCCCTCACAGCAGCCCATAAATATTGACATTTACAATAATGTTGTTATATGTTCAATGCCTTGGATGTATTTCTTAGTTTTCTCTTTCACCCAGAATGTGGCAGTCATTTTTCTTTGTTATTAGATAACATATTTTAGAGTGCTACAAAACATAACTTTTTGTTCCTGTTTCTGTCTTTAAATTCTTTATTACTTGTCTATGACGAAAATAGCATTGTGTAAGTCTAACTTAGTAAACCAGTACAAACATGTATTTTCTTTCACTGAAAGACACATATTATGTCCATGACAACAAATAAGAATTTCACTTGTGCCTTTTAAGATGAAAGTGCTCCTTCTCATGGCTCCATTGAATTACATTTTTAGGAGAAAAATAAAATATTAATCATTAAATACATGGTTTTAATTTTTAAGAAAATAAATTTTATTTTTTAATTACAGTTTACATTCAAGATTATTTTATATTAGTTACAGCATAGTGGTTAGACAATCTTATACTCTATGTAATTATCTCAATATTATTTGGCCATATTCTTTATGCTGTACTTTACTAAACACATAGTTTTTAAATATAGGTTTTAAAATTTAATGATTTCAAATCAATGTCAAAATGATATCACAAGTTTATTTTCTCCTCATATTTCTATGTGCCTGAGATTCAATAAGATTATAGCTGATATAAAACCTGATGTTAATAATCTTATCATGTTTAATGTTAATAGTCTTATTACGCATTAACATGGCTTATTATGGCTACCACTTTAAATGACTTATGCTACAACACAATCAGCTTTGTTCCATGACTCAGAAACACAGCTATGAATAAAAACAGTTAAAACTGAGTTGTGGAATAAACCTTCTATACTCAGCTGAATACAAGGCCAAACCAAATGTGTATTATATAAAAATATTTAAATATAATTTGTACATTTAAAAGACTTTATATGGTTATATTTATAATTTTATTTATAGCTCATAAAAACTCGTTTTTAAAAATTTTTAGGTTTATAATAGGTTTTAAAATATTTTTACACAAAAGTTAACACTTGAGTTATACTTTTGAAAGTTTATTTTTAAAGTAAGATATAGGGATCCAAGATGGTGGTGGTATAGGTGGAACTTAACATCACCTTCTGGGACCAAACTGTAATTATACAACTAAAATAAAGAAAAGTAAACCTGAATTACCAACTGAAGACTAGCTGAACAAAACTCATATAACAAAGATTTACAGAAGAAGCCACACTGAGACTGGTAGGAAGGGTGGAGATGTGAAAAGGGCTGGCCCTGTTTCCCTGGGCAGTAGCTGAGAATCCAGGGAGCTACCACAGCTGTGGGGGTTTGCCTCTGAAAAACATGGCATCTAAACCCCAAGCTAGGCTCCCTAACCCAGAGCACCAGAGCCAGGAAGATGTGCTCACATAATATCTGCCTATGAAAAATCTGCTGGGATTCTGTCCACCAGGGCCAGAGAGGTATCTTCTGGGGACTTGGTTGACTTTTTAAAGGGACAATGCACAAAATCTCATTTGAAGCCATTTATCGTGGACTCTGGCAGAGAAAGGACAGACTGGAATAGAGTCATGTGCTGAGAGGCTGGTTTTTGTGGTGATAGGGAGAAAGCTAAAGAGACAACTGCAGAGTCCTTGTGCTGAGTCCCTCTCCCACAGTGCAGATGTCGTTTTTCTTGGGTGGAGTACTACCCTACATAAGGCATCAGTCTGAAAGAATACAATAGACCTATCCTCCAAAATCACTGTGCCCCAACCCTGTGAAGCTCACACTCTGCAGAGGAGTCAGCTGTCTGGGTCCAAGATATAGAGGTCCAGGCAGATTCAGGGAGTGTCGTCCACTGAGTTCTGTGGCTTTGGAGCAGGAGCCATTCTCCCCAAGTTACCATAAGCCTGACCAGTACCTTCTCATCACAGGAGTTCCGGTAGTTCCACCCTCCAACTCCCAGCAATCCCACCCTCCCAACTCATGGCGGCCCCACCCTGCCTAGCTCAGGCTCTCCAGGAGGTCCTGGCAGAATTCAGGACAAACTGAGTTGTGTGGTTCTAGGACAGGGGCCATTTTTTTGCACACCTGACTAATGCAGAGCCCTTCCTTCACACATTCAAATCTTGGTCTTTTGGGGTCTGATCAACTCTGCTGGCCTCACTCCGATGACTCCCTGAGACCCTGCTGCACCTCAAAGATCTGAGGCCACCTGGCAGGTGGCAGCTAGCTTTAGAATCCACTGGGACTTTTTAAAAATTGTATTTATTTTTAGAGAGGAGGGGATAGAGAGGGAGAGAAACATCGATGTGTAAGAGAGACATCGATCAATTGCCTCTCACACATGCCCAAGTGGGGACCTGGCCCTCAACCCAGGCATGTGCCCTGACTGGGAATTGGGCCAATGACCTTTTACTTTGCAGGACGATACCCAACCCACTGAGACACATTGGTCAGGGCTACCCTGAAACTTTTGCTGAGTGGCACCAGATGTAGCACTGGCACTGAACACCACTTACCTCTACTTGCTTACTCACTAAGAACCCACCTCATGCAACTCCAGTACCATCAAAGGCTCTTTCAGTGATTGATGCTAAAAGGCAGCTAGTAGGTAGAGAAAGGCAGAGGAGGATATCAGGGTACCTTGAGCCTTTTGCTGACCTGTCCCTAGGTTGGACCTGGTGGAAGAAAGCCTTAGTGAGCAACTTTGTCCTCTACACATATATCCAGGCCCAGAAAAGGCAGCCACAAACTGCAGATTGCTTTGTAGTTCTAAACAGGTTGCCCCTGTCCAGCCACAGCATCTGACATTGACCTTCACCATAGTCCTGCTCATGACACCCCACAACAAGCATACCAAGAGGCAAGCTTCAGACAATGTCAGAACTGGTTCTAAGCTCCACAAGCGACACATAGAAAGGGAGATATCAGCAGGCACTAGACACTGCTGAAGCAAATTCTGTTTGCTAACCATAGAGGTTAGCCCCTGCAAAGCAGTTCATACATTGTGGTCAGGGTTGATCCTCATAGTCAACTGGCTTGAGCATTGACCCCACTCACAAACGGGCAAATAGTCAAGACCCAATTACAAAAGGAGCTCACATAACCCTCACAAGGGAAATTCCTGGAACTCACAGCTTAGGTAATTAAAGATATTGTGCTGCTGGGTCCCAAAGGATCTACAACATAAGGCCACCCTAATAAGACTGGGAGACATACCAGATTATCTAGCACACAGAAACAAACACAAAGAGGCAGCCAAAATGGGAAGAAAAAGAAAAATACCTCAAATGAAAGAACAGGAGAACTCTCCAGTTTTCTCCTCTATTCAAGCTAAATGAAATGGAGGCAACCAATCTGCCAGCTTATAAAGTTCAAAACAATGGCTAATAGGATGCACAAAGGATTTAGTGATAACTTCAACAGCATGAAAAATGGTATACAAACCATAGAAAAATAACCAGTTAGGAAGACAGTTTGTGAAGTGAAGAATACACTAGGAGGGATAAACAATAGGTTGCATAAAGCAGAAGATTGAATCAGTGATTTGGAAGATAAGGTAGCAGAATAGACCAGACTCTATCAGGGCAGCAAAAAGAAAAGGGAATTTAAAAAATGAGGATAGTTTAAGAGTCCTTTGGGACAACATGAAGCATAACAACATTTGCATTATAGGGCTACCAAAAGAAGAATAGAGTGAGCAAAGGATCAAGAAACTATTTGAAGAAATAATTACTGAATTATTCCCCAACGTGGTGAAGGAAAAAGACACTCAAAACCAGGAAGTGAAGATAATTCCAACAAGATGAACCCAAAGAGGCTCACACCAAGACACATTGCATTAATAGGCAAAGGTCAAAGACCAAGCAAAAATCTTAAAAGCAGCGAAAGAAAGACAGTTGCCTACCAGAGAGCTCCCATAAGACTGTCAGCTGATTTTTCAATAGAAACATTATAGGCCAGAAGGGATTGGCACAAAATGTTCAAAATGATGAAAAGGAAGGATCTACAACCAAGACTACTTTATCCAGCAAGACTGGCATTTAAAATTAAAGATGAAATAAAGAGCTTCCCAAACAAGAAGTGGCTATAGGAGTTTATTGCCACCAAAACAATATTGCAAGAAATGTTAAAGGGTTTTTTTAAAAGATATCATCCAATTCTAAGAAAGAAAAAAGAGGAACACAGTTATAGAAAATAAAATGGAAATAAATGCATATCTACAAATAATCATTTTAAATGTAAATTATTTAAATGCTCCAATCAAAAGACATACTGTAGATAAATAGATAAGAAAATATGACCCACATAATAAGGTGTGTTCAAGAGACCCAACTCAGAACAAAAGACACACAGACTAAATATAGAGGGTTTGAAAAAGATATTTAATGAAAGTGAAAATAAAAAATCTGATGTATAATACTTATGTTGGACAAAGTGGGCTTTAAAACAGAAGTAATAATGAGACAAAAAAAGGACACTACATAATGATAAATAGGTCAATCCAAGAGAATATAAACATTGTAAATATTTATGCACACAATATAGAGACACCTAAATATATAAAGCAATTTTTTTAGGCATAAAGGGAGAAATTGACACAAAGAAAATCATAGTAGGGGATTTTAACACTCCATTGACATAAATGTATAGATAATACAAACAGAAAATCAACAAGGAATAGCATTCTTAAATGACATGCTAGATAAGATGGATTTAACTAATATCTTCAGATCATTTTCCAAGGCAGAAGCATTTACATTGCTTCCAAGTGCACTTGGAACATTTTCTACAATAGACCACATATTTGGACACAAAACAGTTCTAAATAAATTTAAGAAGATTCAAATCATATCAAGCATCTTCTCTGACCCTAGTGATACAGAACTAAGGATCAATCACAAGAAGAAAACTGAAAAATACACAAAAACATAAGGGCTAAATAACATGTTATTAAACAACAAATCAGTTAACAAGGAGACTAAGGAAGAAATTAAAAAATACTTTGAAACAAATGAAAATGAGAACAAAACAACTCCAAATGTAGGAGGAATAGCAAAAGCAATTCTAAGATTGAAGTTCATGCCATTAAAAGTCTACTTCAAGAAACAAAAAATTCAAATAAACAATCTAACCTTATAGTTAAAAGAACTAGAAAACCCAAAGTGAGTATTAGGAAGGAAATAATAAAAATCAGAGCTGAAATAAATGTAATAGAGCCTAAAAATACAAAAAGTCAATGAAACTAAGACCTGGTTCTTTGGATAGATAAACAAGATTGACAAACATTTAGCCAGACCCCTGAAGAAAAAAAAAGAGAGGGGACCCAAATTAATAAAATTAAAAATTAAAAAGAAATAACAACTGACAACATACAAATACAAAGAATTTAAAAAATATTACACATAACTATGTGCCAACAAATTAGAAAATCCGAAAAAAAGAATAACTACTAGAATCATATAATCTACCAAAAGTGAATAAAGAAGAAACAGAAAATGTGAATACAATAAATACAACTAATGAAATGAAGCAGTAATAAAAAAACTTCCAACAAACAAAAGTCCTGGAGTGAATGATTTTGTAGGTAAACTTCATTATACATTCAAAAAAGAACTAAAACCAATTTTTCTCAAACTATGCTATGAAATTCAAGAGGAGGAAAGATTCCCAAGCTCATTTTATGAAACCAGCATTATCCTAATTCCTAAACCAGATGAAGAAACTAAACAAAAGAAAATTATAGGCCGATATCCCTGATGAACATGGATGCTAAAATCCTCAAAAAATATTAGTATTGTTGTTTAGATTCCTGTTAACGGTGATATCATATGGTATTTGTCTTTCACCGCCTGGCTTATTTCACTCAGCATAATGCTTTCCAGTCCCATCCATGATGTTGCAAAGGGTAGGAGCTCCTTCTTCCTTTCTGCTGCATAGATTCCATTGTGTAAAGTACCATAGTTTTTTGATCCAGTCATTTATCTAAACAACAAAACAAACAAGCAAGCAAAATATGACCAAAGACACTGAAATACAGAACAGGCTGACAGGGACCAGAGGGGAAAGTGGAGAGAATCACAGGGGAAAAGGGGAAGGTCTCACATGAAATAGTATAAAGGACACATGGACAATAACTAAGGTGGGGAGTGGAAATGGGAGGGAGGTGGGGAGCACTGGGGGGTCAGGGCTGGGAATATAAGACAGAGAACTGTACTTGAACAAGAATTAAATAAAGAAAAAGAATAAAAAAATATTAGTACACCAAATCCAGCAATACGGTAAAAATATCATATACCACAATCAAGTAGGATTTATTTCTGGGATGCAAAAATGGTGCAATATCCACAAACCAGTTAACATGATACACCATTATATACTATCTAAACAAAGTGAAGGGTAAAAATCATAGGATCATATCAGTAGATAAAGAAAAATTTTTTGACAAAATATAGCACTCATTTTTTATTAAAACTCTCAACAAAGTGGAATAGAGGGAACATACTCAATATAATGGAGTCATATATGACAAACCCACAGCTGACATCATACTCAATGGGAAAAAAGTATTTTCCTTAAGATCAGTACCAAGAAAAAGATGTCCACTTTCACCACTGTTTTTCAACATGGTACTGGAATTCCTAACCACAGCAATCAGACAAAAAGAAATAAAAGTCATTCAAATTAAGGAATAAGTAAAACTGTCATCACTTGAATATGGCATGATACTTGCACTTGTATAGACTAATAATGAACTACCAGAAAGGGAAACTGAGAAGACAATTCCCTTTACACTTGCACCAAAAAAAAAATAAAATAAAATAAAATACCTAGGAATAAACTTAACCAAGAAGGTAAAAAACTTGTACTCAAAAAGTTATAATACACTAAAGAAGGAAATTAAAGAAGATACAAATAGGTGAAAGCACATACCATGTTCATGGATGAGAAGAACTAACAATGTTAAAATGTCCATACCATCCAATCTATAGATTCAATGAAATTTCTATCAAAATACTAATGGCATATTTCACAGAACTAGAACAAGTAATATCAAATTATATATAGAAACACAAAAGACCAGGAATAGCCACTACAATCTTGAGAAAGAAGAACAAAGTGGGAGAAATCATGCTACTTTCTATCAAACTATACTACAAGGCCATAGTAATTAAAACAGCATGCTACTGGCATAAAAACAGACCTATAGATCAATGGAAAAGAATATGGAGAACACTAAAATAAACTCATGTGTATATGGTCAATTAATATTTGACAATGGAGGCAAGAACATACAACAAGGTAAAAATAGTTTATTTAATAAGTAGTGTAGGGAAAATTTGTCAGACTCATGCAAAAAAGATGAACCTAAACTACTTTCTCTTTTTTTTGCATTTCACTATTATCTTTTCATTGTCCTTCAAGTTCAGTTCTCTCCATTTTCCTTCCATCACTACTCCCAAACCAGCCCCACTCTCTACCCTTGATCCTGCCCCCCTTTAATCTTGTTCACGTATCCTTTATACATGTTCCTGAAAACCCTTCCCCCTTTTATTCCATTATTTTTCCATTATATTTCTTTCCATTATATTTCTTTCCCACCTCTCCTCTGGATACTGTCAGTTTGTTCTTAATTTCACTCTCTGGTTATATTTTGCTTGCTTTGTTTTGTTGATTAGGTTCCACTTATAGGTGAGATCATATGGTATTTGTCTTTCACTGCCTGGCTTATTTTACTTAGCATAATGCTCTCCAGTTCCACCCATACTGTCATTTAGGGTAAGAGCTCCTTCTTTCTTTCTGCTGTGTAATATTCCATTGTGTAAATGTACCACATTTTTGATTCATTCATTTATTGATGGACACTTAGTTGCTTCCAGCACTTAGCTATTATAAATTGTGCTGCTGTGAACACTGGGGCACATAGGTTCTTTTGAATTAGTGTTTCAGAGTTCTTAGGATGTAATCCCAGCAGTGGAATTGCCAGGTCAAAAGAGACTTCCATTTTTATTTTTCTGAGGAAATCCTGTACTGTTTTCCATAGCAGCTGCACCAGTCTGCATTCCCACCAAAAGTGTATTAGAGTTCCCTTTTCTACACATCCTCTCCAACACTTGCTTCTTGATTAATTTATGATGATCATTCTGACCAGTGTGAAATAATATCTTGCTGTGGTTTTAATTTGCATCTCTCTGATGGTTAGTGATGCTGATGAGCATCTTTTCATATGTCTATTGGCCCTCTGTATGTCCTCCTTGGAGAAGTGTCTATTGAAGTCCTTTGCCCATTTTTAATTGTGTTGTTGTCTTCTTGGAGTGGAGTCAAAACTAGACTGCTTTCTTACACCATAAATAAGAATAAATTCAAAATGGATTAGAGACTTAAATGTAAGACTCAATACCATAAACATTCTAGAATAAAATACAGGCAGTGAAATCTCAGGCATTTCTCTTAGGAATTTATTCCTGACATATCTTCTCTGGTAAGAAAAACAAGAGAAACATAAACAAATGGCATTATATGAAGTTAAAAAGTTTTTGCACAGCAAGGGAAACCGTAAACTATAATGAAAAGACAACCCACTGAATGGGTGAGCATATTTACTAAGGATACATCTAATAAGGTGTTAACATCAAAGATTTATAAAGAACTTACATAACTTAACACCAAAAGATAAACAATAAAATTTAAAAATGGCTAAAGACCTAAATAGACAGTTCTCTAAGGAGAACATACAGATGGCCAATAGATATATGAAAAGATACTCAACATCACTAATCATCAAAGAAATTCACATTAAAACCACAGTGAGATATCACTTGATATCTGTCAGAATGGCTATCATCAATAAATCAACAAACAATGAGTATTGGTGAGGATATGAAGGAAAGGGATGGTCACAGACATCCTTGAAGTCATCCATGAGATCTCATAAGGTAACATCAGGTAACCTATGTCAGGTCAATTTGGGCTGCTTTGCCTTTGAAGCTGATGTACAAAAGTAAGTTTACAGTTGCTTGTATGGAAAATAATACAATAATTAATACATAATAATACAAGAATAAACTCTGTGTTTTGTGTACTCACAGCTATAAACCAACTTTTGTCCCACCCTGAATAAACAATTAAAACTGCTACAAAATGTCATACACTTATGGAAGTGTAACCCAGCAATGGAAGGATAACTTGAATGTTAACTTTCATTTTGTGAGATAGTCTAAAATAGGACCTGACTGGGTGAGTGAAAGCCAAAAAACATGAGCTGAGAGCAAAGAAACAATTTTCATGTTCTACCTTCTCTGTGTTAAGTAGCTGCAAAAATAAACATGGCGTAATTCTTTCCATCCATGTGATCACTTTTGTTGTCAGTAGAGTCAACTACAACTACAACTGCAATAGGAGCATGAACTAAGTCCTATGGAAGCACAAAATAAGGAGCAATTAATTCCAAATAGTGGTGGGAAGTTCAAAGAAGTGGTGAGATTTGAGGTGGGCTGAGAAGCAATTGGATTCTCTTGCACTCATCAGACTCTGAAAGTTTCTTTTTTTAATACACAATCTTTATTACATTTTCCATTACCATTTAGTTTCCTTATAACTCCCTCCCCCAGCAATTACCTCACTGTTGTCCATGTCCATGAGTCTTTTTTTTCCTTTTTGCTCAATCCCTCCACCACCCATCCCCCCACTAGCTGTCATTTGCTTTATTCCCTTTTGCATTTCCATTTGCTTGTAGACACCTGGCATGCCTAAGAGGTTCTCTAATGTATGTTGAATGAATTAGTGACTAAGATAATAAGCCATTATTTTCACTATCCCTTAACATTCCCATCTTTAGTTTCTCCTAGCTCTAATCTTACTATTAGTACTATTGCTTGAGTTACCTTCTTTGACTAAAAACTCAGCATGGGATTCCTTACAAAAAGGAAAAAAGAAAACTCTGAATGCTTGTTCACCCCCATTTTTCCTGTTCTGTTTAACAGTAAACTCTGTACTCCAGCCAAAACAAAATTCCGACTCTTCTGTAAGCATGCATTTTCACATATTATTTTCTCTGCTGAAAGTTCTCTCTCCTACAGAGTCTCTGACTCACCCTTCAGAACCAAGTTCAATGGTTACAGCTATTGTAAAGCTGAACATTTAAAATGTCTCAATTTATCTGCAATGGCACAGCTTAGAAAAGATTCCCAAACCAAAAAACCAAAACTTTCCTAAAAAACCAAAACTTAAAAAAATGCTGTTCTAGAAAATAACATGGTACTTTTAGGTAGCTCTAATGAAAGTAAATGTGTTTAAAAGCCTTAGAAATATTCTTTTGTTCTTAAATTATAAATACTTTGATTGAACCATACAGTTAAAAAGTTTTATGTATTAAAAATTATGTAAAATGTTTCATCCTTTAAGAAAGAAAACTGTAATAAATTACATGAAAATACAACTAAACAAATGGGACTGTATGGGAATAGAAAAGAAAATCCTTATTAAAAATTGAAACCATAACATTTCTCTGAATATAACATTATACATTCATCATAAATTTACTGAATATTTAGGATAATTATAAGCAATTTCACTTTGTTTTTATCATTACTATATGTGTTATGCATAATTAGAGTTTAACTACAATTCTAATATAATTTTTCTCAATGACACTTTATATCTTTCTTAACTACATCTGTAGCAAAAATTATTTTCAGAAAACCTGTTTATTTATTATTCTTTATACCACTGAAAATAGCCTCTATTTTAATCACTTTAAATATTCCTTACCTTTTTTCTTACAATTATAATATTCGATTAGCTGGTGGCACAGGGGTTTTGAGTACTTTTCAGAGTTTGGCATCAGAGGTATCGTTAACCCTGCATATTAGGCCTTAGAGAGTACTAATTTTCCTGTACAAAGGGAGTTTTGAGCTTTCATTAGTGTGTTTCCCAGATACTTTAATTTCAGATATGGTTTAGTGCAATTAGGGATGCTTTAACCAGGGATGTCTTAGAAATAAGTTACATAGAAAAATGAAAAGGCACTGAGTTGCCAATAAATAAATAACCCAGTAACATTGTTTAACATCCGATTTAGCAAAGAAACAATGCATATTCTGTGATATTAACTGTTGTAAATGCTAATATATTACCATTTAGGCAAATTAGTTCAAAGAATACCAGAGTCCTTGAAATTGTAACCATTCTTTGAGTCTGAATTTAAAGATGCAGCACTATTTAATATGATGGACCCCAGAGTGGAGTGAATAAGAAATGAAAGGCCAAATATACCTTATAAAATAATGGGTTAAAAGAGCTTACTAATATGTATATTACCAACAGTATGAATTCATTGAATAAGTTTAAGAAGGTAGATTATAAAATGTTATGAACAATATAATCTAATTATGTTTTTAAAAAGTGATTATGAGCTGTATCTCAAAGGGTTGGAAACATTTAAACCACACTCACCCCAAGTACTCTTTTCTCTGGGCTACAAATCCCCAGTTTTTCTATGACAACTCATGTTACATTAGTTTGAGTCCTTTCACCATCCTAGTCATGACTCTCTTAATGTACTCTGCCTTGATATTGTCCTACGAAAGATGTGGAACAGAAAGAGATACTTTAAGATATGGTCTGATACCTGTAGAAAAAGCCTACTCACTTCACCCTATATGTGGAACTTGTTTTTTTAAATTTAATGAGACCTAAGTTTACAAGGACTTTTATAGTAGTCATATCATATTGCTCACTCTTACTGAACTCATTCTCAAACTGAGAGATTATGTTGGCATACAAATGGTTAAAATTTTTGCCTGACCATGAAACCATTATTTAATGTAATTTAATAAATTTTTGTTATTGACTCCTCTTGAACCATATAAAGTGGAATATGGAATATAATATTTGTTAATAAAATTTGCTTTTGGACAGTGAATATTATAATTTGAAATCAAACATTGTGTACTTATGAAAATAAATTTAAATAATATTCTCAATAGCATATGTGTTCTTTCTATAACACCTTCAAAAAAAGAAATTCTAGCCCTGGCCAGAAAGGTCATTTGGTTGAAGCATCATTGTGTCCAACAAAAAGTTACAGGTTCAATTCTTGGTCAGCCACATATCTATGTTAAGGGTTTGATCCCAGATCAGGGTGCTAACTGGAGGCAACCGATCAATATTTCTCTCTCTCTCTCTCAAATCAATAAATATATTCTGTGGTGAAGAAAAAAAAATAAATTATACTTTTTAAAAGAGTAATTATAAAAGCTAACATTTACTGAGCTTTTACTCTGAGACACTATGTAATAGATTATAAATGTTTCCATTTTAGAAATGAGAAACTTGTTTATTTGCTAGATTCTTACATAAAAATTTTGCTTCACAACTCTTTTGGTTAACAAGACATATATGTGGTTGATAGAAGAACAGCAAGATATATACTAGGTTATTTCATTTTAATTTTCAGAATGATGAGGTGATGTCCTATGTAAATGAATCCAAAAAGCACTGGAGTGAAAAGAAGAAACTTTATTCAAATAAGAGTTTGTAAACCTGGGAGATGCAGCCACCAGTAGAAATGGAAGTGTGCTCTGCACAGACAAAGAAGAGGCCATTTCTTACAGAAAACTTCCTACCCATAGTTTCCATAACAGTTTATTTCATGTAAACAAGGTTCCTAAATTGTATAGTTTGGATTGGTCCATGCAGGTCACAATCTGGTTGTAAAATGATAGTAGGCGATGGCAGAACAAGAACTTCCCTGCAGGGCTGACTCAGATCACCTAAATATAGGCAGGGCATAGTGTGGGAATCTGAGGGTTCATCCTGTGGTTCTTCCTGGTATAGACAGTACATTAGAGACCCCATCAGCAAGTGGCTGCTAAGTCTCTAATTTTTGAATTTAGGTTCAATTAACCATAAGAAGTCCAAGTCCATATTAGTAATTCATTCTCAGGGCTCATAGGTAAATTTCTTCTCAGGGTTCACATTAATTTTGTTCTCTGGGTCTACATCTAACAATCTCTAACACTCATAATTATAATTTGAGTTACCTGTAAAAAATTCTCACCCAAGGATATGTTTATGGATTTTAAAGGGAAAGGAAGGGAGGGAGAAAAATAGAGAGAGAAGGAAACATCGATGTGAGAGAGAAACATCCATCAGTTGCCTCCAGTAGGTGCCCCGATTAGGGATGAAACCCACAACCTAGTTATGTGCCCTGACTTAGGATTGAACCCACACCCTTTAGTATATGGGACAATGCTCCAACCAACTGAGCTCCCTGACCAGGGTTCCAAGGTTTTTTTTTAAAGTGTTATAATAAACTCACACATTTTTATATATTTGATGTTATAATCAATGGCAGTATTATTATTAACATTCAAATAGCCCATCTTTGACCATTAGGAGCTTCTGCAGAATAACTTCTATATCCCTTGGCTCAACCCGGAGTTTTTCATAGTTTATCTGATTTCAAGAGTGACAAGTTGTCTCATCCTTATCTTCTACATTTCCTGTCTCAGATCTGAAAACTACTATTTTACCATGGAGCTTCCATTACTTTATTGGGCAATAATATTTAAGAAAAATAAGCTGAGCATGAATGATGTCTATTGATACTGGGGTTGTCTTGTTCTTAGGGCTTTTCAGTGGGCTGAAGTAATAAATACCAATATTTTGGATAAAAAATAAATCATGAATCGATACTGTATTTTCAACTGAAAGATTATGTCATTTTACTTAACATCTTAAATTTTATAGGTGCATTTTTATGCTGAAAATCTTAGTTTCTAAATCACATTAATATGGCATTTATTTTAGATCCACCAAGATGATGGAGGAGGGGATGGAAGTTACACTAACCTCCTCCAAGGACCAATCTGGAATTACAACTAAACTGTGGAGAAATCATCCACCATAAACAACTGAAAAATAGTGAGAGAGAAGCCTTATGACCATGGACTGATATAAGAATGAGCTTCAGCACAGTGTGACTGTTAGGGAGTGTGGTGAAAATTCGAGAGGACTGGCTGGGCTCCCAAGGTAGCAGCTGAAGTGCCAGAGAGGTATTTAATCTGCTGGTTAGATCACCCTGAGAAGTGTTGTGTCTAAACTCTAAGATGGGATACCCACCCTAGAACACCAGAGCCCAAAAAGTAAGGATAACATCCAGGTATGAAAAGTGGCAGGGTTGCTTTCTGCTGGAGACTGATGGCTATAGATGCAAAGGGAAGTTTAAAGGGCCAATGCATAAACTTTCATTTGCAGCCACTTACTCTGGGGTACAGCAAAGGTAGGGGGCAGAGTGGACTATAGACACTTGAGCAGAGACTGGGGAGGCTTTGGGGAGAGAACTGAGAGAGTAGCTGCCAGGATCCTAGTGCTGAGTCAGCTCCCATACTGCAGCAGCCATCTAGCTCAGGCAGACCACTCACTACCAGCACCAGTAGCCTTAGGGGAGACAATAGCACCAACCTCAGGAAGAATCTTCTTTCTTTCTTTTTCTTTCTTTCTCTCTCTCTCTCTCTTTCTTTTTTCCCTCTTTCCCCACCACACCTATATTAATTTTAGCTCATTTGTTGTTAATAGTAGTGTGGTAAATCTTTCTCTCCATATTAATTCCTATTTTTATGTGAAATTTTGTCATTTTTTTGTTAAAGTGCAGTTGAGTACATTTTCCTGCCACCACTTTCACCTGCCCTACCCATGGCAACCTCCCACCCTCAATCCTTTCCCCTTTGGCTTTGTCCATGGGTCCCATGCACATGTTCCTTGATGACACTTTCCCTTCTTTCCACATTATTCCCCTCCCCCTTCCGTCTTCTAACTGTCAGTTTGTTCTTTATTTCAATGTCTCTGGTTATATTTTACTTGCTTGGGGTTTTTGTTGTTGTTGTTGTTGAATAGGTTTCAGTTAAAGGTGAGATCATATGGTATTTGTTCACTGCCCACCTTGTTTCACTTAGGATAATGCTCTCCAGTTCCATCCGTGTTGTTGTGAAGGGCAGAGGCTTCTTTTTTCTGCTGCATAGTATTCCACTGTGTAAACGTACCATAGTTTTTTAATCCACTCTTTTACTGATGGGCACTTAATTTGCTTCCAACACTTGGCTGTTGTAAATTGTGCTGCTGTGAACACTGGGGTGCATAGGTTCTTCTGGATTGGTGTTTGAGTACTCTTAGGATATAATTGCAGCAGTGGAATTATTATTCATTTTCCTTTTCTTTCTTTCTCTCACTTTATTTTATTTCATTTTCTGTTTAAATCCATTACTATATGTTTCCCTTTTCTTATTCCATTTTGCCTTCTTCATTTCCTTTCTTAATTTATGATATAAATTTTATTTGCTCTTTTCACATGGCTCCAATGATCAACTCTTATAAGTGTCCCTGCCTCTACTTTCTCAAAATCATTTTTCTTTCAGTCAGTCTTCTGATATTCACTCTGCTTTCTTATCCTAGTCTTAATCTCTTTACACCTTTATAAATGCTAATTCATTTGTTGTTGATAGTGGGATAGGGGGTGTGAGCTATTTGTTTCCTGGGCTTTGGGGCTTTGCTTCCTGGGTTTGTTTCCTGGGCTTTGGGGCTTTGTTCTGGCAGGAACTGCACAACAGCATACAAGACGTGGTGAGTGGAGTGACCTTCAGTCAACAAACTGGAGGAAAAACTCCACTAAGGTACTACCCAACAACAACCAAAACCCAATTACATGCAGAGAGCCAACATAAATGGCATAAAGGGCATCCTAAGAGCAACAAGGTCAGGAGATTAAGGAGACTACACCACTGAATCACATAGGTCTTCTGCCATGGAACTTCATACCACAAACTGAGGGAGTTAAAACAGATCAATTTAAGAAGCAAAAGCAGGCAAGAAGATGCTCCCACAAATTGGAAGATGAAGAAACAACCCCCGATTGAAAGGAAAGAAGAATTTCTTAGAAAGAGAGCTAAATGAAATAGAGGTAACTAAATCATTAGATATTGAGTTCAAAACGATGGTTATAAGGAAGCTCAATGAGCTCATAAGAATTACAAAAAACTACAGGAAAGCACAAGGAATTTACTGTGAATCACATCAGCATGAAAAAGGCCATAAAACTGTCAACAAGAGTGAGGAGGAAATGAAGTATGCAATTTCTGAATTGAAAAACACAGTAGGAAGAATCAAAAGCAGCCTAGATGAAGAAGAGTATGGAATCAGTGAAATGGAGGTCAAGATGGAAAAAAGTTCCCAGAAAGAGTAAGAAAAGGAAAAAGGACTCAAAAAGAACAAAGAGGGGTTAAGGTAAGTTAATTGGGCAGGACAACATGAAATGTAATAACAGAGATAACAGAGATGCCAGAAGGAGAAGAAGAAGAGCAAGGGATAGAAAACCTATTTGAAAAAGTAATGATGGAAAGCTTCCCTAATTTGATGAGAGAAAAGTCACACAAGTTCAGGAAGCACAGAGGGTCTCAATCAAGATGAACCCAAAGAGGCTCACTGCAAGGCACATCATAATTAAAATGGCAAAATTCAAAGACAAAGAGAGAATCTTAAAGGCAGCAAGGGATAAACAAGAAGTAACATACAAGGGATCCCCAATAAGGCTAGCAGCTGACTTCTTAATGGAAGCATTAAAAGCCAGAGGGAATGGCAAGAAATAATTCAAGTAATGAAAAGCAAAGATCTGCAACCAAGACACTCTATCCAGAAAAGCTCTCATTTAAAATGGAAGGCGAAATAAGGAGTTTCCCAGACAAAAGAAGGTCAAAAGAATACACCTCCACCAAACCAGCATGTCAGGATATGATAAAGGGACTGCTTTAAGAAGATTCAGAAAAAGAGTGAGAGAGAGGGGAATACAGGTACAAAGAGGAAAATGGCAATGAATAAGTACCTATCAATAATAACCTTAAATGTTAATGGATTAAATGCTCCAAAAGACATAGGGATCAAAAGACATAGGGTGGCTGAATGGGTAAGAAAACATAACCCAAACATGCTGCCTACAAGAGACCCACTCGGAAAAAAAAATCTACACAGACTGAAAGTGAAATTGGAAAATAATCCTCCAAGCAAATGGACACAAAAAAAGCCAAGATAGCAATACTTATGTAATACAAAATAGACTTCAAAACAAAGGTGATGAGATGAGACACAGAAGTAGACTGTAATACTCAAGGAAAGAAGACATAAACATTATAAACATGTCCGCATCCAACATAGGAGCACCCAAATAGGCAAGGAAAATCTTGGAGGACTTCAGGAAAGATATAGACAGTAACATTTTTGTAGTAGGGGACTTTAACATCCCACTGTCAAAAATGAATAGATCTTCCAAACAAAATGTTAACGTGGACATTGTGGTACTGAATGATGTACTAGATCAAAAGGACTTAACTGATAACATAGAACCTTTCATCCCAAAGAAGCAAAATACACATTGTTTTCAAATGCACCTGGAACTCTTTAAAGATAGACCACATGATAGGACACAAAACAAGCCTCGATAGAGTCAAGAAAATTGAAACCATATCAAGCATTTTCTTGGACCATGCAAGATTGAAACTAGAGACTAACCTCAAGAAAAAAACTCAAAAATAGTCTAATTCATGGACACTGTATAAATGATATTAAAGAATAAATGGGTTGACAATGAGAACAAAGAAGCAATCAAAACGTTTCTGGAAACAAATGAAAATGAACATACAACAGTCCATCCTGAGAGGGAAGTTCATAGTGATACAGGCTTACCTAAAAAAGATAGAAACATTTAACATTTATTTATTTAAATAAATAACCTAACCTTACATCTAGATGAACAGGTGGAACAACAACAAACAAAGCCCAGAGTGAGTAGAAGGAAGGAAATAACCAAGATCAAAGCAGAATTAAATGACATGGAGACTAAAAGAACAATTCAAAAGATCGATAGATCCAGGAACTGGTTCTTTAAAAAGATAAACAAAACCAACAGGCCTTTAAGCAGACTCATCAAGAAAAAAAGAGAGAAAACCCAAATAAATAAAATCAGAAATGAAAGGGGAGAAATAACCACAGATACCACAGAAATACAAAGGATTGTAAGAACTTACTATGAAGAACTATATGCCAAGAAATTTGAAAACCTGGGTGAAATGGACAAATTTCTAGAAACATATAATTTTCAAAAACTAAATCAAGAAGCAGCAGAAAGCCTGAATAGAAAGATAACAGCTAGTGAAATTGAAGCAGTAATAAAAAAATTCCTGGCACACAAAAGCCATGAACTGGATGGTTTCATAGAAGAAATTTACAAAATAATCAAGGAAAGCTAACTCCTACCCTTATCAAACTATTCTAAAAAATCCAAAAAAAGGGAAGGCCCCCAAACTCTTTTTATGAGGCCAGCATCATTCTAATGCCAAAACCAGATAAAGACACAACAAAGACAACTAGAGGCAAATATTGTTGATGAACATAGACACTAAATCCTCAACAGACTATAGACAAACTGCATCCAACAATACATTAAAAAGATCATACACCATGATCAAGTGGGATTCATCCCATAAATGTAAGGATGGTACAATATTAGCAAATCCATAAATGTATATATCACATAAACAAAAAGAAAGACAAAAATCATATGATCATATCAATAGATGTGGAAAAAGTATTTGATAAGATACAGCATTCATTTATGAGAAAAAACTCAGCAAAGTGGATGTAGAGGGAGTGTACCTCAACACAGTAAAGGCCACATATGAGAAACATGTAGCCAACATCATACTTGATAAGCAAAAACTAAATGCTTTTCCACTAAGATGAGGAACAAGACAAGGATGTCCACTTTCACCACTTCTATTCAACATAGTATTGGAAGCTCTAGCCACAGCTATCAGACAAGAAAAAGAAATGAAAGGCATCCAAATTGGAAAGGAGAAAGTAAAACTGTCATTGTATGCAGATGACATGAGTGTGTATATAGAAAATCTTATGTATTCCATCAAAAAAGTACTAGGCCTAATAAGTGAATTTGGCAAAATTGCAGAATACAAAGTCAATATTTAGAAATGAAAGGCATTTTTGTACACGAACAACAAAATATCAGAAACAGAATTTATTTAAAAAATGCCACTTGCGATAGCAAGAAGAAAAATCAAGTATCTAGGAAGAAATCTAATGAAGGAGGTAAAAGACCTGTACTCATCAAATAACTACAGAACACTGAAGAAAGAAATTGAGGAAGACACAAATAAATGGAAGCATATACCATGTTCATAGACTGAAAGAATTAACATGATTAAAACATCCATACTACCCAAAGCAATTTATAGATTCAGTGTAATCCCTATTAAAATACCAATGGCATATTTCACACATATAGAACAATTTAAAAAATTTATATGGAACCATAAATAATCCCAAATAGCCTCAGTAATTTTGAGAAAGAAGAACAAGGTAGGAGGGATCACAATATCTGATACCAAACTATGTTACAAGTCCACTGTAATCAAAAGAGTCTGGTACTGGCATAAGAACAGACACATAGACCAATGGAACAGAATAGAGAGCTCAGAAATAAACCCAAGTGTCTATGGCCAATTAATGGTCAACAAAGGGGGCAGGAGCATAACATGGAGTAAAAATAGCCTCTTCACCAAATGGTGTTGGGAGATTTGGACAGGTACATGCAGAAAAATGAAAATTGACCACCAACTTATATCATACTCAAAAATAAACTCAGGATGGATAAAAGATTTAAATACAAATTATGACACCATTAAAGTCTTAGAAGAGAATATATGCAGGAAAATTTCAGATATTCCATGCAGCAGTATTTGCACCGATATGTCCCCTAGAGTGAGGGATATAAAGAAAAGAGTAAACAAATGGGACTACATTAAATTAAAAAGCATCTGCCTGGCTAAAACAAACATCAGCAAAATTAAAAGGAAACCGAATGTAGGAAAAATATATTTGCCAATGAAACCTCAGACAAGGATTTGATCTCCAAAATATATAAAGAACTCACACAACTCACACCAGGAAGACAAACAATCCAGTTAACAAAAGTGCAAAAGTCTTGAACAGACACTTCTCCAAGGAGGACCTACAGAGGGTCCAGACAGATAAAAAAAATGTTCAGCATCACTAGCCATCAGAGAGATGCAAATTAAAACCACAGTGAGATACCACTTCACACTGGTCAGAATGGACATAATAAACAAATCAACAAACAACAAGTGCTTGTGGGGGAAAAAAAAACCTAGTACACTGTTGGTGGGAATGCTGACTCATGAAGCCATGGTAAAAAACGGTATGGAATTTCCTCAAAAAATTAAAAAAGGAACAGCCTTTTGACCCTGAAATTCCACTGCTGGGACTGTACTCTAAAAATCTTGAAACACCGATTCGAAAGAACCTATGGCACCCCAATGTTCAAGCAGCATTATTTACAATAGTCAAGTGCTGGTAACAGCAAGTGCCCATCAGTAAATGAGTGGATCAAAAAACTGTGGTACATTTACACAATTGAACACTACACAACAGGGAGAAAGAAGGAAGTCCTACCCTTTGTAACATCATGAATGGAACTGGAGGTTATTATGCTAGGTGAAAGAAGCCAGGCAGTGAATGATACGTACCATATGACCTCACTTATAAATGTAAGTAATGTAACTAATCAACAAAACAAGTGAGCAAAATATAACCAGAGACATTGAAATAAAGAACAAACTGACAGTGACCAGAGGGGCAGGAAGAGGAGTAAATGGGGGAAAGAAGAGGAAGGGTGAAGTTAAGGAACATGTATAAGGACCCATGGACAAAGACTATGGGCGGGGAAGAATTGAAAGTGGAAGGTATGTAGGGCAGGGGAGAGTAATGGAGGAAAAAGGGGGACAACTATAATTGAGAACAATAAAAATTAACTAAAAATATGACATTTATTTTAAAAAATAAAAATAACAATGGGACAATGTTAATACAACAAACACATTTTAACTGCTTTCTTTTTTTTAAAACATTTATTTATTTATCTTTAGAGGGGAAGGGAAGGAGGGAGGAAGAGAAATATCAATGTATGGTTGCTTCTCATGCATCCTCTGCTGGGAACAGGCCCCTGCCTGGAACTGACCTGCAACCCAGGTATGTGCCCTGACTGGGAATCGAACCACGATCGACTGGTTTGCAGGCCTGCACTCAATCCACTGAGCTATACCAGCCAGCCGTTCTTTCTTAATAATTAGGGGTTTTTTGCTTCATCATTTTGAATAGCTATCTTTCAATATGGACTATGGTGGTAAATACAGAAGTTGCAATAAATAAGGCCCCAAATCAAAATATGCCTGGGATGTCATTTATTTTGTTTGTTGGTTTATTTTAAAACTAAACTCAACATCTCAGATTACGAGTAGAGTGCTAATATTTATTGAATACCCCCAAAATGCTAGATACTTTCTAGGGCACCCCACAAATATTTATCTTGATGTAATTAAGTATTTCAGAGTGCTGGATCATTTGTTCAATGATCGTACATCTGCTAACTGCATTTCTCTGTAACATAATATAATGAGCAGTATATGAGTATGTTCTTTTCTCTCCTTTGTCTCATACTCTGTCATGCCAGTAACACATGGATAAGATGCATCAGTTCACCAATGTTAAAAGGGTAAATATAATGAAATCCCACTGCATGTAACACATTTAAAAAGGAATAAAAAACACGAACTGTCTTTGGGTTAATGGACAGGACTTGGATAGAAAGAAAAGGAAAAGATTGGATATTTCAAAGTAGAGCCATTGTGTGCAGGAACAACCAGAGCATGCAGGTGTAACTGGGGAAGAAGTAAAGGAGAATGTTTGAATCAGATACACTGAGATTCAGAGGCTGGGTGGAGTTGGGCAGGCTGCTTGGTGGAGGGGCAGAAGAGAAACATCTCTGAGAATTGCCACCATTGGATCATCTATTGTTTCTTGCTCCTCTGGGGTGTTTAGAAATAAAATCACAATTATGCCATGCTTCTTTATATAGTATTATGTAAGTATTATTGTGTATGATAATTCCATCAAAATGATTTCAAAACATGAAGTCAGCAAGAATGGTGTTATCTGTAATCATTAAAGTAACTCAGCCAACCAACCCATTCATCCAAGTTAAACTGGACACTACTAACTTGGGAGCAAGCCACAAGGCCTTTAAAAAAGCAATCTACACTTTTTCTTTTTAAAGCTTTAAGCTATACTAAATAAATATGAAGAGGTTGCAATTTATAATTTTGAATTTGTCTTAGTTTGAACTTGTCAAACTATGTTCAGATGTTTTTATTGTTTATAGCTCTAAAAGCTGCTAACGAGTTGATGCCATTTTATCATGGTTCTTCTTACTCTTGAAAGTAAGAAGAAATGGCCTGGTAAGTTTAACTTTGACAAATGCTTGAACAAAACCTTCCAGAACATATCCTACAATCCCCAAATCAATAGCAGGCCAGACACAACAGCAAGCTGACTCTGAATCAGAAAACTCTGGACAGTTGCATGGGCTGCAAGGGACGGTTTTAGGCCTTCTCACCCTTCCCAAATCCTCAGCTCTTCATGAAGAGCAGCTAGATGAGTGTTTGACCCATGCAGCCACACCCCCTGACCCAAACCTCCCAGCATGCCTAACATTCCCACAGATTATTTAACTAAGATGCCTGTGGAGCAGCCACTCCATGCACACTGCTGAGACCCAGTACAGATAGATGTCGTTCCTGAAGTAATCAAGCTTGTAGTTGAGCAGGGAAGCAGATATTAAATAACTACAAGGCTAATTGTTGAATTGTTAAGATAGTACATATTCTGAAGAAGGAGGAAAATGTTAAGAGGATGACCTCATCTGGGTAGCTCAAGTAAGATTTTGTCCACCTAAGGAATGCTGCACATGTAGCAAACTTTTGCCATGGAGACTACAGAATCTCCATGATTCTAGAATCATGGTGAGAACAAGCAAATTATCATTAGCAAGCACTCTTTTTGTATTTTCTATGTCTCATACACTCTGATAAGCATTTAATAGGCATTAACTCTATCTTCATAACTTTCTTATCAGGTAGGTGCTATTAGGATTATCATTCCCATTTCACATAAGGGGAAATGTGTGCATGATCTCATAGTGACGTGATTAAAAGCTCTCAACCACTGTGCTCTGGAGTTTCTCCCATATGACCCCTATAAAGCACAGGGGGAAGAAGCAAGTGCATCAAAATATAAAATATGGGGCGATTAGCTCATGTAGATTCATCGTCTGCATCCAATAACAGAATTCAATTGGATGAGGGTTACTAAATTCCACCAGAAATCAGAAACACCTGGATAATATTTGATATATAATTTATATTTTCCTCGTCTACTTATTTTCCCTCACTTCTTTCCATATTCAAGTCAATAGCTAGCTCTGCGCTATTGGCTTGAGATGAAGAAAGTAGTCTCTATCTTTTCTAGCTTTCTAAAACTAAAACTAAGCCTGTAGAAGAACTCAACACTGTCTATAGAGAATGCATAAGCAGAAAATGTTTGCAGAAGCAAGGAGAGTATGAAAAAAGTGGAGGGAAGAGAAGGGCTTTCCCAGGAACTCCTTGAGCAGGAGTTAGATGCAGCCTCCAGGAACTATCCAGAGGTGCAGAAAGACTTCAAGAATTGGCTATGACTGTCCAGGAAGGAGAACATGGAGGCATCAGAGAGCTGCCAGAGTGGAAGAGACAACACATGTGAAAAGAGACAATGGTATGCATTCAGTAGGACAATCAGAAAACCATTGTTTTTGTGTGTTCTGGTGGACATACACTCTCTACCACTCAGTAACATCTCAGATTGATAGCATTTCTGATCATTTTCAAGCATAGCTACAGTTTCACCTTTAGGGAAGCATATATCTGACTTGAATTTCTTGTTTCAATTAAATTTCTTGTTTCTTCTCTTGTATCATCTAAGCTTCTTCATCTTGTATCATCTGACTTCTGGCTTTGTTTGGGTACCAAGAATAGGAAGCGAAGGCTATTTCTACTGATGTCTTTTAAACTCCATCTTCCAACACCACCCCAATGTGGAAGGAGGAAGGCTGAGAGGAAAGAGCAAAGGCCTATTTACTTAGCTTTTGCTGTTTGTAGTTCTGTCAAATATAGACTCTCTCTCTCTTTTAGGTTATATATGCATATTATGTAAACACTTTCCAATCAGGGACCTCTGGTCTGCACCATTCTCTAATGAGATACAATCCAGACGACCTCTTACCACCCCCCACAGCAGTTCCTCTGAGGGTGCACACACAGTCTCTTTCTGCTGGAGTCCTTTCACTTGAACTGGAGCCTCCTGAGCTCGTTCAAACCTGTCTCTCCTCCAGAGTTCACTTGGTGATATGTAAAATCCCACAGCAACAATGCATTTGGCATGGGAACCTTTTCAAGAAAGGCAGAGGTTATATTTTCCTTGAAGCTGGCATGATGGGAAGTCCAGAAACTGAGTTATAGAAAATAAATGAATATTTCCCACATGATTATGTCTGTAGCTTAAGAATCATACCTGCTAAAACAGTAAGCCTACTGTATAAATGCAACCCCTTGAAACTGTGCACATGGCCCTAATCATCTATTAAATGTAGGCCAGGAACTTTTTTTGCCCATTATAAGGAATTTCTGGGGACTTCCTTAGAATACTTGTAGAGGAGAAGTCAATTGCCATTATCCTATAAGAGACTGAAGGAACAATTTACTTTCTAACCAATTTGTAACCATGGAAACTCTAATATCCAATGAGCAGTGCCTTCTGGTTTCTCATTCAAGGGTTTTAAAAACAGTCTTTATAGTAAAGCAATGTGAAGAAAGAGATTTTTTCCCCTCCGTTCTTCTCACCCTCTCTCTTCTTTTGTCAATTGGTCAACAGTACTCCAAAATGTTGAAGTCACTGCTATTACTAATTGTCACAAATTTGGCTTCTACTGCCTAGATTTTATCTCGTCCTTGTTGTGTCAGCAGGAGACCATGATGTTTTGACAATTTTCTATTGTATTGATTTTCTCTGTTAATTTTCAAGATAGCAAGAAATTCCTTTACTCTCCATTGGGGGGGAAATCTGTTATCTGGAATTTATCCAATATTAATAACAATTCTAAAAGAACAAAATTTCATACTTAAAAGTATATGATGCTACTGTATTATTGCATTCCACTTTATCTCTAAAGAACTACTAGGTTCTGTTGGGTCAACTTTGACACTTAATTAGTGAGAAAAATAATAAACCTACAAGTTGGGTCTGCATACTAAAAGAAGGCAACATAGCTGGAGGTCTTTTAAGAATTTCACATCTATGTATTCTGCCTCTAATTTTGGTTTTCTGACTTCTCAAATATTTTTGATTTTTCATTTACACATCTCTGAATCCTAACAAGACTAAAAAAAAAAAAACCCTAACCCTGGCAAATCTGTTAACACGTTAGGGGAAAAAGAAATAGCGAGGAAGGTAGAACAGCAGTAGAAATGGCTGTTCTCAACTCACAGCACAGAAGATGTTTTGAGGAGGCTGACAAGGTTTCATGGCAATTCCAGGCTCATCCCTCAATAGGTTTTGAGTTCTTTTACAATAGTCCTCAAAGTTCCCTATATATCCCTAAAAGCCCATCTAGTTAAACTGACAAATAAAAACTCTCACTTTTTAAATGTATTCAAAATCAGTGTATAAACTAATTGTATATTCTAGATCAGTAGATTTTCCTGATAAAATACTTATTAGACATGTAAATTTTATGTCATCATCATTTACATTGATTACTGACAGAAATATTAGGGGTCTGATAGTGTGGCACACAATTAATAAAGCAATTTCAAATGGATGAAGGGAGGGAATTTTATCCTAATGTGAATCATTTTACTTTCATGAAACCAATTACACATATATATTTATTAGCCATTCACATATCTCCTAGACACTTATGTGCCATGCAAAACATAGTGCTGGGCAGAGAAATATGCCATGCTGTTGTGTTCAATGGCAATTAACATTTAAAATCCTGGAAACAGTGCATGAGTTGGCAGTAAACTGGGTTAGATGTCATAGCTGGCAACCTCATTTGCTGGGAGTGCATTTGAGTGGGAGTCATGTTTCTAAATTCCATTCAAGGCAATCCTCTCCTCAGAGCAAATTACATTTCTTGTCTCCTTAATTTCTCCAGCCTTAAAGGTTGGGACAAATGCTTGAGAAGAGAGAATATTGGTGAAGATTCCCAAGGTCTTGTTTTATCAGAGTTTTCCATGGCATACCAATTCATAATTCATATACTAACTAGGTAGTTCTTAAATATATTTGGGGATCCCTAGATTTGAAACCTTTGAAATATCTGAGCATTCTAGTTATCCCTGTATGGTAATAGAAGTAGGGTAGAGTATAACACCCCCTACACTGTATTCATACAGTTTTATTAAGGTTTCAATAGTCTCACCGTCTTCTTACTTTTTGTCAGTGTCTATGTTTTTTTAAGGATTTTATTTATTTATTTTTAGAAAGAGGGGAAGGGAGGGAGAAAGAGAAGAAGAGGATCAATGTATGATTGGGTCTCATGCACCCCCTACTGGGGACCTGGCCCACAATCCAGGCATGTGCCCTGACTGGGAATTGAACCAGCAACCCTTTGGTTCACAGGCCCACACACAATCCGCTAAGCCACACCAGCCAGGGCTCAATGTCTATGTTTTCCTATATTATTTTTTAATAGTTAAATCTCAGGCCCTGGCTGGTGTAGCTCAGTGGATTGGGCACGGACCTGCGAATCAAAGGACCGTGGTTCGATTCTCAGTAAGGGTACATGCCTGGGTTGCAGGCCAGTTCCCAGCAGGGGACACACAAGAGATAACCATATATTGATATTTCTCTGCCTCTCTCCTTCTCTTCCCCTCTAAAGATAAATAAACGAAAAATTTTTAAAAAGTTAAATCTCAAGCCAGAATTTGTGATTTGAGAGGAGAAAAGCAAAACAGTAGCTTCTTAGCTGAGCACAAAAATGTGGAGTGTTTCAATTTTTTCTGAACATTAGAATTATAGGAGATTTTAAAAAAGGACCCACAACAACATGGAATCCTGGCCCCACTCCACACCAATTAAATAAGACTCACTTAAGAGCCTTGGGCACCAGCATTTTACAAAGTTGTCCAGATGTTTCCAATGTATAGCTAGAGTTGAGACCCTCTGGCAAAGGTAAACCAACAATGAGTAGAAGAGGATGAGTCTTATGGCTGTGGAAGACTCTTGGGAGCCGAACAAAAAATGTGCTTAGGAGAAAATGGAATTGCCTCAGGATCAGTTCCGTACAAAGAGAAAAGCATGGAGAACCAATGAAAGCTTGATAGAACTAAGCAGGTAGGCTTCTAAAATCACCAGGTCAGAAGGACTTGGTCTGGGAAGGAATGAATATGAATGACAAGACAATGATAGGTTGGGGCACTGCGCAGTGGACTGAAATCACTGAGAGGAGTCCCAGGAATGTACGACTGTTAAGCGTGCCTCTGATGGTGCTGCTGTGCAAGCTCACATGGCTCTAGAACAGTCCCCCCAGGAAGGCCTCAATGGCTCTTTGGAGCCCTCCCAACCCGCAGTTTGATCTTAGACACCATAGAAGCTCCAGAGTAAAGGATCTAGACAGTGATTACCAAACTCCAACATCCATAAGAATAGCCTGTTAAATGAAGACTTCTGAGCCCCCGAGCAGAGGTTTATGATTCAGCATGTCTTGGGTTCAGGCCGGAAACCTGGGTTGCTCACCTGCTCCCAGATGATGGTCATGTAGGAGGCTGCAGAATAACTATTCAAGACCATGTGTGGGGGTGTTGTCAGGACACAGATCACAAAGTAGTGAATGGATGTACACTGACTGGGAGAAAGCCCAGACCTCTTTTCCGCCATGTGGGAGTCATGAAGTAAGCATTTATACATACTATATAGATCATGGCCTACTCAATAAAAAAAAGTATTTCTCTTTTCTTCCTCCGCTTTGTAAAAAAGGAAGTACATTAGTTAGCCTCTGAGGTAGATCAGATTAAGGATGGAGAAAAGAGTAGTTAGCTGAACTGAGGAGATGAATTATTTCACAATCCTGTTGAAGTTCCTCTGTTTTCACTTGATGATGCTTACATGTATGGCGATTTAACTTTCTCTCTAGAGAAAAATCAAGATAGATTTCTATGAAGGCAATTATTTTGTTTTGTTAAATATTTCTATTAATAGAAATAGTAAAGCAACTTAGAATGTATTCATAGAAATAGTAAAGCAACTTAGAATGTATTCATAAAGAAATAAACACAGCCACTTAAAAATTGTCTTGAAGTATTCATGACAGGTAACAAAAAGGTCTCTTCATATTTATGTTTTGTATAAGTATTGAATATGCACAACAGTTATGATCATCTCTGCAAACCAAGTAACAGAGAAAAATTAATGCCCAGTAGATGGCACTGTTTACGTTTCACAAGAGAGTCCAGTGAGAAAACATTCCCCTCATCCCCAAACCTATTTGTTTTGACAATAATATAAATCCAACCTCCATTTTTAAAAGACATTACTTACAAGGAGCCCAATCATTATGTCCTTTTCTGAACCCACATTGAGTAACTCTGTCACAATTTATTAAATAGAAAAGTACTTAAGGATTATTAATCTTGTCTGAGAGCAGAAAGCATTTAACTTGTTCTTTTTTTTCAGTGCCACTAGGCAGCTGTGATTCTCCTCCCCTCCGTTAGCCCCCTACCACTATAGACACTGTCTCTTCAAAAAAGATGTAGGTTAAAAATCAACTTCAGACCAGAATGCACTTGTGTTTAAATGAAATTGTGTTTGTGTTGGGATTACATTTAGTTGTTCTCTAGCATCTTCCCTCGCCTAGACATTATAATACATTTATGAACTAATATTTTATTGTCTTTTGACATGAGAAAGAACAAATGTATAACTGATGTAGGACCCTAAAATCAGAAGAACACTGGTATGAGCTTTGGGGCTCCAGCTCCAGCAATAAGCATAAGACCCTGGCTACAGTAATTAATGTTCTTAATATTATTTTTATCATGTGTATAGTGGTGATAACAATGCCTACTCCACAGGGATATTATGAAATTAAACTAGACAATGTAAACATCCAGTACAATGCACGATCCATAGTAGGTACTCATGCGGTGGTAGCTCATCCACGTTTACATCAAATGAATCTCCTAGAGTCAGGCTTGCCTTACACAAATCTTTCCTCAAGGACTTCAGGAAAACAAATTCTATAATTTACATTAGCCATATATTTAGTCCTCACTCTCCTCCAACACAAGTGGGGCTGCATTACTGTGTTTTCTCATCAGTAGCATCAAACTTACATTTTTAAGCATTTTGAACTTTAGAGGCATATGGAGGTAATTCATAACTCAGCAAGCACTCTTTACTGTTGAAGGTTAAAATAGCTGTACCCTGTAATCTCCTACTCAGCTGCCAATAGTAATTTAATACAGAGAGGTGAACATATGACTGAAATGTTTGACACAGTATCTATTTTTCCAATTTTGGTTTAAGATTATGAACATTATATATTGTCTATAAAAGCTAGTAGTTCTTGTTAGTCATAGTTTCCCAATCAGAACACTAAATATATAAGAGTGCCAAGATTTTCTACTATGAATTAAAATTTGATATCTGTTGGCATTCAATTTGATTAAAATTCAGAAACCAAGCAGATAAGCAAAATAAACTAGAATATTCAGAAGAAAAAAAACTTGTAAAGAGAAGAGGAGGGGGAATCACTGTAACAACAAGTTGAATTTTCTATATTTATCCATGTGTGTTTGCTTCACTTGGTTGTCAGTTTTAATTGGCCTGAAACATGCTGTGTTTCCAACGTATTCAGAATTTCAATTGTCATTTCTGCCATCTATGATTGTATTCCTAAATGCAGTCTATGCCTACTGAATAATTAGGGTTTCTCTCATTACTGAAATAGCTAGCTTATAAAATCTACTGCTAGTTTTTATATCCATGACACAACTGTTTAGAAGTGCAGAAAATGAGAAACTGTGTCCTTCACAAACCATATTTACTTTACTAAGAGCAAGGATGATTCATCAAAGTTGGCCCATAGGTTAAAGCCAAGGCAGGTATATAGTAAAATGTCAGGAGCTCACTACTATATACATGTCTTTCCAATGCAATTGTTTCCTGGATTCCAGGACTATTTTGAAAAGAAAAGAATCCTACTCCAAGCCCTAGCCCAGTAGCTTGGTTGATTAGAGCATCTTCCTGATACACCAGTGTTGCAGGTTTGATCCCCAGTCAGGGCACATACAAGAATCAACCAATGGATTCATAAATAAGTGAAACAAGAAATCTCAATCTCTCTCTCTTGCAAATCAGTGAATAAAATAGTTCCATAAAGTAAAAGATGATCCCTACTCTGCTTATGTGCATGTATGTCTGCAAGAGTATACATCTATACAAAACTTGATGGCTTTAGGATTTGAGAGGTCATATGATATACTGTAAAAAGCATAGGCCTTGGAGAAAGACATATTTGGATTGTTAGATAGATATTAGGATTTCTTAGTTTTCTTACCTTAAGAACTTATTTAACCTTTCTGAAGCAAGCTTTGTCATCTATAAAAAATGAGGCTAATAATGCATGCCCCACAGGAATTGTTTGGGATGTTCTATCACAATGTCTGAAATGTAGAAGATGCTCAATATCTTTTTAAAAATTAACTCAGAACATAGGTAAACTCTTAAACAACTTCATATATAAAAATCTGGATTTGTAACAACAAAAATTAGTTGTTGATTATTTTCAAACATAATTATAAGAGAAATAACAACAGAATCTCTTTTTTAAAGCATCTATTAGTATATTTTAAATTTAACAAAAGTAACACTGTAGAAAACATCATTAAGCATGGTGAAATATACCATAGAGCACCAAAGGGCAAGACATTATGTTGCTTCTAGGCCAACATTATGTTGCTTCTAGGCCATGCATTTGTTCACTCCTATTAATAAAAACAAACTCCACTACTAACAAGCATTTTTCTATGCCCTGTTATAAACAGGACTGGTTGATATTTAGGTATTGGGATTTGTTCGTTTAGCTAGTGTCAATTTGTATGTGAGTGTGTATATTCTTTTGCCCTGTTCAGACACACTAGTATTTGCCTAATTAGTATAATATGGAGATTAAAGATTAAGTAAAATAAACATAAAGAAGATTTAAGGATCATGGGGGTAGGGAGTTGGGATTCACATTCCTTTGTCATTTTCTCTGCATGTCTCTCAGACCTCTCACTTGATATGAAAAGCTAGACAGGTACTTAAAATCTCAGATGGTTTTATTGAAGGGGTAATAAAACTGAATTACTAAAAGTTGATACTGGATGCATTAGGGAATCTAGTGCCAGATATTCAAAATGTTATTAGACTATATTATCATAAATTTTACATTTCAAATAAGATTTTCTTCCCAGAGAAATACTTTGATTGATGTTTTGTTTTTTATTTTTTTCTGGAAAATAGAAAATTGAACTAAGGACACAACGTTAGCTATAATTCAACAATATGTGTGTTTGACAGAGGCTGTGTGGGTGACAAAGGGTTGGTGGTAGTCTCCCGAGTTAATTACGATTCTGAGGAATAAGACTCAGTTGAGCTTAACCAACAACTTCCTTCATGAACAATTTTGAAAAGATAGTTAGCCAAAATGATGCTAAAAAAGCAAAACACATCTGCAAAGTGATAGCATACCTAAAAAGGATGATGAGGATGTTGATTTGGTCCCTAAACTATTGCACTATCAAGTATAAGCAGTGTCATTCTGGCAACATTAAGGGTCGTAGGGCACTTCTAGCAACTAATACGTGAGCAACTCCTTCAGCTCAAATACCGTGCAGCTAGTAAGATTACTGCCTGTTTCGTGCCACACCTAAGGGAAATAGCCACTAAGAAATACACAGTCATTCTCACACCCTTCCCTTGATTTCCTTCTACTATTCCCTAACTCTCTTATTGCACAATCCAGGTTGTGTGCCCAGGACTTTTCAAAGCTCAATATAGCACACAAATATCTCTGAACTCTCATGCATTAGCACGAAGAGAGGACATTAATAGCAGGCTCTCAGTTGCAAGACATTTGTGTCCTGATATTACTATCTGAATTCTGGACAAAAGATTTTAGCAGTAAACACACCACACACTTTCTTCATGAAAAGGTTAAGCTTGAACTTTTTAAGACTCTTCCATTTACTACATTTTGCAGGTTATAGTTGAGTTTAATAGTGATGTGGCAATGTGCCTGAGCTACTGAATGAAGGTAGCAACTTCTCGGAAGAATGATGTGACTGGAAAGTGATATTTAAAACTGGCATCAAAAGTTTTACTAAATGAAACAAAACATCAGCAATATGCAATGGTTTTCACAGGTAGAACAGCAGACTAGATGGCAAGAATATCAGGTCATAGATTCAGCAATTAGTTTTTGGGTCCCTACAGAATATTCTGATAGGATATCCATCCTATTAGTTAATTAGTTAAACAGCTATTTATTAAGCACATACTGAGGGTCAGGGTCAGGGTAAGTGCTGAGATACAAAGGAAAGAAAATAGACACACTTCTTGGCATGTTCACAGAGCCATCACAGCTACTGGTATGGCATCCCTGTGGCATCCCTTGAGAAGAGCAGGTGGCAGAGGTTCTGCAGGTACGAATTCCTCTCTAGCTGGGCTGCTGGCTTGCAGAGAGGCCTTAGACAGGCATTTAACCTGCTAGTCTCATTATCTGCTTTCATACAAGGAGGCTAACAGTAACAGTGCCCTATGTGGCTTCCTAACAGTGTCACTGTGATAGACAAATGAGGTAATCAATATGAGAATGCTTTCGAAATTTTAAAGTACCCATTTTATTTCCACCTTGCAACAGATAGAAATAATAACTTACACCTATTCACCTCAGATGGATGCTGTTGTTTCTTGACATGTATTAAACAGCAATGCTCTCTCCTTAATTTACAAATAGAATTAGAGAGAGTCCCTGCCCTGTGGTTTTAAACTAGGCAGATATGCATGATAAAAAGATGAGAAAACACTCAAGGCAGACAAGGGTGAGGATTGCCTGGGGGAAAGGGGTATACGGGGACTAAATGGTAATGGAAAAATATGATAAAGATTACATATTTAAAATTTTTATTTTAAAAAGATACACAATATTGTGTGATGATCATTAGTATCTTTATAAAAGGCCTATTTCCTTAGTCCTTAGGATATTTGTTTATTGTGCAAAAGTAACCTATATAATGTAAAACAAGAAGAAAGGTACAGGAAGGTTAAAAAGAACTGAAGTTGAGTAAAAAGAAGGGAATAAATAACACACACAGGGCAGCTGAGTCAAACAAGATGTACAGAACACCTTACTATGTGCTTTATGCTTTGCTGAGTCACTGATGGGGGAAACATTGCTGTTGGCACGAGATGAACAGCAACTCAGTTTGTAAGTAGAGCCTTCATTTTACTCTAATGGATCACTGTGATACTATATTTAGCTTTAAAATATTAATATTTTAAGTAATAACAACTGTAGTAAAACCCCCAACTATTTTAGCATTTGTATACTGTTTGGGATTTTACAAATTTTTATGTGAGTCATTTAATTTAATCTTTGTAATAACTTTGTGAAATGAGCTTCACTATTATTTCTAATTTAAAGATGAAAAAGCTGGATGGGAGTTGGTAAAATAATTTACTCAAAGTAAGATAGAAGTTGGGATACCAATGATTTTAACCCAGTTTTTCTAACTCTAAGATGTGTTTTCCATCTTCACTTCACATGAATAAGTGAACAGTCTAAAACAAAGCACCATTATAATGTGCTGAAAAAGAAACCTGTAAAATAAATTAAGAAGTAAATGTAAAGCAGGACTTTAATTTAGAACCGTTGTCTCTCATACCTCTTATTCCAGTTGTAGAATTTAGAAGTTAATTCCACCGGTGTCGAGAATAATGCAGTCATTAGAAGGATCTTGTTCAAAGGTCATTCTGAGCAAACAATGTCTTCTTAAGGAGTGTCACTGTGAAAGTTTAGTTGTGGAATGTGGCTCTGCATATGTGTAGCATACATTTCTTTTATAGTATTGTCGGTGTGCAAAAAAAAAGGATTGATGTGAGATTCACAGAAAAGTTTAAGGCATTTGTTTTGTGTCACGCATAATATGAAATCTGAAAAGAGAGTGAAAGTGGCTTTAGAGAAGTATAAGCCAAACCCAAAGTCATTATTGACATTTCTATTTTAAGAATTAAACAAGATTCTAGTTAACTGTATGAATGGCAAAGGTATACATATAAAACCTATACACATTCAAATAATTATGCACTGTTGTTCACAAAACTTTAATGATTTCCTAGAATTTTAACAGTCTCCTAGTCCAAGAACAGATTCCTACATGGCCTCTTTGCCAAAGTTAGGGTGAAAAACAACAACTACAATAATTTTTTATGTAGCATTCTAGTTCAGGCTAATATAACAAATATAATAGACTGGGCAGATTAAGCAACAAACATTTATTTGTCACAGTTCTGAAGGCTGGGAGGTCCAAGATTAAGGTGCTGGCAGATCCGGGGCCTGGAAAAGGCTCTCTTCCTAGCTTACAGATGGCCTTCTTTTTGTATCCTTACCTGGCACAAAGGAAACTCTCTTCTCTTCTTGTATGGCCTCTAATCCCATTCATGAGGGCTCCACCCTTACAACCTAATTACGTCCCAAAGGCCCCACCTCCTAATACTAATTCCATCACATTGGGAGTTAGGATTTCAAGACATGAATTCAGGGCGGTTGGGAAGAATACAGATATTCAATCCATAGCAGGTAGCCTAGAATATTTAGTTTGCTCCCCCTCCCCCCACTTACCCCACTGCAATAAAAACATCTTTAACACAAGATTTTTTTTGCCACAATCAGAATAAAATCTTGTTTCTTCTCCCCTTTTGTCTCCATTTTATAATTCTAGAATATAAAATGGAGATGTCTCACTAAAATACCTTCTAAAGGCCAATTTCCTTTTCTTTTAATTTCTTCTTTTATACTTGTCATGGAATAATATTTATCAAAATGTATAAATACCCTAGTCTGTATTTTCTATTATAGAATGAGAGAATCACCTGACTAGAAGAGCATTTTATTGATCATCAATCTCTGGCTTTAAAATGTACTCTGTATAAATACTTTTAACTATACCTATTTATAAAGAGTTTCAAAAAGGGCAATTCCGCCATCTTTCTTAGGAACTCAAGTGGGACACAATTGCTTTCTTTGTCAGGAAAGTATACTTTAATTAAATCCATTATATGCAACAGATTAAGAAATATAAATATAGAAATTGAATCTTTTGCATGTGAAAACTTGGAGTATCTTTAATATAAAAAAGAACTTGAGTTCACTTATTCCCAAAAACTTGTGCTGTGATTTTTATAATACAAAACTCACTGAATGTTTCAGGTTAGGTCACACAGGATGCATACCTTTGATGAAATCTTCAGTTTGGGACTTGCTTTACAGTTTTGCAGTTTCCAAAATGTAGGAGTAGTCTAGCCCTGAGGAGTTCCTTGTGACTTCATGCTAGCTGAAATCACAGGGAACTAATTTAGAAGGGTAGATGGTGTGATATGAGGGGTGAGAAGTTGAGCAAGAAGGAGGAAAATCAAATAGGTGGTTTTTCTGTTGGGCTGTTCTTCTTTATATATGAATATATTTAAATAACTGAATTCCAATAATTATTTATTAAGAATACAGTCTTGATATGGAAAGAAAATAAAAAGAGTAATTTGTAGTGAAAAATAGATGTTCTCAATTCTATCTAATGAGTTATTTTGATGAGAGAAGACTCTATGTCACACTGATAGAAACAAGAGATAACTCACATCATAAAAAAATACAAAGAAAGCAGGTGCGTGAACTCAAAAGTCCATGTGGTGGAGGAAGATGATGTATTAGGGTTCTTCAGAGAAAAGAACCAATATACATATTATTGACTTTTAAACAACACAAGTTTGAACTGCATGAGGCCACTTACACATGGATTTTTTTTCAATAAATATACAGTTGGCTCTCCATATCCCTGGATTTTGCATGTACATATTCAACCAACTGCACATCAAAAACAGTATTTTCTATCTAAGTTTGGGAATCTACATATGTGGAGGGCCAACTTAAGTCATACAGAGATATTTTACTGGGCCCTTGAACCTTGTGTTGTTCAAGGGTCAACTGTCAACTGTATTACATAAATATAGATTCCCAGTGAAGGCACATGCCTAGGTGGTCAGACCCAGTCAGGCACATGCGAGAATCAATGTTTCTCTCTTACATCTCTCTTTCTCTCCCTCTTTTTCTCCCTCCCTTCCTCTCTCTCTAAAGTTTAGAAGCATGTCCTCAAGTGAGTATAAAAAAAAGTAAAAAAAAACTTATCCAGTACACTCGGAGAGCAATAGACTCATGATTAAAATCCATCTCAATCTGATTTTAAGTCTTACCACATTTTTACTTTTCTATGCTCTATGTTTTACTCTTAAATATTTATGTTTATTATAGTGATTCAGATTTATGAAGATCAGGTTAAAAGATATACAACATACTGTATTTCAGCAGAATTGCCATAAAGTCATTAAACTAATCATTTTTCTTCATTACTCTGGTCAAATATGGTTTTATCATATTAATTTAAAGGATGATTTTTGAGAATTAAATAAAAAATGGAAGTGGAGAGCATCCATCTCTTTGAGCTTCAACCAAACCAGATACTGCATATGGGGTATTCCATAGCTACTCAACACTCATGAACTTGGTCTGGACCTCTGGCTTCATCCTGTCTCCCAGTTTCAAATTTTTTGTTTCTGCTCTCACCTCATCTTTCAGATCCAATGCTGTAAACTTGGTGTCTCTCAATGAAGACTTTGTTACTCCTTCGGCCCAAGGCTACTTTTCAGGCAAAGATGGACCTACACAGAGAAACTTGTAGCATCTAGCATAGGAAAGAATCAAGATAAGTGATCCTGGGCAAGAAAAGGACATCTTTCTTGTTGCCAAAATTCTCCGATTTGCTAAATATAATGGTTTCTCTTCTTCAATTCATGCTAGAGGCATGCCATCAAGTCTTCAAAGCTTTTTAATGCATATTGTTATGCCAAGTACTGTAAACAATTTCCAAGATTATAGCTTCTCTCATATGTTGCATTTTATTACCTCATTATTTTCTTATATAAGTTGCACATACAGGATGGTAACTTATTTACTTAAAACTTTCACAATTTACAATGTAGGGTATATATTCTTTCAGAGAACTACGATAGATCATTAATCTTATTTTATTTTTTCCTTTCTTACTGTTAATTCTTTAGCTTTTGTTTTAAAAATAGTATCAGAGAGGCTGGTCTCTTAGATTTACAAAGTGAGATAGGCTGGTTTAGGGTTGTTTTACTCTGGGAACCAACAGCCTTCTGTACAACTGGCAAATTGGCAAAATAATAAACATTGCTATACATTTAATTAATAATGATAGCTTCTTGGGTAAAATAGTGAACATGCTCAATTGCAAAAGTGGGAAAATCTATTGGAATTATAGCCAGCATTTGCATTGTGAAGGGCTGTTTATGGACTTTTAAAAGCAAAATAAAACAAAATTCCCTGATTTTGCCTGCAGCAATTGACATAAAACATGAACTCAAATCATTTACCTCCAGGCTAACTTTCTGCAGAACCAGTAGATGGTTACTCCAGTAAACACTTTGGTTACTTATTGAAAATCAAGAATCTTTTCTCTTCCATCAGGAAATGTAGTGCCAGATCCAAGGTCAGAGCTGGACCTCATCTTGGGGGTAGAGGTTAAGTAATGCAAAGCACCCACAGAATGGCCAGAGGCCAAGGAGCAGGGCTTGTGACTCCAGAACACAGCAGCTGAAGGTTAGAGTAAATTTAAAAGGGTCATTAAAATGTACTCATTGTAAGGAGTGGTGAAAGTGGGGAAATAAAAAGGCCAAATTTCAAGGATGACTAGCTAAAATCCCATTTAAAGGACTCGCTGAGCAAAGATCCCATCTCAGAAAGAGCATGAAAGGAAAAAAAAAAATCAGAACACTTTGGGGTCTGTTTTGTGGAAGTGTTTTAACTGTTTTTGTTAAAATGCTAGCATTTAAAAGGCTGAAGTTTGACTTGAATGACATCTAAAAAACTAAATATAAGCTTTAAAAAAGCCTGGAAGGGTATATAACAAAATAGTAATGGTGGTTGGTCCCTGAGAGGTGATGTTATAGAAAGTTTTTCTTCTTTACACATTTCTGTATTGACTATCCCCCCTACCCATTAGCAAACCCACTGCTTTTACAATCAAGGGGGAAAAATCAGTGAACTATTTTTAAATTTTAAGGTTGGTATTAATCTTTAAAATAAATGTTTGCATAGCTAAATTAGCGGGGCAAGGCACCACCAGAGAGGCAGAATCTGTGTGATAAAAAAAACAAACAAACAAACATGGACTAGTCAAAAAGAAATGAACACAAAAGCTTGGGTTTTGCAATAGCAGCAGAATTTATAGAATTACAGCACCTCTACAATTATGGAAGCCACAGTTTCCTGCATGTGTCTGTTTCTGCCAACTTTTGGTTGTCTGTGGTTTTCCTAAAATATCCTTGGAAAGGACTCCCAGGAATCATCAAATCAGTTGAACGTTCTCTCAGTTGTAATCTAACAGAGGCTTCCGGAATTTACATAGGAGCTTCCAATCCATGTGTGTACCAATTATCTGCCACACACATTTGATTTAGAGGCAAGAGTACACAAAGAATTACTGACCTTCTACAACATGAAGAACACTTTCCCACTGTTTTCTTAAAGTTGCTATCCACATTACACAGGAGGGCCAACCGGAAGCTTGGAAAGTAAGTTCACTAACATCTCACAGCAAATTGTTGGCCAGGCTGGGATTTGAACTCACATCTAATGATTTGGTGCCCAGTGCTATTTTTATGTGACACTAAGACTGCCTCTGGAAAAGTAAAAACATGAGACTGACAGACCTGGTTTTCCTGGGGCTCTTGAGGAGGAAGGCTGTGTTAAGTGTTCAATATATCGATATTTGGGCTTTCAATAGCTCTAATAATATGACTGGCTTTATGGCTGTTCCAACCTATGAGTGAGGGGGAAGTTGATGGTAACACTACCTTTAAGAACTGAAAACTTCCTGTTTCCTTCGATTATTCTTTGTCCACTGTTTATAATTTTGTTATGAATTAAGTAAAATACTTGTATTTTTAAAAGTTACAGTAATCAAAATAATTGTGTTAATAAGTGAAAAAATCTGAGGGGTCAATATTAAAATTTTTAAAGAGTAATGATAAAATATTATGTTAAAATCACCCAAGAATAAGGCCCTGGCTGGTGTAGCTCAGTGGACTGAGCGCGGGCCTGCGAACCAGAGTAGAACCAGAGTAGAACCAGAGTATCGAGGTACGATTCCCAGTCAGGGCACATGCCTAGGTTGCAGGCCAGTTCCCAGCAGAGGACGCATGAGAGGCAGCCATACATTGATATTTCTCTCCCTTCTCCTTCCCTTCCCCTCTAAAGATAAATAAATAAAATCTTTTTAAAAATTACCCAATAATAGACTGCTGGTCTACTATTTTTTTAATCGGTTGAATATACAGGCTAGCACATTCTAATCCATTCCACTCTGCCCAGGGATCCTCAGTGATCACCCACAGCTGCCATTACAGTCTGGTTCAGTTGTTCTCATCAGTACTTTTCTTTATATCCCCAATCTAAAATTCAGAATATAGAAACAGAATAGCTTTCTACTTTATACAGCATGTGATAATCGAAGTGATTTTTACTAGGGAGTATGAATATGGAAATATACACATATACATTAGCCACTCATAATCAATTTTCAACTGAATATTTTATTTATTTAACAAATGGTTTCATTCAGTTGTATTGGTAATTCAAGTAGAAGTTTGTTGTATGTGGTCAAGTGGTAAATTATGCTTATGTTCACTGTTTTGTTTCCCAGAACAGTGATAGCTAGGTTTTAGGCTCCTTCACGACTGAGACAGATTGTGTTTTATACTTCATTGGTAGTAACCACAGCATTAGGAATAGAACCGATTATGTTGCAGGTACTTAATAAATAGCGTGTTCAGTTTACTGATTTCCTTATGCATCTTCTTTAGATTAAAAATAGAAGTGAGGACATTAGTAAACCTACCAATTCATTTACCTTTGGCCATAAATGTCAATGTGCGAAGGATCTACGTTAAACACGGGTTCTTGACCAGAGCTTTGAAAGAGGTTTCCTTAACTCCTTCAAGTTACATTCAAAATTTTTTGTATATTCATATGTTCACTTTCCTGATGAAACAATCCATAGCTTCCTTCAGCTTTCAGAAAACCTATAAGTCCATAAATTATAAAGAACCCATTGGTATCATACATCCACCTGCACCTCAATTGTCAGCACTGGTAAATAAGAAAACCTGTCTACTTTTGCTTGGAATAAACTGTAAGTTTTTTTCTTTTCTTTCTGATTTCCCTAAAGATGCTTGATCTCCAACCAGAGTTGTTTCCCTAAGTAATATCTGGAATAAAGCTATGTATCAAAGCATGACTTATCAACAGGATAAATGAAGACTTCTCCTTGATCTTGTGCTATACTCGGTACTGAGTTGGCATTTTGTGTCCACGTGCAGGTCGAGGCATTTTTTTTAATCACTTAAAACTCTAATGGCCTAAGTTATCAGGGACCTAATTATGGGGGAAATTACCTGTATCCTTATGCATGCTCACAGCCACTAAAATCTACAACAGCACTTCAGTTAAGAGTCCCTGCCTTGTAACTTCAAAGAATTTGGGGCAATTTGCTCCCAGCATGAAGCATTGACTTTGGAATTCATGGTATACCTCATGGCCTAAATTTACTAGTCTTCAGAGGTAGAACCCTTCAGAGGTAGAATACATACATATTTTTATTTATACTTATATATAAATGAATAAAGTAGATAATATATATATATATATAAATAAATAAGATAGATTAGACATTTATACATATAAATAAAATAGATTGATTAGTTGTGGTTAGATCAAAGTGTTTCTCCACATACTCTATTCTTCCCTAATATTGTGTTTTTGAGAAAGTTAATGTTTGACTAGTTCATTGCATTGCTGCAAATTGAACAAAGCAGTTATACACTAAGGAACATTCCCTTTTTAGGAAGAAAAATAGGACCTTTATAATTATGCTACTGATTCTCAATCCAATTGATAATAACATACTAAAGCAAATCTTTTAGTAGTATGTATTATTATATTTAGTGTTAAAGTAACATGAAGAGCTATGGTTTATGCCATTTTAATCTTAGCTTGTCCTTCAAACTTTTACCTTTAAGTGGGTCAGAAATACTATATATATATCTCTTATATTGCTATTCCTTCTGTTGTTAATCATTTAAATTAACATAAATTAAGATGACTATAACCCTACATTCTTATTTTTAAATGTTGGCTTCTTATAAATAAGTGTACTTATTTTTACAAAGGCAAGACTGCTCCTTTTTTTTGGTCATCAGAGAAGATATGGCTTTGTTACATTCTTCAACCCCCCAAGTGAGAAAAGCACATGGAATGCTGTTGAAATCTTAAAGGGAACTCCCTAAGGAAAACAAAGCTTTGAAATTATTTCAAAAGACTGTGATGCATACCCATTTTAAAGATTGGCTGTTGAGTCCATTGTGGTTATTAGAGTTTTTCTGCTCCTCTTTTAAGTTCTAGAGCTTCAAGTAAAAAAAAAATATCTAAGATTTCAACATGAAATCTTTTTTTTCAATAAAAAAGCACATTAATTCCATATCACAGCAAATGGCTCCTAAGAAGATTGTAAATAGAATGACAGAAGAGAAGTCATTTAAAGGGACCCCTACTAGAGAACACAGGCAGCACCCAAATAGATCCATTTTAATTTCCAGTTTATTTCAGTTATATTTTAAAGCTGTGATATCATGAATGGAGACAGAAGCGGCTCATAGAAGAGCCTAAGTTCAAAGGAACTGAAATTTAGCATGTGATGTAAAATTGGGGACTTTTGTTTTTAAAAGTGTGATTGTAGAAATGCCAAGGGTGAAGGATGTGGGCTTTGTGCTACAGCAGAATTAGTAGTCTAGGGCGACCCTGTATCTTTGGTGAATGGCCATCAAGTAAGGCTCTTTACAAGAGACATGCTTGTACCTGATAAGCTTTTTGAAAGATGCATTTCTCTTAAAACTGTTTTCCTGTCCTTCTAATTTAGAAGGGGCATGATAAACTGCTAGTGAATTCTGACATTCATGTTTTGAACGAGTAGATTCCCCCAGGACTGAAATAAGCCATATTTTAGCCTCTCACACCCTGGGTATCCCATTGGCTTCCCTGCAGAGTGCTCTCTGCTTGCACCCCTGGAAAGGTTGCACAATGGGCCAGTAGTCTCTGTTGTCTTTCCTGGGGCTCTGGCCTCCAGAGAGGAAAACAGACACACTCACAGGGAAATGGCGTAAGTTAAAATCATGCAAGCCTGGTGGGGTAGAAATGAGTTTCCCGGGATCCAAGTCTTGGCCTCCAGGATATATGAAGCTGGAAAACAATATGATTCATTCAACATTTATAGAAAACACGCAAAATACGGGCTACTGTGCACATTACTGGAGGGCATGCAAGAGTATACAAAACATAATTCCTCCTCAGAGGACTCTTGACCTGTAGCCTACTTCAAGTATCACCCAGACCTTATAATCGACCCTGCAAGAAATTTTTGGGTGAATAAAATTGCACTCAGTATTTAAACTAGACATGGAAAAGGATTCTACTAAGGCAGTGTGTCCCTAAGGAGCAAGGGTATATAAATGTGCTTGAAAATTTTATTTCTGAGGTATATAATGTGGCTTGGATGAATGAGGGACCAGAGTGTTTAAGAGGCTCAAGTCGTCAGGGTGACGGCACTAGCCCCTTCTTTAAAGAGCCTGACTTCAAAGATGCACTGCTCAGATGCCTGCACAGTTAGTTGAATTTGAACAAAGGAGGCCACCACTTTTACCTGGGATGTGGATAACTTGGAGGAAAAGTGGCCTCTAAGAAGGAAAAAAGGCAAATTCCACCTGGAGTGGTATGCACCCCAGCTCTCTGACCTTGCAAACCGATTGCATCCTCCATGGACCTACTCCCGTTTGCTCCCCGGCCCTGCACTTTCTACCCAGGCCAGGCGGTGGGTCGCGTTCCGCCGGATTCCACCGCCACTCCACGAACGCAGCCCTAGCACAGGCCGGCTCCAGCCAGTGGTCGGCCACGTGCACACGGATCCTCCTCTCGGCCCTTCACGGGTGCGGGAGCCTCCAAGATTGCAGTGGTAACCGTGGGGTCCAGATTTCTGTTGCCCCGCACCCAGCCGAAGTGTTCGGACAGCGAGGGCGGGAGCTAACTGCTCAGCCCCTCCCTAGAGGGGGCAGCGCGACAGTGGGCTGCGGGCGCCGCCTCTGCTGCATCCGTGGCTGCGCGCTCCGCTCAGCTCAGCCCCGCTAGGAACCGGAATCCGCGCACGCCGCGCTGCCATCCCCTGCTGTGCCGCCTCTTGGCAGGCAGCTAGGCGCGCGTTCGATTCTTCTACCCCGATCATTCATCTGACTGATTTCCGGGTGTGAAGAATATCGCCTCGGTCCGTACGAGCATCTCGGCCTCTCTTCCCCTCCCCTCTCGATTCCCCCACCCCGTGGGCGCGCGCGCGCGCGCGCACACACACACACACACACACACACACTCTTCCACTTGCAAGAGCGCGTGCGCACGGCCGCGCGCTCAGAGCCGGGGAGTCTCCAGCGCCCCTCAGCAGATTCTACTCTCTCGGGCGCTGCTACTCACACAGGCTTCCAGCCGCCACGGGGCGTCCTCAATCTACGGCGAAGGAGGCAGAGAAAACCGCAGCTGCAGCCTGGCCGGGTCTCGCAGCTCCGTGTTCGGGACGGAGTCCGGGAGAAGCAGAGGAGGAGGACGCCGAGACAAGAAAGAGCCGCACCCGGCGCCCAGCTCTGCGCGGCGGGCTGCCTCAGCTCCTAGTATCGCGGCGGCCCCAGGTAAGCAGCTCCGGGCCCCGCGGCATCCCTGGGGCGTCCGGGCTTGTAGCCGGGGTTCCCCAGCCCCGCCTCCGCCACGGCATCGGGTCAGAGGCTCGGAGGGGAGTGGGCTGGGGCGGGATGTGGGTAGGTAGGGGTGGGGAGCGGTGGATGGAGCCAGAGGTGAGGCTGGTACTATGGGTGCTTGGAAGCGTGGGGGCTTCGGCGAAGCCCTCTTCACCTTGTCACTTTTACGAGCCCAGGGGTGTCTGGCGCTCCAGACAGCTGTTCGCTGCTCTCCCCGCGGCCGGCAGCCAGCGTTGGCTCCGAGCTCCGCACCCACTGCGCGCCTCCTATCTAACCTGCACCTTGGACAGCGCACCCCGCCTCCTCTTGTCCCCTGAACCGCACGCTGGACCGCTTCCTGCTCCTGCAACCCTCCCGCTGTCCTCTTCTTCCCAGGTTGTTACCCTCCTGCCCTGTGTCCCTTGTCCTTTCTTCCTTGGCGGGCTCTGCTCTGGTGTTTGTCGGAAACTTTCCTCTCTGCTTAGTCTGCGCTAGGTACTATTGTTATTTGTGACTGTCTCCTTAACGCGGGAGAACTCAGACACCTTGGACGGGTCTTTCTTAGTGGGAGAACGTCCCGCCCGGCCCAGCCAGAGGCAAAAGAGGCAATGCGTAGCTGGATTTGGAAGCTGCTAGCGTGCAGAGCCCGCTCCTCTCGGACTCCCCACCTCCCGAGACTCCACACGTGCGCGCCTCCCACGGACTCGCCCCTCCCTGACCACCCCGGTTCTCTCCGGGCACGGCCACCACCACCCCATAGGTTGGACACCGGGGCTCACAGGCCTGATTGGCTGAAGGCGTAACCCCGCCTCCTTTCCGGAGGGTAGGGGGGGGTTCTGGAGTGTTGTGGTTGTCATTCCGCGGCGCGTGTACTTGGGGGAAGTGGGGTCTACAGGTATCGAAACCCCTGCTGGATAAGATCCCTGCGTCCCATTGTGTACATGTACAGTTACTCACCCACCCTTTTTCCTCCAAATACACTACTGTGTTTCTCCTTTTCTCTCTCTCACCCTTTTACTGCTGTAACATTAAAAAGTAGTCTTGCAACCCTATTTTTATTAACATTATATTTGTTCGGTGGTAGCGATTTTAAAACCAGGTCTAGAAGAATGAAGGAAACGTGCGTATGGTGGGGATCATGGCAAATTGGGTTGCGAATTTGATCCAGTAGTCTGGACAAAGTAATGGGTGCTTAAGGGATTTGAAGAGGATTGAAAAGTGAGAAAGAATTTTTTTTTTTTTTTTTTTTTTTGAGGAGAGAGGTTGGTGAACGATCTCGGGAAGCTGAGGGATAAGGACGTGGGTCTTCTATGGAGTGAGATGTGAAAGAGAAATCCAGACGGGCGCTTCTGAGAGGTGAAGGTGGCTTTTGAAGAGGGCTCTGTCTGGGAAGGAGGTAATTATGGGAGTATTGTATTTAGTTCGTTACTAACAGACTTTGTTTCTGTTTTGCCCTTATGATAGGGGACTTTATAGTAATAATGTCAATCCATTTAGTGGTTTTCCTTATTCCAGTTTCTTGTAATATATAGATTTGCTACTGGTAATGCATTTCACAAAGTGAATTTCAAAGGCTCCTCTAGGGAGATACACTAAAATAGTTAAGTTAGAGCACTTTTGAAATATTGTGAAGGAAGATGGGTGGGGATTGCATAAAATCCAAAGATTGTTCTGGTATTATTTAGGGCCCTTGCAGAAGTAATATGTAGGCATAAATGATACTGATTTCCTTTCAAAGCATGATTGCCTCTCGAATTTTGAAGCTTTAATTCCTTCAGGCTGTTTTGATGTTGTGTCTGTACATCTAAGAATATTGTAATTTCTATCTTTTGAAGCCTTGTTGCAAAACAAAAAGCAACTGATGCAAGTTAATGTTGACAACTTTATATTGAGTACACTGGGTTATTTTATTTGTAAGCTAGTGAAATATGCAAGAGTAACATAGCATGACTGTTATTCTCCAGGGACCCACATCAAAACAAAGTGGGGATCACATGAGGCTATTCCAGGGAGAATAATTCAATAATTTAAAAAATGAATGTACTTTAAGATTCTTGGGTGTAAACAACAACTAAATCTTCCCATTTGAATTATTATCTTTATACACAGTGGTACACATGACATTAAGTAAGGTAGCAAATTAAAGATATTAGATGATTCCAAAGTAGGTAGTAAAGGCTTTCCACTTATTATTTTTATATAAGTAGACAGAATTGTTTTTCTGACTGGAGAACTTTGTATTCAAAATGGAATTTGATACATCTAGCCAAACAGAAATTATGTTTATTGTTGAGAATATAATTCTTACTGTGTTTTCATATCTCTAAGTCAAACCTTCATTTTTCCTCAGGGATTCAGATTCTAGTTTTTGGCCTATTAAATTTGATGATCTTGGCTGTAGGTAGGAGAAGAATGTATATGTTTGCACATATACACATATACATATATACAAATGTAAGTATATGTATCAGCACATAGCTATATATTTATCTACATTGGGCACATTCAATGTATTTGTTTATATATATGTTGTCATCCTTAGAAGATTTTCTCATGTCTTCTTGTCCAAAAGGTGGCCCTGTTTTAAACTGCAGAAAGCATTATCAACAGTAGAATTGTCCAATAGATCATGGAAACAGACAATAGTATTTTGTTGCTTGGCAACCACATACTGTGAATGAAAAACAAAGCAGTGACAGCTGCTTCCACATCCTGATACTCATATTGTAGCTGAAGCTCTGCAACCCTCAAATGAGGCAAATTTGTGGAGTTTCATTTGAGTAAGGTGAAACTGCTTCTTTTGGGGATGTTTTAAAAAAGAATATTTAAACATTTTATTACGATAAGTCATATTATTATTGTGGGTTGAAATTAAGCATCTGATTTCAGTGGCCTTATGAAACCTAGTGTGTAAAGCAAATAATGGAAGATTGGGAGGAGTGCCTAGTCCCTTCTTATTCTTCCCTCTATAGTCAGTGAGCACATTTTCTGCTGCCCTAGGTGTTCTTCGGATTTTACAAAAACTTTTGAGTTCTCCATGATACCTAAATAGATGGCTGGATTTTAACTGCTAGGAGGGAATCAGAGATTGATGTTCTGGCCTAACCCTTTAATTTTAAAGGACACTGAGGTGCAGTGAAGTGATGCAAGTAGACTCTGGTGACAAAGCCATCTCCAGGATGTCTTCCCTTTATTTCCTCTTCTGACTTACTCTTTTTTGTTCTTTATTTACATAAAACTTGTACCTGAGATATACTTAGAAAATACAGTAATATTTTGGGGGGAAAATTCCGATTTGACACTAGACTAGATTATAGTTTTAGATACATTGTATACTGTGTATTCTTCCTTTAATCTCTGAAAGTCCTATGACTCTCATCTCTTTCCCCAAAGTGAACAAGCCCAATCCTTTGCCTTGGTAATTGTTTACAGCTTTGGACAGTCTTCAATGATCTATTATTCTCTATGTGAATTTTAAACATGGATGAGATTGAAGATTATATTGGCCAGCGTAATCTTTAAACTCTTGCAGGTTTTAAACATTACAGTTTATTAGTCACTCGTTCCAGTCTTTTGACTGCAGCATGATAGACATACTGTTGGTGTAGTGATCTGGACTTTAATATATGTGAGACATACTGTATCACTGCATAATACTCATTTGTCTTTTATCAAAGCTGTCTTGCTAAAATTGTTACTCGAAGCCTGTTTGTGGAGGACAAGTCACCTGTGAGAGATGGTAGTAGTGCAGATTGTTTCCTAACTCTAAAATGATAATGAATAGATTATTGGGGGGTGAACTTGGATCACATATGTGTCTTTGAGCATTTCTTGTAAACTAATAAAGTGCATTGCATGGGTGATATGTTTTTAGGTTCTTTATGCTATTTTAAAGAATCTGTATTCCTTTGTTTATTTTTTATGATAAAGGTAGGCATTTAATATAATACCTTAAGTAGAAAATTTCAGACTGGACTGGTTGGAGAAACAATGAAGTGACTGTATTAAGTGCCATTGAAGAGCCATTTTCACCAGAAAACTTTCACTTTAGCAGATTTCTGGGGGGTGGGGTGGGGAGATAAACTGATTTACAGCATATTTAACTTAGTTTTAGAAGTCTGCTATTAAGTTGTTCTAGCTGGAAGGATTTTCAAGCATAATAATAATTTGGTGTGTTTCAAGTGAACTTTAACTTTTTAAAAAACCTTTTTCCACAGTCTGGTTATAGCTTGTCCAGGACAAGCACTTCTTTTGGGTTAATCTGAATTTTAAGGTCGCCGTTATTATTATTTATAATTCCTGAACCATTTCACTTTGTGTTATGTGATATTAAACATGCTGCAATCCACACATTTGGTTTAGTCCACTGGAATCTTGAAATTTAATGAATTTCCCTCTGCTATGTTCATGTACAAGATAATGTGTGTATGTATGTATGCAAATGCATACACAGTATTTACATTTTTCCTTCTTACTGTTTTCATCCTTATGATAGAACACTAAAGGACTTGGTTTGTGTTGCTTTTAATATAGTAAAGAGAAGCTGTAAACAAGAGATATTTACATTTTCAATTTTCTTATGTCAGTTTCTGCTATTACAGCCTGTAAACTCTCACCCACACAAATACGATGATTACTAAAGTCAAGGAAACAAATAAATACACATCTAAGCTCCATCCCATCTGCTACCCTCCAGGTTAGTCAGGAAAGGATATTCTTGATTAACACCATCGGTTTCTACCTACAATAGTAGAATGTGGCACGTGGTAGAAACTCAGTGTGAGAGCTGGATGGTAATATACTTTTTTAATGTTGCAGTTATTTCAGTTTGTATCTATATGAGTGATTAAAGTTAAGAAAATGGAGAAGAAATTAGTTTTTTAATTGTTTCTGACACTGTATTTAAAAGTAGAAATAACTACTTTAACCAATGATATTTTGGAATGTATTTACTGTTAGTACAGAGAGTTATACTAGGGGTATTGATTTTTCATAAATACAGCCATCCTGAGTCCAGACTAGCTCTTTAATAGCCCACAGCAGCATAACAAAGGTTATGGCAGCTAATCCAAAGGAATACTTTGTTTAGTTGGAGCTGGAGGGTGAAGTTTGCTAGCTCCAGTGTAATTATCCAGACTGGAATCGTGTGGCCAAGGTGCTGTGCTTAACATCCCAAACACTGGGAGAAAGGCCACAGTGAGCTCTTTGGTCACTTACACGTGGCTAGACCTCTGTTTTGGTCTGATTTGCAAGAGAGCACCTTTGTAGCTTGGAAACTGCGCAAGTTATAGTGCACTTAAGGGATAGAGCCCAGTGTGACCATCTGGCTCCCACGTACCACATTTCTGGTTATTGGAAGAAGTCGTAAACCTACGAGCCTCAGGGCCACTGAGATAAGACTTTCTTCTTTATCCTGCTCCCTCTTTGTGAGGTAGGTGGAAAGTGTAGTGTCTCTGGGGAAAATCCTGGCAGAATCACAAAGTAGGAAAAATCTAACAAGCTTCTAATTCCTCCTGAAAAATCTTTCACCTTTCTATAACTTTCTGGGTGTTTCTTTTCTTTGTAGGACATAATTCACAGTTGCTTATTAGCAAATCTTTGTTAATGTCATGCCGAAGAAAGCTACAGGATTTTTCTGGAGGAATTCTTGAGTGTCTGGCATATAGTAGGTGTTTGATATATATTTGTTTAGTTCCACTAGTGGAATTATACCTACAATTTTGGTTAATATGGGAGACAGTTTTGTTCAAGAAACTTTCTTAGATAATATCATACCATTATCTTTTAGGATTATTTCTTTAACAAACATCTGTTGAGCATTTACTATATGAATGGTACAGTATTTGGCTCTAGGGATCATAAAAATTCTTAAGTCACAGTTTGTGCTCATGGAAGAGCATCTATGGTACTTGCAGGGAAGTACATACATTCAGCGTGGTTTAAAAGTGACTAGGTAGGGGTGTCAATAGTCTGGAGCCAGGGCATGGAGAACCTAGTAAACACCACCAAAATTTTTTCACTTAATGTTATTGGTCAGTGTTTTACAACCTACTGTTCAAAGGAATCTCATGAAATGCTTGCTCTAGTATTGATTCCTGGGTCCTACCCCAGACTCACTGAATTAAAATTTTTGGAGGTGTGGGGTGGAGCAGACATGGTCCACTTCATGCTCATAAGCCAAGATGCTCACTCCTCTAGTACATGTTTGCTCTTTTCCACCTGAGGGCTTTCTCTCTCATGTGGGACAGCTTTGTAGGGTGGCAAAGTTAATGGCCTCAAGAATGGACCTCAGCCAATGACAGGAGAGAGCTGGATGGTAATATACTGGAATTCTGGACCCTTGGGTGCAATAAATTATAGGTATTGTACACTGTCCTAGAGTTCCCCAGTGAGATTGAGCTTCAGTTGTCCATGCTGACTGTCTGCTAGATAAACCTGTGCTTTATCAGCTGTCTCTATCTCTCTACCAGTACTTCTTGAGATTCCCCCCTGCCTGCAAAAAAATAACTTGCATTTATATAGTTACCTTGCCTCAAGGTCTGTTTTTGAAAGAACCCAACATATAATACTGATGAATCTGCTTTATTATTATTTTTTGTTAATGCCTTCCCTGCCCCTGATTTTTGCTGTATAATGAGGCAAATTTGGGAGACCTAGCCTTAGGTGATGAAGAGCTACTGAAGGATTAAGATGAGGACACTACCACTTTTTGATTTGCAGCAGATGGAGGGAGACTTGGAGACATGGAGATGAGCTAAGAGGTGCCAGGAAAGCAATAATGAGCACCTAAGTGGAAGTAGTAACTATGGGGATGGAGATAAGGAAAGGGTGCCACATGGATTTTGATGGAAAGCTGTCTGGAAAAGTTAGCATAGCATAGAGGCCTGTGATGTGTAGTCACTTAGCTCACTGCCATTCCCAAAACAGGATTTCCATATTCTATCCTTCACCATTGCCCTGTCCATTGCACCTCTTGAAGGGTTGAGAATTCTCTCTTTTGCTTATAATTGCAATCAGACTTTCTAGACTTAAGTAAATAATTCTGGACACAAGTACAAGAATACAGATAAAGGATATAAATAATTCTCAGATCATTAAAAGAAGAAAGATCTATTTTATAGGAAAGATTTGTGGAGTTGTAGAAAAGGGGAGTTGGAGAGATGCGTGTTTATTTTGTGATGAACAGTGATCCCCCCCCCCCCATACTTTGGCTAAGGGTCCACAGGACCCTCTTCACCCACCATCAGTGTCTGGAATACCTAGCATGCACTTACATCTATTGTTTTCCCTGCTTCTCTGACATCCTGTATTTTAGCTAAGTGAATAAGTCGTAGCTGTGGGTGGAGCTGATTCTTTGCTCTTGTTCTGTCAAAATGCCAGGCTTTTGACTCCAGTTTCTCCTGCCCCATCTTAGGTCACCAGTTTCCAAAGGAGATCAAAGGATACAGGAGGTAGGAGGAGGAATCGTAAATCCATAAAGAGAACCATTTTGAATTAAATGCTTAATTATAAAATGAGCTGGTTTAAGCTTGTTAGATGATAGGAAATAAGATCAGGCAGCCTTCTAATTGTCTCATGTATGAATACTAATATTCTGGCTCTGTCTGTAGTTAGAAAGACAAAGACCGAATAATGAAACCGGAGCACACTGCATAAATCTGCAGAAGTAGGGTGGAGGGATTGATTGGTTGAAAGAAGGTGAAGGCATTAGCCAAAGAACATGTATGCATGACCCATAGACACAGACAACAGTGTGGAGATAGCCAGAGGGGAGGGAGGAGTAAAGACTGGGGCAGGGAAGCAGGCAAGGGTGGGGAATGGTGACATCTGTAACAGTGTCAACAATAAAAATAAAGTAAAATAAATAAGAGCCAATGACAAAGATGAGACCAAATTATGATAAATTGTTGAATGGGTCAGCAAAAGAGCTTGCTGGCCTGCTTAACAGAAAGGACAAAGTCGTGACAGTAGAAATACTGAATATGTGAGTGTGAAGAGGCTGGAGACACTGGGTGTGTAACACAGTAGAAAGGCAGAAGCCTTATTAATTTAGCATTTTATGCACATTTATAATTTTAAAATTAAACTTTTTATTTGCAGGTAATTTGAGGTTCATATGCAGTTATAGGAAATAATACAGAGATCCTGTGTACCCTTTGCCCCTCAGTGGTAACATCTTGCAAACCCATCTAGTACAATATCACAACTAGGATATGACTGATAGAATCCATCAATCTTGTTCAGATTTCCCCAGTTTTAGTGCTATTCATCTGGGTGTGTTGTGTTTGCACATGTGCACGTGTGTATTTTTTTGTATTTAATACTTACGATATTTTTATTTTTAAAGGAGCCTTTTTCATTCTAGAAATTTTAAAATAAAATTCAGTGGTTTAGACTATACCTGGATTAATTGTAAATGAAGAAAGGTGCTGTGGAATAAACTCCTCAACCACATTCTAAGTCTGTGATTTTGCATAGCAGTATCTGCTGCCACCTGAATGTGGCAGGAACGTCAGTGGGTCATTTGGCTAGGAATAGCTTTTACTTTATTTCTTTCTTGGTTACCATTATATGGCAATAAGAAAACCTTTTAAAAGCATGATTGTTGTAAAAGAAACTTGCTTATTACAGCTGGTTGTTACTCCTCTTCCTTGTACCAGAATTTCTATCCTTCCCTTACATCATTCCTTGCCCTGGCCCCTTCCTCTCTGTGTTGCTTTCCCAGATTTCTGAGTCAGCTGGCTCCCATGTGAGAGGCACATGGGAGATAGCAGGGTGAAGGGCAAAGACAGGGTGTTGTTTCTTCCAGCTTTGTGCGGCATCTCTGACAGTGGAATGTTTCCTCGGTAGCACCACTCACACTTGACAGAGCTCTGGTTCTAGCTGCTCACAAGTGACCTTGGCCCACTCCAGCAGCACTGCTGCCACGATAGTCTCTTTAGCTAGGGGAGGTAGCAGCTTCCTGCTCTTGCTAATCTCTGTATTACCTCAATATTATGTATTAGGCTCTCTGCTCCTCTGTCACCTGAGTAACCAATTCTCTATATTAAATTTCTTCCATGAAAAAATACTTGAAGAGATTTCTGTTTTCCTTATTACACATTCCCCAGTTCTTCCAAGCATGGCAGGGGTATAAATCTGATGAGGTTTTCCTCTTTATACATTCTGGCTACTTCCACTGCAAAAATCTTGGCTAGCTGCATTCAAAGTAGAAAGTACCTTAGTATAAATTAAGTTATAACTTTACCTCTTCTGTCAGGAATCTCTGTCCTTTACTGACTATTCATCCTTTCCTAGTCTCTGTTTTTCCAAACATTAATTTCCATTTGTCATATATATATTTGGCATTTTGGCAATCTCTCCCACAGTCTTTGTTATTCTATACTTGAGCTCCTCTTTTACTTACCTTCTCTATCTTATTTTTCCCACCAGTTCTTCCCGACCTCTTTGCCTATCTGATATCCTTATGCCCATATTAACATGTTGGTCCCATGATTCACTCCTGAATGTACTTTGGTACACGAGTCGAACCTCTGTCACTTAAGATTTGGTTTTGCTGACACTTCACTTTCCTGCATCAGGATGCTTTTTAGATACGCATTATCAGGCTTTTGTACTCCTCCTATGGAAGTGTTACATGTGGTCCCGTAACAAAAACAATGTAAAAATGTTAGCAAGAATGTTTTTGAAGGACAGGAAGAGTATTCAAGCAGCATCTTCAAGGACAGAGCACATTTAAAAGCCATGTGGGAGGAAGCAAAGCTGGGGCCAACATGGTGGACATACAAACTGCCTTAAGGAAAGGGACACAGAAGAGAAAATTAGTATCTTAGAGAAGGTGTCAGGGTAATATAGTGACTGCTGTGGTTCCTCTGCCAATGGAGAGCAGCCTTGTCCGTTGCTGCCATGTTGGATCTGTAGCTGGCCACATTGGGCAGTGTCACATCCCCTCTCCAGGCATTCCCCAGCCAGGCATGGAGAGCTGGGAATTGGAGCAGGGAGAATGGTTTAGAGCTGTCTTGGACTAAGGTGTTCAAAGGCATTATGAACAATGTAATTGTTGGTGCCCTACACTCAGATGCCTGGAGCAGTACCATTGCAGCACACATGAAGATTCCCTTAAAATTAATGGCCAGGCAAATCAGCACCAGGTCTATGGAATTGGGCCTGGGAAAATTCAGAGCTTCAGCTAAAGAAGAATATAAATATTGAAAAATAGCCTGTGGCATGGACTTTAAGTGTATTCAGGTCCTCAGTTCTGCTCTTGCAGTGGGAACAGGGCTGGGGGCTGTTTGTGGGCTGGTGCACACAGTTCTGAACAGACAGAGCTCTTCGGAACCTACCTGTAAGACCACTCTTTTGCCTCTGCTCTCCATAATGATTGGAAGTGGCAGGAGAATTGTGGATTAGGCAGCTCTGAGTAAAAACTAACAATGGAAAAGAAAAGTGTATTTTAAATGGGTACATGTTTTGAAGGTAAGTAATAAGACACTTCAGCCTCATGGACAAATTAGGGGTATACAAGTGCAAGATTAGAAAAGATAAATCACTTGCACTTTTAAAATCACTAAAGAACAGATTGTTTAGTAATAAATCACTGATTATGCCTGCTCTTCTGTAAGTTTTTCCTTGGATCACTTTATTCATTTATCTCTCTGTATTGACTGAGTCCAGGTCCCTTTTCCCTGGATGTACTCTGTGTTCTTCCCTTCAGAAAGGTTGTGCATACATGAGAGTCCTCAATAGTTTTATGACACCTTGCTGAAGCCTGGTCTTCAACCCATTTCAGTTGCATCTTTCTGAAAAGGTATAGTCTATAATATTTCTTTCCTAATTACTCAGTGGAAACAGAGACTATATTTCCTTGTGTAGTGGCACAAAGAGAAAGTTTCTAAGGGTAATTTCTTTGATGATATAGGAACTGATTTTGTCAAGAAATAAAGCGGGTGCTACAGAAGTTAGAGAAGTTGTTTCTGTGCACTAGTTGGTGCATTCTCTATCATGTTGAATTATCCCTAACTAGTTTCTTTTTTTTTAAATATAATTTTTATTTAATTCTTGTTCAAGTACAGGTTTCTGTCTTATATTCCCAACTCTGCCCGCCCCCCACCCCATGCTCCCCGCCTCCCTCCCCTTTCCACCCCCCACCCTTAGTTATTGTCCATGTGTCTTTTATACTTGTTCATGTGAGTCCATTCCCTTTTCCCCTATGATTCTCTCCCCTCTCCCCTCTGGGCCCTGACAGCCATCCAAAGCCAGATAGAGACACAACAAAGAAAGAAAATTACAGGCCTAACTAGTTTCTTATTTTTCTAATCCAGTTGTTAAAAGAATAATGTTAACATATATTTTATTTTTAATTTTTAAGTATATTTTATTGATTATGCAATTATGGTTGTCCCATTCCTCCCCTCCTTGTTCCCCTCCACCCTGCACTCCCCTCCCACCAGCATTCCCCCCCTTAATTCATGCCTATGGGTTGTACATATAAGTTCTTTGTCTTCTCCCATGCTATTCTTAACCTCCCCCTGTTTATTTTGTATCTATAGTTTATGCTTCTTATTCCCTGTGCCTTTCCCCCTATTCTCCCCTCCGAAAACCATCCATGTGATCTCTATTTCTGTGAATCTGTTCCTGTTCTAGTTGTTTGCTTAGTTTGTTTTTTTTTTAGGTTTGCTTGTTGATAGTTATGAGTGTGTTGTCATTTTACTGTTCATATTTTTAGCCTCTTTTCCTTAGATAAGTCCCTTTAACATTTCATATAATAAGGGCATGGTGATGATGAACTCCTTTAACTTTATCTTACCTGGGAAGCACTTTTTCTGCCCTTCCATTCTAAATGAAAGCTTTGCTGGATAGAGCAATCTTGGATGTAGGTCCTTGCCTTCCATGACTTGGAATACTTCTTTCCAGTCCCTTCTTGCCTGTAAGGTTTCTTTTAAGAAATCAGCTGATAATCTTATGGGAACTTCTTTGTAGTTAATTGTCTCCTTTTCTCCTGCTGCTTCTAAGATTCTTTCCTTATCTTTAATCTTGGGTAATGTAATTATGATGTGCCTTGGTGTGTGCTTCCTTGGGTCCAACTTCTTTGGGACTCTCTGAGCTTCCTGGACTTCCTGAAAGTCTCTTTCCTATGCCAGTTTGGGGAAGTTCTCCTTTATTATGTTTTCAATTTGTTGCTCTTCCTCTTCTCCTTCTGGCACCCCTATAATTCGAATATTGGAACATTTAAAGTTGTCCCAGAGGTTCCTAAGCCTCTCCTCATTTTTTTGAATTTATGTTTCTTCATTCTGTTCTGGCTGAATATTTATTTCTTCCTTTTGCTCCAAATAATTTTTGAGTCCTGGTTTCCTTCTTGTCACTGTTGGTTCCCTGTATATTTTTCTTTATTTCACTTTGTGTAGTTTTGACTTTTTTCTCTATTTTGCTACCATGCTTAACCATTTGTTTGAGCATCCTGATTACCAGTGTTTTGAACTCTGCATTTGATAGGTTGGCTCTCTCTTCATTGTTTTGTTGTATTTTTTCTGGAGCTTTGATTTGTTCTTTTGGGAGGCCATTTTTTTGTTTCAGCGCACCTGTTACATAGTAAGGGGCAGAGCCTTAGGTGTTCATCAGGGTGGGGCAACCCACATCCCTACTTTGTGGCTTTGTATGTGGGGGAGAGGTCTGAGAGGGAACAATGCAACTTGCTTGGTAGGCTCTCTGCTGGTTTTCAGTCACTTCTCCCGCTATGCACAAGCAAATTTGGTGCTTCTTGTGCTGATTCCTGGGTGTGTGTGTGTGTGTACATTCTAGGACCTTGTGGGTCTCACCTACTAACTCTCCTGTGAGGAAGGGTGTTTCTTCTGCTGCTGCAAACCTCACAGGTTTTTTTCAGTCAGAGGTTTTGAGGCTTTATTTCCGTACAGTGGAACACTGGGCTGTCCTGCTCCCCAGTTCTTCCTCTGGGTTTATCTGCACACAAATGTGTGACTGCCTGGTCTGCCAGCTGCTGCCCCACTCAATCCGACAGCCGCATCCTTGCCTGCTCTGGTCCTCCAGCCTCTGCCTTGCCACCAGTCTTCTTTGTCCCAGGTGCCAGTGTCTGCACCTCGTACCAGTCTGCATGAATGTTTCTTCTTTAACTCTTTGGTTGTCAGACTTCTGTACAGTTCGATTTTCTGTCATTGGTTGTTTTTTTTTGTTGTTTCTAATTGTTTTGTCCTTCTTTTGGTTGTACAAAAAGGCATAGTGTGTCTACCTATACCTCCATCTTGGCCAGAAGTCTTTGTTAATGCATATTTTAAATATCACCTAATATTGTGACCCAGCTCAATACTACATTTGTAATAGAGATTTAATGTTCCCTTAGGGAGGCTTGCTACACATTCACTAAGCCAAAAGAATGGTTGTTTATTGTGCCATGTTCACGCTAGGGAATGCAGTAGTGAACAAAAGTGATTGCTGTTCCTGTCCTCCTGTGGCCCAGAGTTTACTGGAAAGAATATTAGACAAAGTGAAAATAATTATACAGTTAGAACTCATGATAAGTAGTTGGAAAACACTAGGTTTCTTTGAAAGGGTATGATGAGGGTGAAGTGGTCAGGGGAGGCTTATATGAGAGAGTAATTTAGAAATTAAGACCTGAATAGGAATTGGGTCCAGGTGGGAGTCCAGTGTGGGAAGCCCAGACATGAGAAAGAGTTTGGCCATTGGAGCCACTGAGAGATGGACAGTGTGCCGGGAGTACAGGGAATGAGGTTGTTGTGGCGTAAGTTAGGGCCTGATTATGCCAGACCTGCTAGGCCTTGCTGAGGATTTTGGATTTTATTCTAAGTTCGATGGACGGCTATTGAAGGGTTTTGTTTTGTTTTATTTTTCTTTATTCAAACTGAGGTGAAATTCATGGAACATAAATGAACAAATCAGAGACATTCACAGTGTAGTGCAACCAGCATCTTGAATCGATTCTAGAATATTTTCATCACCCCAAAAGGAAAACCTATACCCATTAAGCAGTCACTGAAGAATTTTAAAGGAGTGATGTGATGTGACTTTTAGTATGTAAGATCTTTCTTCAAGTTTCTGAGAACAGATTGGAGAGGGTAAGAGTGGAAGTAAGACAGCCCGCCTGGAAATTATGGTCAAGTCCAAAAAGTGATGGTCTTGGTGGCTTCCTGGACAAAAGACAAATACGGTGACCACAGATAGGGAGAAGAGTGGAATTATCCAAGACAGAGGTATAAATCAGGTTTGATTATTTATAAGTGAATTAATCACCTTGTAATTGTCTACATCACAGTTTCCCAAAAGTTGATCCATAACCTACTCAGATCTATTTAGCATGCTTGTTAAAAGTACAGCTACTTAAGTATACCTCAAGATACTTATGCAGAAGAACTGAGAAGGGACTCTGATGGGTTCTTATTGAAAATCAGGTTTGATAACCATACATTGTTATCCTTTTTGTTATTCTTATGTTCTTTAAGATTGAAGGCTACCCACATTCCATCAAAGTGGGATGAAATTAGAATGAGACACAGAATAGACAAAGGATAACCTAGTATCTGCTTGTAATTTTAAGTGGGAGGGATGCTTTTTGGGGGATGCCTCTTTAATTTGATCCCAAAGGCAGATAATGTGATATGGAAAATTTTATGGGTGGTGTTTATTTTCAAATCTTTTCTTTCTTGGAGCCTTGTGGCTCTCCCAGAATTAAATTGTGACATACTGAGAACAATGGCATTTCATGAAATACAATGTGGGTATAGTGAAGTAATTTATTGTAAAAGAAGCAAAATTAACTTGTAAAACAAATTATCCTAGTATTATTTGCAGTTACCTTGTGTCTACAAGATTTGTATTATTTTAAAGAGGTGTTAACTCCAATTAAGTAATTTTACTTAGAAGCCACATTTTTTGAGACTTTATAGTTAGAAAATCCCACAAGCTGTAGTAAAAAGTCACCAATAAACAAAACAAGAATTTTTGGCTTCTTTTTTAGCTGCATAATTGCGTTTTTTAATTTTTTCTTTTTAAGAATGTTTCATTACATATGCTGTTACAGTTGTCCCAATATTCCCCCTTTGCTCCCCTCTGCCCCGGCTGCCTCCACCACTTTTTCTTGGGTCATGTATATGTGTTCTTTGTCTAGTACCTTGACCTTCTTTCAAATAGTCCCCACCCCCTCCTCCCCTCGTACAGCTGTCAGTTTGTTCCGTGACTCTATGCCTCTGGTTCTTTTTTGCTCATTAGTTTATTTTGTTCGTTAGAGTCCTCTTATAAGTGAGACTGTATGGTATTTGTCTTTCACCAACTATATAATTACACTTTTAACTATTCAGTTTTAAGTGCAGTCATAGCTTGATAAATTTTGGTGATTTTGAAGTGTGTTTTCATTTTATTTTACTTTATTTAATTTCATCATTATTATTTTTTAATGTTTTATTGTTTTTGCTATTAAATTTGCCCCCAATTTTCCCTCCACCGTTGCCTCTCCCAGCCCACCTCCCAGTTCTATGGTTAATCCCCACACCATTGTTCCTGTCCATGGGTCTTTCCTAGATGTTCTTTGACTCATCCCTTTACCTTCTTTCACTCAGTCCCCACCTCCCTCCTCCTCCCTTACAGCTGTCAGTCTCTTCCATGAGTCTGTGCCTCTGGTTCTATTTTGCTTCTGTTTTCCATTTGCCTTTGGTAGAGTTTTCAAACCCAGTGCTACATTTTATAGCTGTCACTTTCAGCCGGAGTCTGCAACACTCAAATGATTCTATCCTAATTGTGTACAGATCTTTTAAACAATCTCTGCTCCCCCTGTAAATTTGTGAAATATATTTGCCTAAGTTATAATTTTATAATTGAAAGGGGTCACAGAGAATGTCTAGTCTTTAGCTTGCTTGTAACTGCTTATTACCTTTGGAAAGCTAAAGTGACTGGAATGAAGCTTTGCCACTGAGAAGCAGGGTTCAGTCCTTGGAGATTTATCCCCCTGTGAAAGTGTGTTTGGTAACCAGTGGCAGTCAGGGTGCTCTACCCAACAGCATAGCACCCCAAACCATCTGCCCTTCTGCAGCTTTGAGTGGCCTCAATGGCACCTGCCCTTTCTGGAAGCAGCTGTATGTATTGCTCTCCCTGCACCATTGGCCCTCACCCACTTTATTTTCCCTTTTTGGAACGGGAAGTGCTCAGCTTTTGTAAGAGGTTTCATTTTGATCAGTATTGTTTCCACACTTCCAGAAAGGCACTTAGGCACCTCTGGCTGTGTTTCTTTTTCAGCATATACAAATTCAGATCTTAAAGTAGTTTTATTGCTTCATTGTGGAATTTTATAATGAAATGATATTTTGAGGCCTGGCTAGCTTCTTTGATTTTTTTTATGGAATGCATATGAGGCAAAGCTCCTTGTTTATTTTTCAGTAAAGATAAACAGAATCATTAAATAGGCAGCTTTTTAAAAAAATCTTAATTTTTCTGTCCCACAGAAATTTATGCCATTCTATAAGAGCAATGCTATGGGAGAATACAAAAAGGAAAGTAAAATTAGTCAGAAATACTAGAGATAATTGTTGTTGACATTTTAGTAAAATTCTTCCAGGCATATCTTTCTCTCTCTTTCTGTCTTTGTCTCACATGTACATACCATGTAAAAATAAAATTCTAAATAAATGGGATTTTGTTACATGTGCTTCTATAGTCTGCTGTTTTTTAAAACAACATATGAGGGTCATTTTTCCATGCCAATAAATATATATTATCTTTTAATGACTTAATACTTTTATTTAAGCTTTTTATTGCAAGTAACACAAATCCTAGGGCAAACTAGCTTGAGAGCATTTTGATGGTTGCCAGATGGGAGGGGTTGTGGGAGATGGGTGAAGAGGTCAGGGGATTAAGAAGTACAAATAATCACAGAATAGCCATGGGGATATAAAGTACAGTACAGAAAATGGAGTAGTCAAAGAACTTACATGCATGACTCATGGACAAGAACAATGGTGGGGAGATTGCCCTTGGGGGTAGGGGACTGGGTGGAGGTGGGGCAAATGGGGGAAAATCAGGACAACTGTAACAGCATAATAAATAAAGTATAATAAGTAAGATAAAAACAAATGTTTTTATCCAGTGGACAGGGATGTCTGGCACAGTTTACTGAAATTCAGATTTAGGATTATGTTTTTTATAATTTTTCTTTCATACTCTTTTGCGTGTTTCTTATGTAGCAAAATAACTGCACCTCTAGGGGCTTGCTCACTATTCCGAGAGCTTCTCATGATCATCAGACTAAAATCCTGGGCCGCCTTCTACTTGGACCACCTTAGGTAGCGTGACCAAGGGAATGGCATTTTCGTTGCTTTAGACCTGGGTAGAAGTCTTTGTTAACCCATTCAAACTTTATGAAGACGAAGCTCAGAGTTCTGCTGGAAGAGAAGGGGAAATGGCTTGCTGGGGAGGCAGCTGCTGGTGTCTGTTAGAGTTTACAAGGCTTGCTGAGAGACATTTACATTTCCAGCTTTTCAATCTAAAAATCATGGCTGTTCTAAACATGCTATATATATATGCCAATTTATACTTGTGCAATAATCTCATTTGAGTAAATTCTATTAGAGGAATTGCTGGATCAAAAGGTTTGCCAATTTTACCTTTTAATAACCATAAGCCATCAAAGCTGTGAAACCTGTAAAACCACACTTTTGCCAATTATATATTATATGTTGAAATCCCTCAACTGTCTGTTTTGAGCTGTGTGTGTGTGTGTGTGTGTGTGTGTGTGTGTCTGAATCTTTAAGTGGAGGCTTCAGAATTAAAGCAGAATTTCAGGTGTCACAATTTCTTTGAACAAGACAAATTTGAAGTGACATAATTTGAGGTTAATCAAAGCTTCTGTGGTACAAAGTGTTTCATTAGAAAGGTGAAGAGAAAAGGATGGGGAGGAATGTACTCAGTCAGCTGCAGGTTTAATGCTTGGTGGGTGATGCTTAGGGTAGACTGTTTGCCTGTCCCTGAGTGCCCACCTGAGTCTCGCCATTGTCCCATGCTCTGCAGTCAGTCTATTGCTGCTCACCTCCCCATTCCAGTGTGTGATAAAAGCCAAGCCAGGAGGAATCGGAAGTGCTGGTAGCTGATGGCCATGCGTGTGCTTACTCTGCACTTTACCTATAGTACTTCTGGAATTCTTCCAGTTGAATTTACTAGAAAAGTTAATGTAGAAATCAGTAATCTTTGGGATGGCAGGACGTTGTATGCCTTGGTCATCATTTTGAGAAAGTGAGTGGAGAAGCTCATTGGGATGACACTCTTTTAGGGACCCAATAGTGGACCGGTGCTGTTTGCCAGGATAGCTTTTATTAATGTGAACCCAAGGGGCATTTGAATGGGAACCTAGCAGAAGATCTCAGAGTAATAATTATGTCTTGAGTATTTTCAGACATAGCTGCATATGCCATTCTGTGTCATCCTCATGGCAACATTTTTATGTCAGTAATAAGAAAAGCTCAGAAAGATTAAGTAACTTGTCTGCTGTCATAGTAAGTGGAAGAAACAAGAATTTTGAACTCTTCCAAACATTGATGCTCTTTCTCTCCCAAGATAGAAATTATTAATAGTAACTAGCTTTACTTTATTTTAACTGATGATACAGAAGGGGTACAGTATTTAATATTGCAGTTGAGATATGGTATTGAAAATTCACCTGAGAATTGTAAATGATAAAAATGACTGAAAGAGCAAATGGCCCAAATGAGGTATATGACCTAGAAAATAAGGGAGCTGGGTCAACAGCGACAAAGGGTACAGGCTTACCTGTGGAAAATGACTTGAGGATGAGAGTTTCATGAGAATGAGCCATTTGGAAAGGGGCCAGATAGGAAAAGTGGGTAAGATAAAGTGCTATGGTATATATGAGCACATTCTAAAGCCATGACTGTGATAAAAGATGTAAATTATTATGGGTAAATTAGAAATATTTATTGTGGAAGCATATTTCGATGACAGAATTTAATTACATAATAGAGAACTGGGCGGGGGGCTTGGAGATGTGTAAACTTGGCTGCTGTGTTTGTTTGGGTTCAGGATGCTGGAGGGATATGGCTCAATTAAAACAAATAATACCCTTATCAAGAAGAAGGAAAGGAAAAGAGGGCAGTTTATAATAAAAGCACAACTTTATCAGATACATTTATATTAAAAAAGAGAATGTTAAGGTATTCAGTACTTAGTGGAGAAAATTAATGGTTTAAACTCACAGGAATAGAATTAAATTATGTAACACAGGCCAGTTATGCTAACATTTAGAATAAGAGTTCTTTGTGAGCATGGGCTCGAGGAGGACCCCAGCTCTCTCAGGCTCTCTTGCTCTTCCCCTTGCTAATTGTCAAATGCCAGGTGGAGCTGGAGGGCACTGACAGACTGAGTGATCCTACTGAGTCTGTATTGCATCTGGCACCGCTTGCATGGCTGTCCCTGAGCTCCTGCTGGCTGCTAGGCACTGCCTGTGTCTGTGGGATCTGCCAGTGGACAGCTGATTAAGAGCCATGGGAGAGTACAGCGCTTTGGCAAGTGTGCAGCTGCTGATGGCAGACCCTGTTCACTGGAAGTGCTTTGGTGGGAGCCGAGTGCGTTCTCTCCCACTGGCACTCCAATGAACCCATTACAGGATACCTGCTACAGTATCTTTTTAGTCACCTTTATTGGAATTGACTCTATTGCCCAGTTGCATTGATCATTAAAAATTTCTAATGTGCAGTCTCCTTTTCTCTCCTTGGCAGGAGGCATTTGCTGCCTGCCCTATTTGGCAGTCGCCATGAGTCGCAGTGAGCACTAGTGAGGTTATTGGCTGAGGAGTAAAACAGAGGCTGAATAAAGTTTGGCTCACAGTGTACTTCAGGACAGAGCTTTTGGGTTCAGGGTTAAAACAACACAGAAACAGCAACTGAAAATGTCATTGAGCAGGGCATTCATGAATGGCCTTGGATGCCCAGTGGGGGCGGGCGTCTGTGGCTTGGTGTGGAAGATGCTGCTGCCGACTCCACGCTCTGGATTTGTGCTCACATCTCTTTAGTCACAAAATCTTAGCGTGAAATATTTAGTACCCCAGGAAAGCCAAATTAATGGTGAGTCAAAGTAATTAAGGCAAAGTAAATAATCTCCAAGGTTCTCATTCCCCGTGAAACTAATTTCATATCTTATCCTTCATGTGTTAAAAATAGTTCTCTGCTAATTCAAGATGCCTGTGCTCTGTGTTGGTGAAGTGCACTTCAGTTCTATTCAAAGATGCACAGCAGAGTTATTTTCAATTGGGAGTTTTTTTAAGAGAGACATTTTTGCACCACAAGAGCCCGAATCTCTTTGGTTGAACTGAGAATTGTATACAGCTGTAGCCGGGCAGATGAAGGGCCAGCAAGCTTATGATAACTTGCAGCTGGGATAGCCTTTTCATCCTTTATGGAGGACTCTCAATTACCATCCTTCTAGCCTATGAGGAACTTAGTTAACTCCTTTGCAGGATTTTGATTGGCCATAGCTTGACCCTCCCTGTGTCTACAAGTTTAGAAACTAGATGTGTTTAGCTCTTCTGAGCAATGGGAACATAGGGACTGGAATGTAATTTTAGTTATTTTTCACCTTATAATAATCATGACATATAAATAGGGGAACAGTTGTGAGCTTATGGGTTTTTAGGCCTCAGTCTACCAAAGCCAGCCTTTCCACAGTTGAGCTATTGCAGTGACAATAACCCCTTTGTACCAGGGCTGGAGAGGACATGGTGCTTTGGCTTGAGGCGTCGCTGTGACGCTATGGCTCCTCAAGCTGCTTTAGGATTTATCACTGTTACAGCAATGGTCTTGATTAAATGAGAGAATTCTTTCTCTTTGTAATAAGAGAGTATTTTGGTTAGAAAGAATAGAGGTATTTGAAGATAAATGTTTAACATAGAATCCTCAGGTACCTACAGAGGAATGAGAGATCGTTATCTTGCTGTTGCTCACTTTCAAAATCCCTTAGTTATCTTTTTTCTCTTCAAAGAGTTGCCTCAACCCTTCAGTGCATCATGACCTATTCTCCTGGGGAAATTCTGTTTTGCTTTTTAAAAGTTTTAAGGTGGCAACATTGGAGTGATGTAGGCAGTACCAGCACACCTCAGGGTTATTGCGGGTTTGGTTCCAGATCACCGCAATAAAGCAAGTCAGAATTTTTTGCTAGTGGAGGGTCTCTCCTTCAACTTTAAAAACACAAATCTGTCAAGTGCAATAAAGCAAAGTACAATAAAACAAGGTATGCCTGGGAGGCTTCTACACTACGGCTGGAGTCATGCAGTGAAAGCGTACCTGTTTGTAGCTGAAAAAATGGTATTTGCTTCACCTGTCAGGACACTTAACTGAGAATGTTTGGGCCTCAGCCTGCAGTCACTTGGAAATATAAAAGCTTTAGTAATTATTCGGAAGATGATGGTGTTTTTAAAAGTTGTTTCTCTGGTTTAAAATGACTTTTTGTTCACAGCGATGAGTAAGTGCTAGAAATAATTGAAAAAGACTTGAAGAAGGAGGGTAGAGTGGAGGTAAGGCATTTTAGCTGCTGGCTGATACCAATGCTTAAAATCAGGTGGTTTCGTTAGATTTTATACACTGTGTGTGGTGTAAAGAACAAACCTTTCCATTTTTTTTCTAAGAGCCATGATGCTATCTTAGTAATTGAAAATAATCTTCTAAAGTTGCTCTTTAACTAGATTTATACAATCCCCTTTCAAATCAGCTGTTATCTGCCCTTACATTTCACAGTAAATGTTGCTGTCTGCTCAGTCCCTGCTAACAAGAAGAACAAGTGTAACTCTTTTCATGATTTGAAATAAAGTGTTTCTATTGTAATTATCCTGGCTCCTGGTTGTGCTGTTACAAGTGGGCTCATTTCTCAGCTGCTTATGAGGATGTTTCACAGTGGAATATAAGGCCTTCTGTTCTCACAGGGTTTTCTCATAGACATTTTAAGGATTTCTCTCAAACATTTACATGTTTTATGTTTAAAATACTTTTATTAACCAGTGCCAAACCAATATATTTAATAAAATAAATGAAAAGCTGTTTGCAACAACAACAACAAAAACATTTTTTCCATAAATATGTCAGGGTATGGTCTGGGATTAGGGACAAGTTTGGGGAATTTTTTTCTCCTATACTTGGGTGATACTTGAAAGGCACTATATCCCACTATATCCCCTGTTTGTATCTTCACTGACTTCAGTTGGGAAAAATTAGAACACTATGCCTGTTAAGCAGCAGAAGGCAGGTTTTAAATAGGTGTTTTGTGATGGTGGTGAGAGAGGTAAACGTTAAAAGGTTCTGCTGGAGAATGTTGTGAGAAGCTACGGGATCTCTTTTGGAGTTTTCCAGTAACCTTATGAAATCTCACGTTTGGGCTACAAATTCTGTGTGAGTCTTTTGGTTTGTGATAGCACATGTAACTATTTCTAGATTATGCTTATGTTTTATTTTTTAAGCTATGTTATTTCTCTTGCATAGTTGGTTTACAAAATTCTTTTGCTTATTGTAAGCTAGCAAAATTTTCATTAAGGTTTTCTTTAAATCAAAATTGCTAATTATTTCCTCAAGGAAGTTACTGATCAAGCCATAGAAAGATAAAAGTACATTAAGTCTTATTTACGTTGGAGCAGCTCATCAATCTTAGACTGTACCTAGGAGGGTCTGAGTAGGTGTTTGTTCCTGGTATTGGAGAAGTGAGTAAGGCCTGAGGGTTGAACTAAGGATAGGGCAGAGGAGGGAAGATGCTAACTGGGCCAACAAGTTGATTTTCAGACATCTTTTGACTATAGTCCACATGGCTCCACCTCTTGATATCAGTTGGAACAGTCAGATTGAGGCCCCACTCTTCCATTTAACAGCTGTGTAAATCTCTTAAACATTTTAAACCAAAATTCTATTGGATACAAAATGAGAGTTGGACACAGTGACCATTTAAGATTCTCAACTGCTCTGAAATGACAAATTCTATTCAATCTGAAGAATATGTGCTGCACTCATTTACCCATGATAAAGAGATTGGATTTATGAGCTATGGTTAAGCTCTGCAGTCTGTCATTTTAGGCTATCCTTAGTATCACTCAATTCTATAAGTAAGGATTATTGAGAATTGATTAAATTATTTAAATGCCTTTTAAATTACATTAACAAAAATATAAACAGTTCTTAAATATGCCTATTCACAAGCTTCATATAATGACACCTTTCCCCCTTAAACTAACTTCTGATTTTAAGTAGAATGAGTATTGTTTTGTATTGTAAATAGGAAGCGTGTAAATATCTTGCCTAATTCCCACAGTTGGCTACAACAGTGCCTTTTTAAGACTGTAGGATACCCAGTGCTTGTCCTTGATTATTAACTTCCATCTGGTGGAAATAGATACCACTGGCTTACTCTTACTGGAAGCAAGATATCCAGGTTGTGCGTCTACTTTTCTTTCTATACCGTGTTTTGTCTTGTTTAATATTTGCTACTTTAACCATTTAGAAGAGATATAGGAACAATCAAATTGAATTTATCCCATGGTTAACTAAATAGATGAAGAAGGTGATAAGAAACTCAACTCTGATAGTTAAAAGGAAGCTCATTTATACCCAGCCTCAGTCATCTCACAAAACTGAGACTTGGTAGTCCTGTAGGATAAATAATAATGCTCAACCTGCATACTCTTTAGTCTTTGCAACAGTAGGCTGCTGACAGGCCAGGGAGTAAGGGAAGACTGAGGGGAGGTATGCATAGAAGAAATGGAAATGGCTGCTTCTGTAACTTTTATCCTGGAGCTCCAAACAGTGCACTGTAGAAGAAGAGACCAAATTGGAAATGAAGTTTAAATTGCTCCTGAGCTGCTTTAATATATGAGTTTCTCACTTAACTGGAGATATTGCCAGATCAGTTCTTCAGATTTTTGCCAACACTGAGCAATCCTTCAAGACATATTTCAGCAGTTATATCCATCTCAAATACTTCTAAGCACACCAAACGTGATTCTTATACTTGTACCAGTAAGTTCAGCTTTATTTGATATTTAGTACAGAAAAAGTAAAGAAGGAGGATGTGCATTAGTTAGATTTGCAGGAGGAGGTAGGATGACCGGAAGAAGGGCAGAGACATGCTTTTGTTTTTGTTTCTCTTCCTGTTCTGTTACTTCTACTTGGGACACTGTTTCCAATTCCTCTGCTATAAGAGTTGGTAATATTGCACTAATTGGGGCTGGAAAGGGACTCAGATCAGCTTAAAGTGGTGAAAACATTGTGAACACTTGTTATATAGCAAGAATCCTGGGTGATTCATTCGAAACAAATTAAGAGAAAGAAAGGAACCACAGTCCTTCTTTTTAAAAAAAATTTTTGATTTAATTATTGTTCAAGTAGAGTTTTCTGTCTTTTACTCCCATCCTAGCCACCCCCCCAGTGCTCCCCATCTCCCTCCCATTTCCACCCCCCTTAGTTGTTGTCCATGTGTCCTTTATCCTAGTTCCTGTAAATCCTTCCCCTTTTTCCCCTGAAATTCCCTCTCCTCTCCCCTCTGTTCACTGTCCCCCTGTTCTCTATTTCAGTTTCTTTGTTTTGATTTTGCTTGCTTGTTCGTTTTGTTGTTTAGCTTCCTGTTAAAGGTGAGATCATGTGGTATTTGTCTTTCACCACCTGGCTTATTTCACTCAGCATAATGCTTTCCAGTTCCATCCATGCTGTTGCAAAGGGTAGGAGCTCCTTCTCTTTCTGCTGCATAGAATTCCATTGTGTGTATGTACCATAATTTTTTGATCCATTCATTTCCTCACGGGCACCTAGGTTGCTTCCAACTCTTGAATATTGTAAATTGTGCTGGTATGAACATTGGGGTGTATAGGTTCTTTTGGATTGGTGTTTTAGGGTTCTTAGGATATAATCCCAGCAGTGGAATTGCTGGGTCAAAAGGCAGGTCCAATTTTAGTTTACTGAGAAAATTCCATACTGCTTTTCATAATGGTTGTACCAGCCTGCAATCCCATCAACAGTGGACCAGAGTTCCCTTTTCCCCACAACCTCTCCAACATTTGTTGTTTATTGCTTTGTTTATGATGGCCATTCTTACTGGTGTAAAATGGTATCTCATTGTGGTTTTAATTTGCGTCTCTCTGATAGCTAGTGATATTGAGCATCTTTTCATGTGTTTCTGGATCTTTTTTATGTCCTCCTTGGAGAATTGTCTGTTCAAGTCTTGTCTTCTTAGAGTGGAGTCGTGTGAGTTCTTTATATATTTTGGAGATTAAACCTTTGTCTGAGGTATCATTGGCAAATATGTTTTCCCATACAGTTGGTTCTCTTTTTATTTTAATACTGTTTTCTTTAACCATGCAGAAGCTTTTTATTTTGATGAGATCCCATTTGTTTATTCTTTCCTTTATATTCCTTGCTCTAGGGGACATATCAGTAAAAATGTTGCTGCATGAAATATCTGATATTTTCCTGCCAATGTTCTCCTCTAGGGCTTTAATGGTGTCATAGCTTATATTTAAGTCTTTTATCCACCTTGAATTTATTTTACGGTATGTTATAACTTGGTGCTCGAATTTCATTTTTTTGCATGTAGCTGTCCAGTTCTCCCAACACCATTTGTTGAAGAGGCTATTATTAGTCCATTTTATGTTGCTGCCCCCTTTGCTGAATATTAATTGGCCATAGAGAGTTGGGTTTAATTCTGGGCTCTCTGTTCTGTTCCATTGGTCTATGTGCCTGTTTTTGTGCCAGTATCAGGCTGTTTTGATTACAGTGGCCCTGTAATACAGTTTGGTATCAGGCATTGTGATCCCTCCTACTTTGTTCTTCTTTCTTAACATTGCAGCTGCTATTCGGGGTCTTTTATGGTTCCATATAAATTTTTGAAGTGTTTGTTCTATGTCTGTGAAATATGCCATTGGAACTTTAATAGGTATTGCATTGAATCTGTAAATTGCTTTGGGGAGTATGGACATTTTGATGATATTAATTCTTCCAGTCCGTGAACATGGTAAATGTTTCCATTTGTTTGTGTCTTCCTTGATTTCTTTCTTCAGTGTTGTGTAGTTTTCTGTATATGTGTCTTTTACCTCCTTGGTTAGGTTTATTCCTAGGTATTTTATTTTTCTTTTTGCTTTATCGAATGGGATTTATTTCTTGATTTCTGCTTCTGCTTTTTCATTGTTGGTATACAAAAATGCCTTTGATTTCTGAATATTGACTTTGTATCCCACTGTTTTGCCAAATTCATTTATTACGTTGAGCAGTTTTTGGGTAGAGTCTATAGGATTTTCAATGTACACTATCATGTCATCTGCAAACAGTGACAATTTTGTTTCCTCTTTTCCGATTTGGTTGCCTTTTATTTCATTTTCTTGTCTGATCTCTGAGGCTAAAAATTCCAATACTATATTGAATAAAAGTGGTGAGAGTGGACAACCTTGTCTTGTTCCTGACCTTATTGGAAAGGCTTTTAGTTTTTGCCCATTGAATATGATGTTGGCTGTAGGTCTCTCATATATGACCTTTATTATATTGAGGAATGCTCCCTCTATTCCCACTTTGCCGAGTATTTTTATCATAAATGGGTGTTTTACCTTATCAAAAGCTTTTTCTGCATCTATTGATATGATCATATGATTTTGTCCTTGCTTTTGTTTATATGATGTATTACACTTACTGATTTGTGAATATTCAACCATCCTTGCGTCTCTGGGATGAATCCCACTTGGTCATGGTGTATGATCTTTTTATTGTATTGTTGGATGTGGTTTGCCAGTATTTTGTTGAGGATTTTAGTGTCTATGTTTATCAGTGATATTGGCCTGAAGTTTTCTTTCTTTGTTGTATCTTTATCTGGTTTTGGGATTAGGATGATGCTGGCTTCATAAAAAGAGTTTGGGAGTCTTCCATCATTTTGGAGTTTTTGGAATAGTCTGTGAAGAATAGGGGTTAGCTCTTCCTTAAATGCTTTGTAGAATTCTCCTGTCAAACCACCTGGTCCAGGGCTTTTGTGTGATGGGAGTTTTTTTATTACGGCTTCAATTTCATCTGCTGTTATTGGTCTATTCAGGCTTTCTGCTTCTTCTTCATTGAGTTTTGGAAGATTATATTCTTCTAGAAATTTGTCCATTTCACCTAGGTTTTCAAATTTCTTGGCCTACAGTTCTTCATAGTAATTTCTTACAATCCCTTCTATTTCTGTGGTATCAGTTGTAATTTCTCCTCTTTCATTTCTGATTGTGTTTATTTGGGTTCTCTCTCTTTTTTTCTTGATGAGCCTGCTTAAAGGCTTGTCTATTTTGTTTGTCTTTTGAAAAAAACAGCTCCTGGATTCATTGATTTTTAGAATTGTGCTTTTAGTCTTTATGTCATTTAATTGTGCTCTGATCTTGGTTATTTCCCTCCTCCTACTTGCTCTGGGCTGTCTTTGTTGTTGTTCCTCAAGTTCTTGTAGGCGTAGGGTTAGGTTGTTTGTTTGAAATGTTTCTATCTTTTTAGGTAGACCTGTATTGCTATGAACTTTTTTCTCAGGACTGTCTTTGCTGTGTCCCATAAGTTTTGGATTTTCATGAGTTCATTTTCATTTGTTTCCAGAAACTTTTTGATTTCTTCCCTAATTTCATTCTTGACCCATTCATTAATAGAATGTTATTCAATCTCCATGATTTTGAATGTTTTGAGTCTTTTCTCTTGGGGTTGGTTTACAGTTTCAGTCCCTTGTGACTGGAGAAAATGCTTGGTATGATTTTAATTTTCTTAAATTTGTTGAGGCTTGTTTTGTGTCCTATCATGTGGTCTATTTTTGAAAATGTCCCATGCATGTTTGAAAATAATGTGTATTTAGCTTCTTTGGGATGAAGGGTTCTATATCTGTCAGTTAAGTCCATTTCATCTAGGATGTTGTTCAATTCCACAATATCTTTGTTGATATTTTGTTTGGTAGATCTATCCACTTTTGATAGTGGGGTGTTAAAATCCTTTACTATAATTGTGTTGCTGTCAATATCTTTCCTGAAGTCCTCTAAGATTTTCTTTATACATTTGGGTACTCCTATGTTGGGTGCATATATATTTATGATGTTTATGTCTTCTTGGTGGAGTCTTCCCTTGAGTATTATGAAGTGACCTTCTGGGTCTCTCTTTATGGCCCTTTTTTTGAAGTCTCTTTTGTCTGATACAAATATTGCTACCCCAGCTTTTTTCTCTGTCCATTTCTTTGGAATATTTTTTCCACCCTTTCACTTTCAGTCTGTGTAAGTCTTTTGACCTGAGGTGGGTCTCTTGTGGGCAGCATATGTGTGGGTCATGCTTTCTTATCCATTCAGCTATTCTATGTCTTTTGATTGGAGCATTTAATCCATTTATGTTTCAGGTTATTATTGAAAGGTACTTATTCATTGCCATTTGTGTACCTGTGTTCCTCTCTATCTCTCTCTTTTCCTTCCTTTCCTTAAAGCAGTCCTTTTAGTATTCCTTACAGAGGTGGTTTGGTGGAGGTGTATTCTTCTAGACTTCTTTTGTCTTGGAAGCTCTTTATTTGTCCTTCTGTCTTGATTGAGAGCCTTGCTGGGTAAAGTAGCCTTGGTTGAAGGCCTCTGGTTCTCATTACTTGGAATATTTCTTGCCATTCTCTTCTTACTCGGAATGTTTCCATTGAGAAGTCAGCAGCTAACTTTATTGGGGTTCCCTTGTATGTTACTTCCTTTTTCTCCCTTGCTGCCTTTAAGGTTCTGTCTTTGTCTTGGAATTTTGCCATTTTTATGATGATGTGTCTTGAAGGGGGCCTCTTTGGGTTCCTCTTGATTGGGACTGTCTTTGTATACTGGATTTGTGTGCCTTTTTCTCTCATCAAATTAGGAAAATTTTCCATGATTACTTTTTCAAATTGGTTTTCTATCTCTTGCTCTTCTACACTTCTCCTTCTGGTATACCTATTATTCAGATATTATTACGCTTCGTATTATAGTGCATTTCTCTTAATCCCTCTTCATTCTTTCTGAGCCTCTTTTTCTTTTCTTGCTCTTTCTGGGCGTTTTTTTCTACTTTGTTCTCCACTTCGCTGATCTGATCTTCTGCTTCATTGATCCTGCTTTTGATTCCTTCCTCTGTATTCTTCAGCTCCGAAATTGTATTCTTCATTTCCTCTTGGCCTTTGCTGATAGTTTGTTTACTTTTTCATGTTGATACAGTTTGCAGTGAGTTCATTGTAGCTACCCTGTAGTTTCTGGTAGCTCATTGTGAGCTCTTTGAACTTCCTGATAACCAGTGCTTTGAATTCAATATCTGATAGCTGACTTGCCTCTGTTTCATCTAGCATTCTTTCTGGGGCTTCCTCATTTCCTTTCATTGGTGGGTTGTTCCTTTGTCTTCCCATCGTTTGTGAGACTCTTCTTGTTAGCTTCAGCTTCTTAAATTGATTTGTTGTGGCTTCCTGGATTTATGGTGGGAACTTCTGTGGTATAATACCTGTGAGGTTCAGTGGTGTAGTCTCCTTGATCTCCCCAGTTTGCTGGTCTTGGGCTGTTCTTTATGTTGGCTCTGAGTTTGTCTTTGGGGTTTGGTTATTTTGGGGTCTTTCTTTTGTGGGTCCTTCCCACCAGCTGGTAAACTGATGGTGTGTCTGTCCACTACCCATTTTAATTTGCAGTGCTGGTGAGGGCGGGTTGCACTGAAACTAGTTCTTTGAGTGTACAGGGTTTTGAGAATTCTCTTTTTCTCTTGTTCAGTTGTTTGCCCTGGGTAGTTTCTTTCCTGTTTAGTTGTATTTCCAACTAGGTTTTGAGATTTGTGTGGTTTCTACTTCATCCTTCACCTTCTTTTGTTGATATCTGTTGGTAGTTCCTTTGTTGTTGGGTTTCCTCTTCCTTTGGGTATTCTGGTGTTCACTACTTCCACCTACTCTTCTTTTTGTGTGTGTGATCAGTTGCAGGGGAAGGCAAACTGGTTTATGACAGCAGGAGAGTATTCTATGATATTTACAGTTGTAGCTCGTAGAGAAGATATAGGTGATCCCCTGACTATGTACAGTGATAACTGTAATCTTCAACCCAACTAGCCACTTTTTTAGAAAGGATGGAAAGAAGATAAGGCTCTTGTTGGGGAGGGAAGGTTTGTGATTTGGATCTAGAAAGGAATGAGGTTGAGGGAGATCAGATTCTGAGGTAAGGTGAGGATAAAGGATGGTAAATAGGTGTAGTGTGAGAGAGAATAGAGTTAATCACTACAGTGCTATAGTTCAGGCAACAATAAAGTAGACTAAGATCTGGGGGAGTCTTGTGTAGTATTTACAATAGTATGTAATAACTATTATTTACAATAATATTAGAGCAACAATCATATGACAGAGTCTATGATATACCAAGTTTGGGGAGTATTGGACCTTCAAAAGTGTGCTAACTGGGCAAGGGGAAGTAAAGGACAGTAAATTAGCAATACACTATAATTGAGGGGACAGGGGGAACCTGTCAAGTGATACAATATATCCAGCCAAGGTAAAGAAGACTATACAGAAAGGGGAGGAATACAGAGATACTATTAAAATAAAAGATATAAGAATAATGAAAAAATACAAATGTTCAGTAACTTGTAGTTTTTTTGTTATGGCAAAGTGAATTTGTCTCTCTGTCTCTACCATTGGGATGCTCCCTCTTTGAGTCTGACTCTGGACTTTTCAGCGTTCCAAGTCTTTTGTCTCACTTGGGAGGAAGGGGGGCAAAATGAAAGAAAAAAAAGGCAGCAGAAGAGAGGAAAAAGCAGTAGGTTTGGAAAGAAAGGTAGAAGAAATAACACAAGAAAGAAGAGGAGAGAGGGTAAAAGTATTGAAAGATAAAACAATAATAAAGTTAAAAAATAAAAGGTTATTATTAAAAAAAACCCTCTTGTTGGTTTCCAGCTGGTCAAACCGTTTTTTCTGCTCTCACTAGCTGCAGTAGTCTGAGGGGTGATTGGTGTGGCCTTTCTCCCTTCTCAGTGAACTCAGCTGGTCTCACGAGTGTTCTCCCAAGATCTGGACTGGCACCTCTCCCCAGTGCCTCACTGAGAGCAGACTTTCCCCAGGATTCACTGTCCTAGCCTGGAGTGTGGGCGCATGCTCCTGGCCAGGCTTCCCTGGTCCCGCAGGCTTGGACGCAAAGCTTTCCCAGTGCTATGGGGGATTGCTAGGGCGACTCTCAATTCTCCCAAGCCAGCCATCACAGACTCCATGGGTGATAAAAGCTCTTTGTTTTGCTTTCTCATGCCCACTCCTTTCTCTGACATTCCAAGCAAACAGATCTCTCTTGGTGTTTTTCTTTTTTTAAGTTTTTTTTACTTTTTATTTATTTTTTAAATATATTTTATTGATTATACCATTACAGTTGTTGTTCTATTACCCCTTTCATTCTCCTCCACCCTGCACACCCCTTCCCCCACCATTCTCCCCTTTAGTTTATGACCACGTGTCTCAAGTTCTTTAGATTCTGTATTTCCTCTACTATTCTTGCCCTCCCCCTATCTATTTTCTACCTACTGTCTATACTATTTTCTGTACCTTCTCCCTCCTTCTCCTCCTCCCACTCCCCTGTTGATAACCCTCCATTTGTTCTTCATTTTTATGGTTCCACTCCTGATCTAGCTGTCTTCTTGGTTTGCTTTTGTTTTAGGTGTGGTTGTTGATAACTGTGAGTTTGCTGTCCTTTCACTGTTCATGTTTTTCATCTTCTTTTTCTTATATAAGTCCCTTTAACATTTCATATAATAAAGGCTTGGTGATGATGAACTCCTTGAATTTGATCTTATCTGAGAAGCACTTTATCTCTCCTTCCATTCTAAATGAAAGCTTTGCTGGATAAAGCAATCTTGGCTGTAGGTCTTTGGATTTCATGACTTGGAATACTTCTTTCCAGCCCCTTCTTGCCTGTAAGGTCTCTTTTGAGAAATCAGCTGACAGTCTGATGGGAACTCCTTTGTAGGTGACTGTCCCTTTATCTCTTGCTGCTTCTAGGATTCTCTTCTTCATTTTAATCTTCGGCAATGTAATTATGATGTGCCTTGGTGTGTTCCGTCTTGGGTCTCCTGGTGTTTTTCAAACTGCGCCCTGCATGGTAGAAGGGAGCTGATGACTGGCTCTCTCCCAAGGACCTTGCTGCCAGCCTTCAGCTCCCAGAGACTGAGGTGGATAGGCCCCAGCCCTGTCACCACCCAGTGGAGGGCCTGCGGCCTCTGTGTTGTTCCCTCGGACCTTATTGACCTGCAGCTGTCTCCTCGTCTGGTCATTCAGTGTCCACTCCAATTTCTGGAGTCCTACCCTCCTATTTCCTGGGTCCCTGTTGAATATCAGCTGCACTCCTCTGCAGATCAGCCAGGTTTTTCTCCGGTGCATGGGGGGAAGTGAAATCCTTTGTCCTACTCCACTGCCATCTTCCCCCATCTCTCCACAGTCCTTCTTGTAGAACAGGGAGGAGAAGTGGGTCCAAATGTAGAGAAATTCAGCTGAAAGCAGCTCAGGCTAATGCAGTAAAGTGAAATGACATCAAAGATAGTGGGTGGTGTTATGTGTAATATTCTAATGGAAAGTCACTTCTGTGAAAACACATATAGAGTTTTATATACTGTCACAGAATGCTGTGAGACCTTTGCATTGTATAAAAAGTAAGTCACTGCATTTATCTGAAGTAACTGCAGGGTGCTGGGAAAGACGGTGTGTCCATCTTCTTGTGGAGAATGTTGAGGGTATTTTCCTGTGAGCTTTATTAGGTACTTTCTGTATTAATTTCTGTATGAAATAAAGGTGGTTTCCTTCAGGCTGAAACCACTTATTAAAATTTTTCACTGATCATACTTTTGAGGATCTTGCTTTACCTTACCTTAATCTCTCTATATCTGAGATGAAGATTGGGTATCTTGTGGGCGTTTCTGCCGAAGAGCTGTTTCATGGAGATGAGATGAGGGCAAAGAGGCAGGAAGGCCCTCAGGCCTCTTTCTGTGACTTTAGGAAATTCCTTTAGAATTTTGATAATCATGGCTTTCTGTTCAAAGTATTAGTATTTATACTTGCCTCTTTCTATATCTCAGAAATTCGGGAAAATTGAATCAGATAATAGTACAAATGTTTCAGCTCCTCGTAGGGAAACATACTGTATGATCATAATCAACATATTGCTCACTGACAGGCAGCTAGTGTTTGTCTCTTTGTTTTTTCCACTCTAAATGCTCTGGAATGTTTCTGATCTGGAGGTCAAGTTAGGAAAGCACAGTGCCCCTTAGCTCCCCAAAAAGATTTCCTCCAAATCCTATGCATTTTACCTTGTATTTTTACTTTATATATGGTACTTATTATTCAGGTTCCTTTGGAAATTTTCATTTTTTAAAGCATTTTTTATTGTTGTTCAAGTGCAGTTTTCTACCTTCTCCTCCCACCTCTCCCCACCACCTCAGTCCTTCCCACCTCTTTCCCCTACTTACATTCCCCCTTTTGTTGTCCTGTGTCCTTTATAATTGTTCCTGTAAACCCTTCACCCTTTTCCCCCATTGATCTAGGTTTTAAAACACAAGAGAACAGTGTAGTTGGAGAGAGCAGGTTAGGGGGGAGGAATGATAACAGAGGCAGGCAGTGTGGACTCATGGCAGTGGACTCACAGGCCCTAAAGGAAACAGTGCTTCAGTGCACTTGCCTGTGTGGTGTGGGGGCAAACATGCTGACACAGTCTCTGGTTACAGGGATGGGGGCACAGACAGAAGGCAGGCTGCAGCATGCAGCAAGACTTCTAGTCTCTCCATAGCTCAGCAGAGTTCGAAGTAAGTACACGATCCTGGCATTCATAGTGATCACCAAGTGCCACTGAAAAGACAGTAAATCACAATCATTTGTCTGTTTTAGTGGCCCAGGAAAGTGTAAAGCTTGTTGCGTTTTAGAAGGATTTAGTTTTTAGAAGTTTAAATAAGATTTTAATACAAAGTAATACTTTCTAGCTTTATAGAAAGTTCTTAATCAGACCACAATACTGGTAGATTGTGGCAGATAATTGAAGAGCTTACTTTTATTATGTAAATAGAAAACATTGAGCTGTGTTTCACAGTGTATCACTGTATGGAAGACATTCTTACTGTTGTTGATAACCTTTCAGATGAATAGATGCTTCTACATCTAGGGTGGTATTCCCAAAGCCCCTCAGTAATCCCCACTATTGTACATTTTATGATAATCAAGCCATTATATTATTCTCCTGATAGACTATAAGTTTTGTGAAGGCAGCGACCATGTCAATCTTGTTCATTCTTGTAGCTATAACATTGAATACAGTGCCTATCACATAGAAATACTCAGTAGTTATCTGTTGAATGAATGGATGTACCTACGTATAGTGCAGCTTGATTATCCTGTATATTGGATGGATTCAGACATCAACCAGGAAGTACCGGTACATACCTTAAGTATTGTCTACAGCTACATACTGAAGAGACATCACTCTTCAAGGTGATATAAAATGCCATATCCATAGAAACCATTAATCTTTATTTTTAAAATGCTTATCAGGTGAGTGTGATGTGTGGCTTGGAATGTGAACCTCTGACATAGAGTTTTGCAATTACATTTTACTTTGAAAGATGGACTTCTCCGTCACTGGAAGTTAAAGAGAATGAGTCTTTTCCTTATTAGAGATTGTAGAGACTCTTTCAGCAGAAAGTGGTAGGTGAGAAAAGTTTAGTACCTCAACAACAGGGACGGCTATTGTCTACCTTGCTGTTATGCCCACAAAATCTGTCTGGACTTTAAACAAATGAACAAAAAATACTGTAACCTAGGAGCTCCAAGCGGGGGAGCTGCTCTTTTGTTTGTGATATTCTGAAAAAAAAAAAAACGCCTGGAGGACCAGCAGCTGTGGACACAGCTTTTATTCCTCACTTTACAGGGCAGGGCACCAAGGCAGGGGAGGCCTGAGGATGGGCAAAAGACTGCTCCGTCTCTGGTTTTGGTACTGCTTGTTGAGTTAGGGAGCAGCAGCAGGGAGGGAGCCATGGAGCATGTGAAAGTGCTACAGGATTGTGCTAAACACAGGGGCCTTGAGAAGGATGGGACTCCAGATGCAGTCTGTTTTCCTCACTCTTTATGGCTCGTGGCCAGGCTGCCACCTGTTCACTGAGGTGGAGGGGCTGGACGTGTCTTGAGCTACCTCACAAATATTTATTTATGTGACTTTGTTTACTGTTTGTTTTTATTATTTGTTATTATTGCCACTAATATTATCAATAACAGCATTTATTGAATGCCATCTTCTAAGAACATTATAAATATCATTTCATTCAATCATCTCATTTAAGTCCTATGAGCCACTGTTTTAACCCTGTTTTACAGATGGAGGTAAGTGCTTTATAAATAAGTTCAGTGATTTGCCCAAAACCACTGAGGTTGTTAGTTTTAAATCAAACCTTTTATTTTGAGATAATTGTACATTTACATGCAGTCTTAAGACATAAGATAGAGATCCCTTCTATCTTTTACTTAGTTTCTCCAAATGGCAATATTTTCCAAAAACTACAGTACAGTATCTCAGCCAGAATACTGATGTTGATACCATAAAAATACAGGCATTACCATAAAAATACAGGCATTTCCACAAAGATCCTCCTTGTTGCCTGTTTTAAATGCCCACACCCATCTCCTCTCTCCTGGCCCCTCCCCGTAGCTGTGACCCCAGCAACCACCAGTCTGTTTTCTGGATTCTATAATTCTGTCATTTCACAAGAGTTTTATAAATACAGTATGTGGTCTTTTAGGGTTGGCTTTTTTTCCATATAACATTACTCCCTGAAGATTCATCTAAGTTGTTGATTCTACCAATAGTTTGTTCCATTTTATTGCTGAGGAGTCCAACTTTTTAATCACTTTTCTGTCAGAGGACTTCTGGGTTGTTGGTTTCCAAGTTTTGATTACTATGACTAAAGTTGCTATGGACATTTATGTAGTATAGATTTTCTGTTTGAACACATCCCAGGTTTTCATTTCTCTGGGATAAATGCCCAAGAGTGAAAATGGTTTATAGTTTCATAAGAAACTGCCAAACTTTTTTCTCCAGTGGCTATACCATTTTACATTCCCACCAGCAATGTATGAGTCATCTGGTTTCTCCACATCCGCATTAGCACTTGGTGTTGTTATCTTTTTAGCCACCCTGATAGGTGTACAGAGATATCTCATGGTGGTTTCAATTTGCATTTCCCTAATTCTTTGATGAAACATCGTGCATCTGTATTCACATGCAGCACGGATCAGGGCTGTCTCCTCACAAGGCCGGTGGTTGCCTGACATTCAGCTGGGGTAGTGAGGGTGGCAGAGCTGCGGGGCCTCTTGTTTCCCATCACGCGGCAGGCTGCTTGGTGACTGAGCCTCGGTCTGAGCGAGCAGATGCTCACGAGGCCTTTTGAGACCGTGTCTTAGAGCTGGCACACCTTCAATTCCACTGTATTCTGTTATCCAAGGCAAGTCACAAGGCCAACCCAGATTCAAGGATTGGGAAATAGACTCTACCTCTCGATGGGAGAAACTGCCAAGTCAAGTATCAAATGGCGTGGGTACAGACAGCAACAGAGAATTGGGGGCCATTTTGCAATTAATACACCACAGTGGGTATCTTGTATCATTATGTTCTACCAATTTTTTTGGAACCATGTGCCTTAGTAATGGTTCTGACTAAGTGTTGGAAAGTCAATTGTGTATGTGTTAAGAAATTGGGTTAAGGATGCCTAGAGCCCTAATATTATTCAGCTTGTTTAAATCTTTGCCTTTGACATGTGCAGGGTTGGCTTCTGCCTAAAATACAATGTTATAGTTATAATTAGAGAAATGTAATCATATTTTTATCTTTTGTAGTGTGTTACATAGGCTAATTTCTGTCTACCCAGTTTCAACTCAGCTGCCTCTGGGGCAGCCCTTACTAAGTAAGCACCAGCCACTGGGGTTAAAAAAATAGGAATAAGATGCTTGCCAAGGACTTCTTGTCCAGTGAAAGACAAGGCTGTACATAAAATGGGAAGTGGTGTGCTGTGTCTCTTACCTCATTCCCATCATTTTTCTCTGGACCTCCAACACTTACTATGTTTTTTCTTCTTCTCACCAGGGATGACATGGCCTCAACTCTTTTTGCTTTCCTCTCCCAGGTGTGTGTACAGGCTACTTAAAGATTTGTCTGTGAGTGGGGTGTCTGTCTCATGCAACCTGGCTGAGTGACAGTGTTCTGGGTATTGCTTTCTAATTAGTAAGGGATTTCTCCATTTGCTTGTTAATTCTGTTCATTTCAGTAATTAACTGTAAGCTGGTTGGAGGTAGTGCAGGTCTCCCACCATAATTATTTTGTGGCTTTGGTTGAAGCTCTAAAGCTCTCTGTGACATTTTACTTCTTTTGTTAAGGTCGCACTAAAAAGTAATCTAGTCCTGGCTGTCATAGCTCAGTGGATTAAGAACGGGCTACAAACCAAAGGGTTGCCAGTTCGATTCCCAGTCAAGGCACATGCCTGGGTTGCAGGCCAGGTACCCAGTGGGGCCATGTGAGAGGCAACTAAACATTGATATTTCTCTCTCTCTCTTTCTCCCTCCTTTCCCCTCTCTAAAACATAAATAAATAAAATCTTTAAAAAAATCACACCAGAAAGTAATCAACATGCCTTCTTGCCATTTTGCCTACTTAACAATTTAGAAGATGATTGCAGATTACTTTAAAATTTCATTTTTGTTAAAAATGTTGTAACAGAGGAGAAAACTCTGGGAAAACATATACCAGATGATTAGAAGTGGTAATCTCTGCCTGGTAATTTTAATGATAATTTGCTTTTTTATTTAGGCTTAATTGTGTTTTCTAATTTTATACAGTAAAAAAGTATTATGGTTGTAAGACAGTTAGAAAGTTTATATGAAGTAAATTTAGGACTCATAGGTAATTACCTATAACCAGAGAGAGCATGAAGAGGGAGACGCTTCGAAGACCTTCACAGGTATGTGAGGTCCTGCTTAAAGCAGTGATGGAGGCCTGCTGAATGACTGTTCTGTCAAGGGAGAGAGATAAGAAGCAGCTTAGGGAATTTTGACTGGATTTTATTCTTTGATGAGAATTCTGTATGTTTTCCCCTGGTGTCTCTATTTCTCTCTGTCCTTCATACAGTATGTCACTCATACTCAAAGATGATGATTCTGACAGCAATGGTCATTTGCAGACATGCCTGTAGCTGAAGATGCTTATGTTCATCCCCAGAGCCTTTCAGTTAGGAACCTGCTTTGAAGTCTTCTCTGCAGGGTAGAATAGTGAGTGGTTTGTGTTCTGGGTTTGTAACAATGGTGTTCTTTCTGGTGATGGGGAGGGTGGAGAACCATGTGATCTGTGAGTTTTCTCTTGTGGAGAACCAAGGCAGCACACAGGATGTGCTGCATTGTGAAGCAAGCATCCTATGTACTGATGTGGGGTCAACAAGAACATAAGCAGATTTTAGGGTCAGCAACCCAAGACTAATCATTCAAAATATAAGCAGATACATACATAGAGAAAATACTTCTGTTTATGGCCCAGTTCTGAAAGGTATGACCTAAATTCCTATTAAGAAAACCTGGTCATAGTGGGATGAGGAAAAGAAGCAGAAACCAGCCAAAAGGAATAAAGATCTAAAGAAGGTGAAGCATGACTGTTACTGATCCCCTGGAGGTCCTTTTCTCTGGTGAGGGATTATAGTGTTTCACATTTCAAAAATTGTTTTAGGAAGGACTGTTTGCATTAAAGCTTAGAATTTTAAGAAAACAACTTGGATAATGTCTTATAGACTCACATGTTAGGCTGAAAACATAGAAGCAGAAATGCTGAGGATGTATGTTTTCTTTTCCTCTTTCCCCTAACAAATCCGTCTCCACAGTATCCCTTTGCCCATAGGTAACTATGATTAACTTTCTTTTTCCCACTTGGCCCTGAGATGTTAATTCTTAATCTAGTGACCTCTGGCAAGAATCCAGGATACAATTTCAATAGATATAAATTAATTGTATTATTATATAATAACAATAAGCAATCAGAGATTGAAGTAAGAATGTCATTTATAATAGCACCAAGATATGGAATACCTAGGGATAAGTCCAACAAAGGATGTACAAAACCTAGATACTGAAAAACCATAATATATTGCTTAGAAAAATTAAAGAAAACCTAAGTAAATGGCAAGCTGTAACTTATGCATGGTCAGGAGTCTCACTGTTGCTATGTCTGTTTTCCCCAAATTGGTATATAGATTCAATGCAACCCCAATCAAGATGCCAGAACTCTTTGAACTTTAAAAGATGAATATAAAATGTCACATAGATACTCAAGGAATCTGGAGTAGCCAAAGCAATTTAGCAAAAGAAGAACAAAGTTGTAGGACTAAAACTACCTGATTTCAAGACTTACAAAGTTTAGTAATCAAGCGTGTGGTGGTGGTATCACAACAGTCAGATGGATTACTGGAAGAATGAGTGAGAGTTGTTCATGTAGAGACAGCTGACTTTAGATGAAGGAGCAAAGGCAAGTCAGTAGAGAAAGGATTGTTTCTTCTAAAAATGGCTCTGGAACAACTGGGTATCCATAAGCAAAAAAAAAAAAAAAAAAGAGACCATTGAATCATATCTTAGAGTATCACTGACATATGTGTAAACAGATCATAGACATATCAATATATGTAAAACTATAACTGTCATAGGAAAAATCCACGATATTGGGTTGGATGAAGATTTCTTAGATGTGAGATTAAAAGCACTGTTCATACAAGAACAAAGTGATAAACTGGATTCATCAAAATTAAAAATTTTTGTTCTTCAAAAAAGATACTGTTAAAAAATGCAGAGACCTGCCACAGTTTGGGAGAAAATATTTGCAAATGTATCTTATAATGAACCTGCACTCAGAATATATAACTTTTCTTAAAACTTAATAATAAAAGGGTAGGCAAGTGAGCTGAACAGATATTTTACCGAAGAAGAAATATGGATGGCAAAGTAAACATGGAAAAATGCTCAAAATCATGACTCATTAGGGAAATGCAAATTAATGCCCCAGGGAGATTACACAGCAAGCATTAGTATGGCTATAATGAAAACACCTAACCATGTCGAATGTTGATGAGGATATGGAGGGAATGTAGTTTCAGTCACTGTTAGTGGGACTGTAAGGTGGCCTAGGCATTTCAGAACATAGTTTGGCAGTTTCTTAAAAAACATACCCCTATGACATGGTTCATCCATTCCCACTTCTAGGTATTTACCGAAAAGGAAAAGAAAACATGATCTCTGCAAAGACTTGCATGTGACTGTTCATAGCAGCATGCTTTGTGGTAGCCAAAAACTCAAATGTTCTTCAGGTGAAAGGATACTGACTGTGGCATAACGCTATCTGTGCTGTAACTACACAGGAGTAAATGTCGTGAACTATTGATTCATGAAGCTACATGGATGAGTCTCAATATAACTATGCTGAATGAAAGACCCAAGGTGAAAAGTAAATGTACATACTGTACAGTTCTGTATGTATAAAACTATGGAAAATACTAACATATCTGTTGTGTCAGAAAATAAACCAGTGGTTGTCTGGGGATGGGAACAGATAAAAGGAGCAGATTAACTAAAAGGCATGAAAAACATTTGGGGGGGGGCGTGGATATGTTCATTATATCGGTTGTCAACAGTGGTTTCTCAGGTAAGGCCGTATGTTAAAAATTATGAAATTGTACACTTTAAAATGTGCAGTCTAGTGAATTTGAATTATTTCTCCATAAAGCTACTAAAAGCTGTGGTAAAGTTCTGTGGCAGGCAGAGGTATGGGGCATTTTGTGGTACAGAGAAAGGAGTGGGTCAGTTTTTCTGGAGAGACAACAATTGGTAAAAGTAGAGGTAATCTTTGCTGAGCTGGGAAAGATTAAGAAAATTTGCCAAAACTGCCAGGAAGACAAAATATTCCAGGTAGGGAGGCAGTGTTGGCTAGGACTTACAGGTGTTAAGGAGCAGGGCAAAAAATATGAGGACTCATGGAGAGGTTTAGCATTCTTGCAGCCACAGAAATAAATGAAGCTAACGAAGTGGGTAGAGGCAAGATCATAGAAGTCTTGTTTGTCACTTTGAAGTGTTAGAATATCAGGTTATAGGGACAGGTGAGCCACTGAAAGTGTTTAATCTGAGCAGTAACAAACGATATTCACTTGAAGGAAGATTATTCTCCTATTAGAATGCTTTAGTATGAAAATTAAGGGCATGTAGGATTTTAATTAAGAAGAAAGTTTTCCATGATGAGTGTTCCATATGAACCCTTTCTGTGAAAGTATTTTATTTTAAAGGGCATGAAAGAAATTTGATCACATAGAAAATGTGGCATCACATGCCAACTGTGTAGACACACATGCACATGGACAGACATTCCTCTATTTCTTTCTTGTCTTTTACTTACTCCACCTGCTGACATAGAGGACACATTCCTCAGTCTTGTTCCAAAGCCCTTTTGACAAAAGGTTCTAGATCAGAGATGTTGCCTTAATCCAAACTGTAAAAGTGCTTGGCTGCAGAATCCCATCAGAGTGGAACTGATAACCAAGCTCAGCAGCCTGGAGATTTGGAAAGGCCCACTGTGTGTTTGAGCTCCAGTGGCCAAGCACTCAAGACTGGGCCTCCTTCTCCCTGGGATATTTTGAAAAGCCCCTGTGTGTTCAAAAGCCAGCGTTCTAAGGGCAGCTGATCATGTCTCAGCTGGAATGTTACACTTTGAGAACATTTAAGGCAGGGATGTCAAGCTCATTTTCACCAGGGGTCGCATCAGCCTTGAGGTTGCCTTCAAAGGCTGAAATAATTTTATGACCGTATAAATGCAATTGCTCCTTAACTGTTAAGGAGTTGAAATTACATTCTCAGAGATCACTAGTGTGTATAGGTTTCAAATGAAGTCAAACCCTACTAATTGCCAGGTGAGGAGCAAGGCCAGTGCCCTGCTGGGAAATAGGTGCATCTCTTTGCACCAGGGATGCTGACGTTGCCCTTGCTGTTGTCATTGAGCCCATGGCTCCTTTCTCCAAGGTAAGCTCCAGCCTGGGCCTCAGAGGCCCCTCTCTGCACCTGTTTAAAGATAAAAAGCAAAGTTATGTTTATCTCTATATGGCTACAAATCTGTTGTCAAAAAAGAAGCACTGCAAACTTTAGAAAACCTGTATATGCTTTGACAAAGCCATGGAAAGAGGGGACTTTCTAACCTTCCTAGGAAACAAACTGTAGCTGAATTTGCCCCCTGCCTTGTCCTTATTAACATCAAAATATATTCCTGTAAATGGTTACATTTAAATGGGACTGACTCCACTTTATTTATAATAAGTCTTTACTAAAACCCAGAAAACGGGAAAAAACATTCAGTGTGACTTGATGAGAAACCATTGTATGATAACCATTATACAGTAAACTGATGATGAGAATGATAGTGGCTGAAAATTACAATTCACTGTGTGTTGGCACTTTTTATGTGCATCTATGGTTACTAATATGACCCTTACAATAATCCTATGAGGTAGATATTATTATTTTCCATGTTTTATATACAGAACCTGAATCTCAGTGAAATTAAGTAACTTCCCTTGGTGTTACATGACTTGTAGTGGTGGAGGAAAATTCAAACCCAGGCAGTGTGATGTTAGAGTAGGTATTCTGAAGCAATGTACAATATTGCCTCCTAATTATATAATATTTTGAAGAAATCATTTAAGCACTCTGTAACTTGTTGTTTAAGTGGCATTAATAACTAAAATAAAGTAGTAGTATGGCTGCAATTTATTGAGTACTTACAATGCCAGGTACTGTGCTTAGTACTTTGCATGTATTATTTAGTGTTTTGCATGTATTTGGTTTTCTTAATAATGCTTCAAGGCAGGCATTATTACATTTTATACCTGAGAAAAAGAAAGCTTAGAAAGGTTTACTGGCTTCCTCAAGGTCAGGTAGTAAATTTGAGATAGGATTCAAAGCCAAGTCCTTGACTCAGATGCTTCTGTTTTTAATCCTAAACTATAAGGTAATAAGAAGAACTCAAATTGGACTGTTTAATGTATAAACAGCTCTATTATATAAGTCATACCATAACTTTGAACTTTTCAGTGTTTATAAATAACTCATACATTTCAGAATGGTTGCAGATTCTCCAATGGCTTTATCTTCACATTTAAAAATGTTTCAAGCAATGGGACTGGTGCCCGAATAATGCTTTGAATTATTGGCAGTATAGTCTGGAGCAGGTGTTCTTAACATTGTTAGTGTCATGGGCATCTTTGATTACCTGGTAGAGTCTATGTCCTTCTTCTTGAGTACGGTATGTAAAGTAAAGCATAAAATAAAATATATAGAATAACAAGGGACCAAATACATGGAAAAAGTAACCAAATTATTTAAACAAATTTGTTTTGTGGTAATACATGTGCTTCTTTTTTTAAAAGATTTTATTTATTTTATTTTTAGACAGAGGGGAAGCAAGCAAGAAAGAGAGGGAGAGAAACATCAATGAGTGGTTGCCTCTCACATGCCCCCAACTGGGGACCTGGCCTATAACCTAGGCATGTGCTCTGACTGGAAGTACAAACAGTGACCCCTTGGTTCTCAGGCTAGGGCTTAATCCACTGCACCACACCAGCTAGGGCCACATGTGCTTCTTTATTAACATATTATATTAGATATTGCATTGGGTATAATGGCCACTATAATTTCCTTTTATTTTTTATTTTGTTATTTTTTATCTTCACCTGAGGATGTGCTTATTGATTTGAGAGAGGACAGGAGGAAGAGAGAGAAGGAGAGAAACAGCCATGTGAGAGACATTGATCGGTTGTGTCCTGTATGCGCCCCAACTGGGACTGAACCTGCAGCCTAGGCATGTGACCTGATCTGAGACTCCATCTGTGACCTTTCAGTTTATGGGACAGTGCTCCAACTAACTGAGACACACTGGCCAGGGCTGACCACTGTAATCTCAAACTGATTATGAATGTAGATGATATTTTGAAATATCACCAATTACTAAGATATGAAAATACCTATGATTTTTGTTGGTGACAGTTGTGAAGTACTGCTGATGCTACCTTGATTTGTTGTCTAAATTCATAATTGAAGCAAGTGCTAAATTTAAGTTAGCTATTGGTGAAAATGTGGATCTAATCTTTTCCAATCTGAGTTTAAGTATCTCTGTGAATTCTATTTATGGACTCCTTTGGGATCCATGAACCCAGATTCACAAACTCTAGACTAGAGGTTATTGATTAATCTTATGCTCTTCAAGTAAAGGTATCCAAGTTCACATGCTGTTTACATCTAAGCCCTCAAAACTTTGCACCTCAACATTGACAGATGATCTGGGATCCCTTCATCCACTCATCTACTACCACCACATACAGGTTCTCCCTGAGTTTGAGGAAGGCTTAGAAATAGTTTCTTTTCTTCTTGACTTTCTAGTGTTTGTTGGTTATTTGCCATGGAATATGAAAACTCAATCCTCACCCTCTTAGATTTTACAGTTCTAAAGAGTGATGGCAATAGTGGGAGTACACTTTCAAGTTTGAGGATGGGATGACACTGCCTAGGAAGCTTGCTCATGATGGACAATAACAGTCACAGAGAAGTAAATGGGAGATTTTGACATTAAAAGCAAGATATGTGGCTTTACTACCACAGTAGATTCTGTTAGACTTTTACCCTTTTCCATACTTTCTTTTCATGTGCAATGATAGTACCACATGTAGCACAAGGGATTTAGAACTGGGCTACTTTGTGCTTGTCTCGCTTTTTGTAAGTTGATTGTATGTTCTGAATCTTCTCACTAATTCTGTTTACTCTCCTGTTTTTCTTTTGTGCTATTTTATTTATCATTACCCACTTTTTCTCAGCCCCACTTTTTCATGTTTTGCCACTTCTTCTCTTTTACCTTTTGAAAAGTCTCCATTATTTTTTGTGAGAACTGTGCAGATGAACAGAGATACTTTGGACCCTGTGAAATACCTTCTCCTGCTTTTATGTTCATTTGATGTTCACACTCCTGCTGCCCCTTAACGTAGGGTGGTTGGTTAACATCTGTTCAGGTTAGACCTCAGCATGACCAATTATTTTCATTTCTTAGTTATACTGCCTGTTTATACCCTTCCTGGCCCTATCCCTAACCACCATCTATCCCTGAAAGCTCCTCTTGGAATTTGTCCCTCATTACCCTAGCATAAACTTCTAAAAAGTTTGTCCCCACATGCCAGTTGTTTTAATTTTTAAACTGTTTTTTGTTATTGTATTACAGTTGTCCCAATTTTTCCCCTTTTTCCCTCTTCAGCCCATCCCACTCCCCATTCCCACAGTCAGTTCCCACACTGTTGTGCATCTCCATAGGTCATTCATACACATTCTTTCTCTAGTCCCTTCAAATTTATTTTAATTATATTTTTCCATTACCATTTATCCTCTGATACCTTTTTCAACCTTCACCCATTCCCCACAACCAGCTATCACCGCTTTGTTTTTCATGCCCATGAGTCCTTTTACCTTTTTGCTTAGTGCCTCTATACCCTAACTCCCCCCTTTCCCAGCCAGCTGTCAGCCTGCTCTCTATCTATAAGTCGGTCTCTATTTTGCTTGTTAGTTAAGTTTGTTCATTAGATTCCAAATATGAGTGAAACCATTTGGTATTGTCTTTCTTTGGTTTATTTCACTTAGCTTAATGTTCTCCCAGTCCATGCATGCTATTGCAAAGGGTATTTTTCTTTTTTATAACCAACTAGTATTCCTTTGTATAAATGTTCCACAGTTGTTTCATTCACTCATCTACTAATAGACACTTGGACTGCTTCCAAACCTTGGCTGCAATAAACAGCCATTGTAAATAATGCTGCAATGAACATTGGGGTGTCTATATCCTTTCAAATGAGTGTTTCAGGTTCCTTCAGATAAATTTAAGTTTTACTTTTCAGAAGTTGTCTAATGACACATATAATACAAAGTTATACAAAATTCGAACATTACAGAAATCCAATAATGTAGAAAATGAAAGTATGGAATCCCATAATTTCCCTGTCATTTAGTGTCTGTTACTCCAGATGCTTTCTTTCTTGTGAATAGACCAATATACATTAATATAGCTAGTTCATATAAATGATTATAGCATGCATATATTTCTGCAATGTGCTTTTAAGAATTTTACTTATCATATCTCATAGGCATATCTTCATGTCAATACAAATAGATATACCTCAATTTTAAAATGGTATAAGAAGTCATTTAATGTATATGTAAGAAATTACTTAATCTGTTTCTTATACATGAATATTTGAGTTTCCCTCTTTTTAACCATCACAGAGCTGCAACGAATATTTACATATACTGTAATTGCCCATAAAAATATAGTGTGTGTACATATTTGTATCTACGATAAGAATAAAGGACATTTTCAAAGAAAACTATTTAATTCTACTACTTACATCTAGTTGTCTGGGGGTTCCTATATTCTTTCCTACATTTCAGCCTTTTATATACATGATTTTAGTCATGGTGTATTAATCATTTACTATTTTGCTTTTATTATTTAACAATCTATAAGCATTTTTCCATGTTGATAAATGTTGTTGGTGGTTTAATGGGAATGTCAGTTTCCCTTATATTGATTTTCTGGTTGATGTTCTTGTCTTCTATTCTTCCACTTCCTGTTCCCTGTCTCATGATACTTCATGGGTTCAAGCTTTTTATTGCAGTTACCTCTCTTCTTGTATCTTCTTTGCTAAGTAGCTTCTTTGCCCTGTGCTCTTGTGAAACCTTCTGACCAGAGGCTACAGTATCCTTGTTACCTCCTTTGTGGGGCTCAAGGCCCAGAACACTGTCAGTGCTTAATAAATACATGATCAACATTTGTGACTGAGTGCCTTCTCAGTTATTTCACTAAGAATTTTCTCCACAATGCATTTTTCTGCAAACATTGCCTTCTTAATAAAGGAGTATACCCTGTTGGTAATCCATAAATGTGAAGATGCCTAGGAGATGTAATTTATATTCACAACCATTTATGTAGTGCATTATTTAGGAAGTTCAGCACCAAGAAGAGTGACTATTTGCTTTAGCTTGGGTTCAAGGTTAGTGGAGGATTTACTGTGTTTAGGCCTCTGTAGTGCTGTTGGCAAGATGTAATTTTTCCATAACAGATGAAAAGCCAAATTCTGTATAAACAAACGTTAATAATGGCAAAAGCATGGGCAAAGCTGTACACCAAGGAAATATTAAAGTTCACATTCCTGTAACTTAGACTTAATTGAAGCAAGTAGTCTTCATATTTACATTTGGGTTGTTTGTTTTAATATCAGTTCCTGGAATGATTCATCACAAGTCTTTCATTCCTCTATACCTAAGTGCTAACGGCCTGTTAGTTCAGGATTCCCCCTTGGTCTTTGTCTTGTCTCCATGCCTGGGGAAAGAGTTAAATTCACCTTTCTGTGTCTTAGAAATCCTTGACATGGTACTCTGGCCTCCTTTGCTCTGTCTCTGGTGCTGGGGGGTATTGCTTTGTCATTAGGTGTTGGTTCACTGGAAAAAATGACTTGAAGGGTTTACTAGGGTCTTGAAGAGCTTTTTTGTCTGTTTGCATAATAGGTTCTCTGAACTAGTTCAGGTATTGCTCAGAACCTGTTTCAGAAAAGCCTTGAAACTTCATGTGTTCACCGGAAAAAAATGCTTGACATTCATTGTGCCCTTGAACTCAGTATATTTTCACTGAAATAGAAATCTTGCCTGTGATAGAAGGGAGTAGAGAGCTGCTAAGTCCAGAGAAAATCACCCCTTTTATGCAGAAGAGAAAAGTAGCTTCTATTTCCTCCCTGTGTTGTAGTACTTACCCTGCTATACCTGCTTCTCCTGAGGCCAGACGAGGAAGATTAAGTCTCTTCAGGAGACACTAGAGATATAGTGCTTTTCTCCTGTCAAGGCACAACAATATATTTGAGTTGTGCCTTGACTGTCTTTTCAAAGGGCTTTAATAGAACTTGAGGATTTATGCCTGAGAACCCCCATGGGCTGGACCTATTAGGAAGTCTACATCAAAAGCTACTTGAGACTTTGAGCCAACATGGAGGCTTAGGTAGACACACTGTGCTTCCTCGCATAACCAAAAGAAGGACAACAAGTTAAAAACAAAAAAAACCAGAACTGACAGAAAATTGAACTGCATGGAAGTCCAACAACCAAGTAGTTAAAGCAGAAACATTCATCCAGACCCTTAGGAGGGGTGGAGATGGACAGCCGGGGTGGAGAGGACTCACGACAAGGCAGCAGCTGGAGGACTGGGGCAGGCAAGGTGGTAGCTGGTGGACTGGGTGAGGCAGTGGCCTGTGTACTGGGCAGTCCCACAACTGGTGAGCCAGAAAGACCATGCAACCCAGGGTTCCAGTGTAGGGAAATAAAGCCTCAAAGCCTCTGCCTGAAAACACCTGTGGGGGTTGAGGCAGCAGCAGGAGAAACTCCCAAACTCATAGCAGAGTTCATTGGAGAGACTCATAGGGTCCTAGAATGTATACATACCCATTTACCAGAGAATCAGCACTAGAAGGGCCTAATTTGATTGTGGGTAGTAGGGGAAGTGACTGAAAACCGGCAGAGAGTGGAGCAAGTGGCTCTGTTCCCTCTCAGACCTCTCCCCCATTATACAGCTTCACAACAGAGCAATGTGGGTTGCTCTGCCTTGGTGAACACCTAATCCTTCACCCCTTACTACATAACAGGCACACTGAGACAGGAAAAAATGGCCCAAGTGAAAGAACAGATCAAAGCACCAGAAAAAATACAACTAGGTGACAAAGAGATAGCCAACCTCTCAAATGAAGAGTTCCAAACACTGGTAATCAGGATACTCACAGAAATGGTTCAGTATGGTTGCAAAATAGAGGAAAAAGTGAAGGCTATGAAAAGTGAAATAAAGGAAAATATGCAGGAAACCAACAGTGAAAAGAAGGAAGAAAACTGGGACTCACATCAACAGTTTGGAGCAGAAGGAAGAAATATTCAACCAGAACAGAATGAAGAAAGAAGAATTAAAAAAAAATGAGAAGAGGCTTAGAAACTTCTAGGACAACTTTAAACATTCCAACATCTGAATCATAGGAGTGCTAGAAGAAGAGGAAGAGCAACAAATTGAAAACTTATTTGAACAAATAATAAAAGAGAACCTCCCTAATCTTGCAAAGGAAATAGACTTCCAGGAAGTCCAGGAAGCTCAGAGAGTCCCAAAGAAGTTGGACCCAAGGAGGAGCACACCAAGGCACATCATAATTACATTAACCAAGATTAAAGATAAGGCGAAACTCTTAAAAGCAGCAAGAAGAATGGAGAGAGTTATCTACAAAGGAGTTTCCATTAGACTACCAGCTGATTTCTTGAAAGAAAACTTATAGGCAAGAAGGGGCTGGAAAGAAGGATTTGAAGTCATAAAAGGCAAGGACCTACATCCAAGATTACTCTATCCAGCAAAAATATCACTTATAATAGAAGGGCAGATCAAGTGCTTCCCAGATAAGGCCAAGTAGAAGGAGTTCATCATCACTAAGCCCTTATTATATGAAATGTTAAAGGGACTTATCTAAGAAAAAGAAGATAAAAATATGAACACTAAAATGACAACAAATTCACAGCTGTTAACTACTGAACCTAAAAAAACAAAACAAAACAAAAAACCCCCCAAACTAAGCAAACAACTAGAACAGGAACAGAATCACAGAAATGGAGATCACATGGAGAGTTATCAGTGGGGGAGTGGAAGTGGAGAGAAGTGGAAAAGGTAGAGAGAATAAGTAGCATAAATGGTGTGTAGAAAATAGACAGGGGGAGATTAAGAATAATATAGGAAATGTACAAGCTAAAGAAGTTGTATGTATGACCCATGGACATGAACTAAAGGGGGGGAATTCAGGTGGGAGGAGGTGTTCAGGGTGGAGGGGAATGAAGGGGGGAAAATGGGACAACTGTAATAACATAAAATAGAATAAAAGGGGGAAAATGGGACAACTGCAATAACATAATCAATAAAATATATTTAAAAAAGAAAAAAACTACTTGAAGAACAATAAAAAACATTCAACAGTAAAAACCAAAAACCAAAAACAATTTCTGAGTTAATAGGAAAGACACTCTCTTGTCTTTCAGTAAAAATATTTTGGAGGGGTATGTTTTGAGAGGTGCTTCAGATCCCATCTAGCCTATAATATATTCTCTATTGACCAGAGGGGAGATTTGTAGTTCTCACAACTCATACTTGAGGTTACTAGTCATGTCGCTAAGAAGTACTAATGACAACCCAAATAAATGATCACTGAAGGATTATCTCTGCAGCTTTCTGACTGGTCCCTCTGCTTCTCTCTTCACCCCCTTTTGGTGTGTTTTTAATACAGCAGCTGGGATGATCATGTTACTCTCCCCCAAACCAAAATTTCAGTCTGTGTGATTTCAAAACCAAAAAATACTGGAATCAACTTCAAGTTCTGTCTGTCACACCACATCCAATCTATAAGCAGATTCTATGGGCTCCAGAATTTGAAACACATCTGAAATTTGACCACTTCTCACCACTTCTCCTTTATGCTCTTCATTGACCTATCTGGTTTATGACAGTAATCTCTTAGCTGGTCTCTTTACTTCCACCCTTGCCCATTTATCCTATTCTCAATATAGCAGCTAGACAAATTCTGCTAAAATGTAATTTAGTTCAACAAGGGTGCCAAGATAATTCAATGGGGAAAGAATAATCCTTTTTAAAAAATGGCGCTAGGACAACTGTATTTGTACATACAAAAAAATTAAGTTAGAGCCCTGGCCAGGTGGCTCAGTTGTCCACTACAACAAAAAATTGTGTGTTCAATCCCCGGTTGGAGCACATATGGGAGCCAACCAATTGATGTTTCTCTCTCACATCAATGTTTCTCTCTCTCTCTTTCTTCCCCTCTCTCTAAAATCAATAAAACATATCCTCAGGTGAGGATTTAAAAAAAAGAATACTTGGATAGATCCCATTCTCTCACACCATACAAAAATAATATTCAAAATGGATTTAAGATCTAAATGGAAGAGCTACAACTATAAAACTCTTAGAAGATGAAGCAGATTTAAATCTTCATGATTTTGAATTTAGCAACAGTTTCTAGAACGGGACACTAGAAGCAGAAGTGAGAAAATACAGATATACAGTTAAAGAATTATTGTTTGGAAGATGCTTCTCTTTGAAAAGTATTGAATGAAAACATTTTCTATTTGAGTGTGGATAAGAGATGGTTTAATATTATCTTTACCAGTTGATCTTTTAAATTGATAATTTAAAAACTAGTGCCATTGTAATTCGATGTGTGGTGGTAAAGAAAGGCATTTACTCATAAAATAAGTCTATTCTGTGTAAGGTATTTTTCTTTTTCACTTAATGTCACAGAGCTTTTTCTCAAATTACTAGATTATTTGACTATATATTTGACTGTATAGCTACATATTTTTATGTTAAAATCTGATTAAAGACTCTTACACTTAAAATACTATGGCTTAATTTATAAAATTATTTTCCTCTTGGTTATATCATATACTATGTGTTTTTGAGCTTGGATAACAGGACTTTTGAAAGTATTCTCACTATAAAATAAAAAATATGGCATTCCTAATGATTTATAGTTATATTTGGGAAACATCTTATTAGTAACATTTTTCTACACATTCTCATTTGAAATACACAAGATTTTCATCAAAACTAATTATGTTGATAAATATAGGTTTAAATTAAAGAATTCTATAGAAGGAAGAGAAAAATGGTTTAACATCATAGCCCCACTTCTGTCAGAGTTGGTTCAGATGGGGCTGATCTCCAGTGTGGGATATTGAGCAGAATAAGAATTAGATCCCACATAATCAGGAATGTTTGCTGTCTCAGAGCCCAGTGTGTGTTTAGTGTGATTGCAGATTAGCTATACATGGTTCTAAAAAGTGAAGGTACATTCAGGATACTCACAAATTATAACTTGCTTGATAACATTTATTAATATGGATGGATACCAGATTTTTAAACAGGTGGTCTTTTCTAGAAGGTCAAGCCTAGTCTTTGTAGTTGAATATATTGTTTTGCTTTTCACTCATGGTATGTAAATATGTTGAATGTGCTTTCTGGGTACTGGATATAACTTGTGCAAATGGGTGGTGTCCTTGGCCAATGAGATTACTTCTGAGGAAGAGCTCCCATTTATCTGTAATAGCTTAGTGAAGATCTGGACCAAATGGAAGGAGCACCCTTGCTTAGGAACAGTGAAGCTGGAAGAAAGTTGAATCTGTCACAGTATTCAAGCATTCATTGCTACTGCTGGGCAATGCAGAGATTTTCCAGAGATCCAGACCAATGCTTGCTTGAGGAAATCTGTGTCAATTGCTAATCCAATGCCCAGGCTGTCTGTTATTTATTATAAATACTTAAGATATGTAGCCACTCTGTTAATATTTGGGACTATTCAAGCCAGAAGTAGCTTCTGGAGAAGTAGTTCTTCCCATTATTGTCTGGGATTGGAAAAATTTAAAGAAAGGACAATGGTATGTAGCAGTGCATATTTAAATTATTTTCCCAATTGATTGATTCTGGAGGTGTCTTTCAGATGCTATTTTTGATTTTATTGTGTACATCATTGCTTTGATATTGGAAAGTACTAAATGAAATGGGGAGTATATTTGCTGGTAAATATTTTTAAAAATCTAAGTCTAAATCTGCCTTCCAGTAGAAATCTTCTGTGGCAGAGTGAGATTAGATCTGACCTGCCTGAGGACTCTATCTTCTGGTTCACTTGACTCATCCAAGTTTAAGTTGACTATTTTTAAGGGTCCCTAAAGTGGGATTTGGAGGGAGAGATGTAGGATGAGCAACCAATGTTTTGTCTATTTTCTACCTTGAAATTAGTGTCTTTGCTGCCTCCTATGCCTTCAATTAAGGCTCAGTACTACCCCTCCACTTCTACTGAAGGTCCCCAAACCCACCTTTCATTGCAGTTGTAAAGCTGGTTTTATAGAATTTCTCACCCAGTTGATCTCCTTAATTTCCATTGTTAATCTATTATAGAGATTATTATAATCTATTACATCTCACCCAGATGGGTGAGAATGAGTCTTTCCCTAGAACTAGAGGGCAATGCAGCAAATTAGAGACAAAACATTCAATGGTGTGGTGATTGCTTGGGGAAGAGGGGGGGGTCTACATGGTAATGGATAAAAATACAATAAAGATTAAATAAAAATAGTAACTTAAGTGTGGTAAATATATGCCAGACAATATATGCCACTTCATGGTTTGTCTACAACTGTTAGCACAGATCTGAATTTTGTGGCATTTTTCCCCCAGAAAGATTGCTTATCCGGTGAGCTCTATGTAATCTGAGTATGGTCACATGGAAACAGAACACTTGCTTGACATTCCCAGGGCTAAATTAAGGACATGTCAGTTATATTCATAGAATTAAAAAAAAACATTTTCATCCAGGGAATTCTTCAGTGTTGTGTAATTATCTCTTTAGAAAAAATTATTGACAGCACCTCTGACTATAACCTGTTGACTAGCTTTTTTTAGAGGAACAAGCAAACTACCAGGCTTCATTTGCTGAAAATTTTAACAATTTTGTTGCCATAATTTGAGAAAGTAAAAAATATTTACAAAAAAGCTCTTCGTGTTTTCTGGCCTACATTAATAATGAAAAGATGAGTAAAGGCACTGTAGCAAAAGTTTCCACACAAGTATAAATGTGTACAATTGAATCAATAAGGTGCATTAAAGGATGTTCTCTGCAACCAAGCTGACAGAGTGCAAAATGGGTTTAAAAAATCAATAAAAAGAGGGAAATGGAAAAGGATATTCCTGAAAATAGGTTTTGATCATCATTCTCTGTTGCCTACTTTACCTTTAATAGTGGTGCACTTTAACAGGAAGTCTGAGGAAGCAGGGATTCTTCACATCATTGTCTGCACTGTGGTCAGTACTAAATGGAAGGCCTGTATTGTTTTAAGCTTTAACCTTGAGTGACCTAATGGTGATCATCTCACTTAGAGGTTTTGAATTATTTTTCTTCATTGTCTTTCATCTTTCACATTTCATTTTTTTCTCAAATTTTGCCTTTTTCTTTTCATACTTTCCAGTTCCACAAGTATTTGTATTATTTAAAATGATTGTTAATAAATTTTATTGTTTGTGTCTGTTTGGTAGAAACCTTAATGTGTTTTACTGATTAAATTATTGTTTTGTTATATATAGCAGAGAAGAATTTTTAATGTCTGTTCAGAAAAGCCAAGTTGTAATTGTGGTCTTTAAAGGTCTAGTTACTAGATTGTTCCCTTAAATGCCATGCTTTCTGATACATTTAAACATAGAATATTTTGATTAATATTTTATAGCATAGGAATACATTTTCTTTTTTCCCCAACTCATTTTTCAGTTCAAAATGGTAGACTTTTTTTTCATTCTGACACAATGTTGGATTTAGCTGAGATATCTAAAAGCATATTACAAATGGTGTCACCTCCCACCTGCTCTCTTCTTTGGACATAGAGAAGCAGACAGCCAGCAGCAGTCTGGTAGAAAATCTGCCTAAGGCAGCCCTGGCTGGTTTGGCTCAGTGGATTGGGCACTGGCCTTCAAACCAAAGAGTTGCCAGTTCAATTCCCAGTCAGGGCACATGACTGGATTTCAGGCCAGGTCCCCAATAGGGGGCATGTGAGAGGCAACAACACACGGATGTTTCTCTCTCTTTCTCTCTCCATTTCCTGCTCTCTAAAAGAAAATAAATCTTAAATAAAAAATAGAAAATCTGCCTAAGTCAGAGCTGGCAAAGGTATCTTAAAGATACATCTTGAGCATGATTTTTCTTATCTATGAAATTATAGTATGAGATCTTTAAAAATATAACTAGCCCCTAATAAGTTTTCTGATTCTGTGTCTTCCAGAGCTGTCCTCTGTCTTTGTGAATATATCCCATGTATGTTTGTTCCAAACAGAGCAAACTGGAATCTTTACATCACACATTATTATAGTCTCTTCAACAGGAATGCTCAATTTCCCCAATTGCTAGTGGTGCACGCTGTGATTTCATTAAATGAGAGGTAGTTGTCATTATCTATGTGCTTATACCTGCAGATGTTCAGACATCAAGTTACTAAAGGGTCTTTAGATCTGGGTGATATGAAAAGCAAATGAAAAGGGTCAGAAGTTGATTGCTGGGACTTCTGGATTTGCTTCACTGCCTTCCCCAGGAAAAAGAAGGCACACCAGCCCCAGCAGTGTCCACAGATACTTTCCAGTATAAAGGTAGTGAATTGCAATAGCGATTTTTCATTTCCCTTTTGGTTTCAGAAATGTTTCTGATTTGAGGGGATCTTATCCATTGAGATAGATTACAGACAAGTTCAGTGACCTCAATTTAGTCTACCCATTAGGATTAATTTTTATGAAGTCCTGCTGGAATGAAGAAGGGAAGAGATCCTTGTATGTTTCCCAGGGTTCTGTAACAAAGTGGCCATGATTAGAGTAGCCTAAACAACAGATATTTATTGTTTCATAGTTCTAGAGTCCAGGAGTCTGAAATTAAGCCGGCAGCTGGCCACGACCCCTTTGACATCTACTGGGGGGGAAATCCTTCCCATCTTCTTTCTAGCTTCTTCTGGTTTGCTGGCAATCCCTGGGCTTCCTTGGCTTGGGCTCTACAGCCCTCGTCGCATGGCAGGTATTCTGCCCTTGTCTGTCTGTATCTGTTCTCTTCTTTTTATAAAGTCATATTGGATTAGGGCCCAGTGTTTGGACCTCATCTTAATTTGATTACAACTTAAAAGACCAGATTTCCAAATAAGGTCAGATTTATAGGTACTGGATGTTAGGACTTCAACATACCATTTTGGGAAACACAATCAACACATAATATTTCTGAAGTTTTTTTCCGTGTCTAAGATACATAGAGTCTCTTGGTGTGGGGTTAAACCTGAAGATGAGCAATCTGAACAATTAAATTTGGAAATCAAGTCTCTGGTACAAGGAGAGATAACAAAGCTTTTTAAAGGACAGTGCTTTTGGTACATTGAAAATCTGTGTTTCTATTTTTGTTTGGAACATTCAGACAATGTCAAGGGTAAATCACCACATTGGATATAGCTTACTGTAATGCCTTTTGATGCTTCTGACATGTTTGTAAAGCCCAAGATTCGTTTGTGCATAGAGTTTATTATGTTTCACTTCTTTGTGTGGAAAGTAACTGAACTGATGGTGTTTTTCAATAACACAGTTACTGGACCTTCCATATAGTGATTGCTACTTGGTATTTGCTCTTCTCTGGCTACAGAAGGTGTTCTATGTACCATTGGTTGTATTTTGTTATTGTTATAGTCCTCCTATGTGGCTGGTTTAAGACTGTTTAGGGTGTATGAAATACTTATATTTTTGTTTCTGACCCTACACAATGCAGACATTTTTGTGTGTGTGCGCAGAATGGGGTCTGTGTGTAGAATGGGGTGTGCAGAATGGGCTCTCTCCAGGTCTGTGCCCTGGAGAGAGCTTTACCCTTTACCAGGTCTGGAGTGAGGGTTCCAGGAAGGGGCCAGTTAAGAGTGATGTGTATATTGTGATTGTCCCAGCTTACTAGATGTGGACTTTTACTCTGTGGGTGTGCTCCTGTAAAGTTAGATGTAATTTGTGTTAGTGATATGAGCTGTCACTAATTTGTCTACATCCAGAGCAGTCTGATGGGCAGGTGGGCAACATGCTTTGTCTTGCCTTCCTGGGTGAAGAGTAAGGCCAAAGAAAATGCATTGAATGCTAACAGCCAGTAACCGCTCCCCCCCCCAAAAAAAAAAAGAAAATTAATAGACAGTACTGCCTAAGTCCATGCTTTATTCTCTGAACTTTTTGAAAATATCAACTTAATTCTTGTGGGGATTCTCAATTATGAAAATCTTGGAGCAAGATTTAAGATGAAGATATCTTAAGGTTCTTTCACCTGATAGCACACTGTATTTGTTGCAAGGGTACTGTTTTTGGTATTGATTCTTTAGTCCTTAGCAGCTGGAATCCAACTGAAAGACATTTTTTTTCAATAGTAGGGGGCTGATTGGGCATTCATCCTCATTCGGTAAATGTGCTTTAATGACTTGGTAGAAAATAAAACTAATGCTATGAGAATGGTAGTACAGTTAACCCTTAAACAGTGTGAGAGTTAGGGGCACCAACCTTCATGCAGCCCCAAAATCTGCATATTAAGTTTTGACTCCTCCAAAACTTAACTACTAATAGTGTACTGTTGACTGGAAGGAGCCTTACCCATAACATAAATAGCTGATTAATAAACGTTATATATGCTATATGTATTATATATTCTGTTCTTATAATAATTCTGTTCTATAATAAAGTTGAATAAAATTATAAAAATCAATAAGGAGAAAAGACATTTACAGTACTATGTGTATTTATTTTAAAAACACCCACATGTAAGTGGACCTGAACAGTTCAGTCCCATGCTATTCAAGGGTCAATTGTATATTCTAGAGGCTTAAATTGTTATACTTCAATTTCAAATAGTCTTGGTAATAAGGATTTGAGGTACATACTTATGAACAAATGCGGTGAAATATGGGCTTAATGTGTTTTCCTTGGTTGGATGGTTAAATCACAAGGAGTAGAGAAAGACAAAATATTAAGAAAATTTTTGAGCCATCAAACAGGAGTGGGTCCCTGATATTCATCTTATTTGTCACATGTTTCCAGGCAGATCTGCCATTGGCTGTGTGAGACTGTGCAAAATCCAACCCTGCAAACATGCTGGCTTTTAGAGTCAGCTGAGAAGGTGCAGGAACAAGGGGATATTAGCCTTGTTCTTCAGAGGTGTTGCAAACCTCTTAAATTATAGTCACATTACAGATGATTCTGATAAGATTTGAAATGAATTCTGATGCTGTTAGTATTGATTTTAATTTTCTTTCCATTTTCCTTCTCTGCTTGGGATAAAATGTTAATTGACTCTCACCTGTGACACTTGTGTAAGTCATATTGCTTGTTTAACTTAGATTACAAGCCTATGGGCCAGGCTCCTTTTGTTTCCCTGCAGTGTGAGGGGCCCCAGTAGCAGAAATGTTTATTATTATTATGTGTTTTAATAATCATAATGTTCTACTAAAATATTATGCTGATTGTATTTACTCGTACAAAATAGCTTTAGTCCTTTCAACTAGAAAATATTTTATTTTCCTTTAAGCAGGTTAGACAGTAGTTTTATAATAAAGGCTAATCTAGGTACTCACTTGAAATGTAGTGTAAATGCATTTTTGAATTGTGTTGGTTATTCTGAGCCAAAAGCAGTTACACCTTCAGTGCAAAGTATGTGTTAATTATTTTCAATCTCCTCTTACTCCAGAATGGAAAAGTGGACTTTTTTCTCAAATTATTCCCAAAGAAAGAAAAAAAGTAGGACTGGAACCAAGGTTAAAAAGGTTTGACTGAACAAGGGGGTTATGATTCAGTGAAAATAGGGGGCTATAATATTCTGCTTAGAAATATCTTCAACAGGAACTTTCTAAAAATTCCAATCTCTGTTATTTACTGTAGAAAGCTCCATCTATGGAAAGTGACAGAAAACTGATGCACACATATCAGAATAATTCAGGTCAAAAAAATTCCATGTGAACTATATTAACAGAGAAAACCTGGTTAACTAATGCTGACTCAGAAAGGCCAGCCAAATTAGTGAAGTTTAAATTAAAGTAATCTCTGGTGTATTCCAAATTGATGTAATTACTCAAGGCCATTACGTAGAACTTGGCAGGGGTTTCTGGGTAGTGGGGAGGAGCTCAGAGAGGAGCTAGGCTGGCTTGGTGGGTCTGTGCTCATCATAGATGGTTACTCGTTTTATTCATTCAGTAGGCATCTATTGCACAGCTGATATGTAATTGGCTTTGTGCTTGGAACTGGGCATTCGCAGATGAGTAAGACATTGCTTTCTGCCCTCAAGGATGACACATGCCATAAAGAAAGACTTAAGAAGGTACTACTAAAAGACCAGTGGTAGGTTATAGGATATCACAGAAATATTGAGAATGGTTAGCTATACTAGCCCAAGAGCCAGAGAATGTTGCCTGGAGGAGGTGATGCCTGAGCTGAGTCCTGCAGAATGAAGATGAGGATGAGGAGACAGTGTTAACAAAGGCACAGAGGTCAGAAATAATACAGGCATATGCTAAGTGAAATAAGCCAGCTGGTGAAAGACTAATGATCTCACCATATGATCTCACCTATAAGTGGAACCTAATCAACAAAACAAACAAGCAAGCAAAATACAACTAGAGACATTGAAATAAAGAGCAAACTGACAGTAACCAGAGAGGAGGAGGGAAAGGATAACAGAAGAAAGAAGGGGAAGTATCCTCAAGGAACATATGTATAAAGGACCCATGGACAAAGCCAAAGGGGGGTAGGATTGAGGGTGGGAGCTGGGGGGAAATATATATAAAGAAAGAAATAGTACAGGCATAACAGGAAATCATAAGCAGTTCCTGGACTACACAGAGCTGGTGGGGGTTGGGGGATGGGGGATGGGGTGGGGCAGTGATGCTGAGGTTAGGCAGTGGACAGAGACTAGATTGGAAGTTATGTTAAGGAATTTGGGCTTTTTCTGTAGGTGATATGGTGCTACTGAAGGGTTTTAAGCAAGGATGTGATAGAGTAAATTTGGTGTTTTACAAAGATCTCTGGGGGATAGTTTCTTAAATAGAGGGTGGGTTTGAAGGATTTGAGGGTGGAACAAGTCCAGAGGCATGCAGGTCAGTTAGGAGACTTTGTTGGTTATCCAGGCAAAAAAGGAAAAGCAATATAATCTCATGAGTAAAGATAGCAGACCTTGGAGATTAACTGGATATAGATTCTGAGGGCAATGGAGGGATATAGAATGGATCTCAGATTCCTTGTTTGGACATCTAATGGATTGCTGGTGTTAACAACTGAAACTGAGAACAAAAGTGTAGGATCAGGGTGATGGGTGAAGGTGAAGACATGCCTAATATGCTGTGAGGTATAAACAGGTCGTCTGGTACAAGGCATGCCCTGGAGATACCACCTTCCTTCCTCTCCTTCTCTTTTTCTCTTTGCTGCTTCACTGCAGAAGTGTTTAATGTGGCCAACAATAGTAATGGATTTGGAAGTCATTAGCATATGGGTGGTAGATCAAATTGTAAGAGTGGAAGAGAATTCCCCCATGGGTAGAGGGGATCCCCAAAAGTGTGATAAGGACCCCAGAGGGTGGAAGAAGTCTTCTAGAAATGAGGGTGGAGGCTCCCAGAGCATGTGCGGAGGGGATATCCCCTGAAAGAGTGTGTGGTTACTTAAGAAGGGACCCAGTGCAGAAAAAGAGACTTGTTTAATATACAAAGTTCAGTTTTTTTGTCACTAAAACAAAGGTTTACTCACTTCTTCCATCAGATAGAGATTAGTATTTTCAGGCCACTTGCCATTTGCTTTCTTTTATAGTCACCTTTAAGATACTAACTTTTACAGGTTGATTCCAGTTTGATCAAAACATTGGCTTCCAAGGGGTGCTGGGGAAAGAACAGGGAGTATTCTATGCATTTTTGTCTAAGACTACCTTTATTAAGAGTATTTTATGTGCCAACGTACTTTTCAAAATGACAACATGAATAAGGTGTTACACAAATCTTTTAGTTGATGAAAAATCATCACTTTTGATGTGCTACTGTTAAGATGTTTGAAAATCACTTTTTGTCTAGTATATGTGAATTAAATGTTTCCAGTGTTGATGACATTTACATTAGACATGTGTCTTCTTCATTAATAATGTAAGAAAAATATTTACCTATGCCTACTTGAACTATTCCACGTCACATTTGCAGAATATGAGTTAAGAGGTTTTACTATAATTTAATCAAAAGACTAATGTTTTAATCTGCATTAAATAGATACTTACTTAGATTTTCTGCTTTATTTTAGCATATAAAATATATTTGAAGTATATATTGAGTAAATACAAAATTATGGAATGTTGGATATTGTGGAACATTGAATTTTCTGTTTGTGCTATGTTCTGCCACTTTCTCACTGAATGACATCAGGCAGAGTAGATCATTTCTTAGCTCTCTCATGTGGACCAAGTCAGTGTCTTTTGTGGTTATTATGGTTATTATTTTTGATTGAGTGACTAAAGCTGAGAAAGAGGCGTAGGTTTGAGTTAGAATGTAACTGCGTGCCAAGGAACTCACCAGTAACGTAACTAGCTAAATAAAGGCAGAAATCTCTCTCTGCCTTCTGCTCCCAGTCACTGAGATTTTTTTAAAGTACAAGCATTATTTTTCTTTTATGGAAATACTAAAAATTTATATCAATTTTGGTCATTTTTAATTGTTATTCTATTACAGTTGTCCTAATTTTTCCCCCTTTGCCCTCTGCCCATCCAGCCCTTACTGCCACAGTCAATTCCTACACTGTTGTCCATGTCCATGGGTCATTCATAGGAGTCACTCAGATTCTGAATGATGTTCCACACACCTCCATTTAGACAGAATATTTACAAAGATGTATGATTGGGTTAAAAATATGTTGTCCATTTTTCTCCAAATTGTGTTTTATAGAACACTGATTAGTGGCACTTAACGAAAGGAGTGAGAGGTTAGATAAGTCTTGAGGAATACTACTTACCCAATCCCTTCCTTAGAAATTTCCAGTGCATCTCACGTTTTCCTGGAAGTTTTCTTATAAACAATTTTTTTTAATCTGGTGTAGTTCTTAAGTGAGTTTATTAGATTCTATGTACATGCTTCTTCAGTCTTCAAGCACTGAATTCTGATCAAAGGTGAATTCCTACTTCCCCCATCAAGCCAATTCTTCTTGTCTTTAATTATTGAAAGCACATGTACCATATTTTTTGGACTATAAGACACAGCCCCCCCAATTTTGGAGAAATAATGGTGGTTAATGCTGCTATTGAGTTCTTTTTATATTTACATTGGTGAAATATGTTATTTATGTTATTAAATATTTGACCACATTTTTGCTTCAAAAAATTTTTTTCCTATCTTCCTCCTCTAAAATCTAGGTGTGTTTTATGGTCTGAGAAATACTGTGATATCTGTTGGGTGAATCAGGTGTTTCCCAATAGTTTATTTTTTAAAAAATATACAGATGATAGAATGGTTACTGAGTAATAAAGTTGCAACATGAAAAATTGCTTAGCAAAAGTCAGAGTTTAAAGCCTTAAGATATTTTTTGTCCTTCTCTGTGGATTTATGTTTTTTCAAATTGTATGACCATACTTTATTTTATTTCTGTTTTGTAAGTATGTGATTTGCTTTGGAAAGTAATATCATCAGGGCTCATTGGATCATATCTGGTTACCATGAAAATTAAGAGCATCACACCTATCTGTAAGTGGCTTACAGCTGGTCAGAAATCAAGTGGCTGTAGAAATAACAGCACAGAACAGCAACTACTTCTCATGTAGAAATTTCTAATTGTGGAAGAAGATGAGTTTGACTCAGGAGACAAAAGATATACCCTTATTTATAAAAGTCTTGCTGCCCAATCCTGCCCTAGTCTTGGAGAGGAGCATGACTTTGGTTGACACTGTTAGCTCTTTTGAGCCCTCTTTTTGGGACACCCCACAGCAGGAGGTTAATAATGTCACCTCAGGAATACCCTGTATCCTTTAGATTGGCAGTGATTATAAAGGCCCAGTCAGCCATGTTATGATTCCTTAACATTCAATCATTTCAGGGAAGCAGGGTTCTTTACAGTCATCTTATCTGGCTCAGAGTGATTGGCTGATGGTTGCTTAATCAACGGGAATGGAGACACTATTTGGCTTTCTCATAATTAAAAATTAAAATGCTTCCATCACTCCTAAACACCAGTCAGAAAACTATTAGTTTATCCTTTCCTGCCAAGGTTAAATGCTTTGGCAATACAACCTAATGACCAAGGGAGCTGGGACATACATCCCATGTAATAGCGTTTGAATTCTCCATGTGCGAGAGAACACTAGCTCTGTTGTGTCAACCCCCAGAGTAATCAGTGGAGGCAGTTGTACTTCCTCCTTCCCCTTCTCCCAGTGGTTCTACATCCTCATGATGAGAATAACAGATAATTTTTTCCTCTGTGCACATGCTGTGCACATTTATAGCAAGACAAAGCAGGGTAACTAATTTAAGAGTCTATTTCTTGCATAGATTTAAATAGAACCTGTCTGTGTGAAAGAGGAGGAAGGCCATAGAAAGAGAAGTGGAATCATGATATTTGTATTTCTCTGATTACCTTATTTCATTTAGCATAATACTCTCCAGATTCATCCGTGGTGTCATAAAAGATAACATTTCCTTCTTTTTTTAACCAAGTAGTAGTCCATGAATCTAATTAACAAAATTAACAAACAAAATTAAAAAGACCCATCGATACAGAGAACAGACTGACAGCTGTCAAAGGGGAGGGTGGTTGAGGGGCTGGGTGAAAAAAGTGAAGGGATTAAGCCAAAAAAACCCCAAACTCATAGACATAGACAACAGTATGGTGATTACCATAGGCTAAGGGGAGTGGTGGAGGTAGAAGAGGGTAAACAGGGGATTAATGGTTGTGGAGGGAGATGATATACAGATGATATATTATAGGATTGTACGCTTGAATCCTATATAATTTTATTAAAAATTGGCCCCCCATAAATTAAAAAAAAATTTAAAATCGTAATCAAAACAGCAAAGTACTGGTATAAAAACAGATATATAAATTAATGGAACAGTATAGAGCTCCCAGAAATAAACCCATGCCTTTATAGTCAGTTAATATTTGACAGAGGAAGCAAGCACATACAGTGGGCTAAAGACAGTTTATTTAATAAGTGATGTACATGGATGAAAATGAAACTAGACCACCTTCTTACACCATACACCAGAATAAATAAAATAGATTAAAGACTTAAATGTTTGGTGGTGGGGAAATGGACACAACTATATTCAAACATTAATAAAAATGATTAAAAAGAGAAAAAAGACTTAAATGTTAGGCCCAAATCCATAAAAATTCTAGAAAAAAAACATTAAATCTTAGACATTGCTTGTAGCAATATTTTTTCTGATACATCTTTGGGGCAAGGGGAAAAAATAAACAAATGGGACCATATGAGACTAAAATGTTTTTGCCCAAAAAGGAAACCATCAACAAAATAAGAAGACAATCCACTGAATGAGAGAGCATATTTGCCGATACATCTGAGAAGGGATTAATTTCCAAAATTTATAAAGACCTCATAACACTCAACACCAAAAAAAAACCTATAAAAAATCAATCCAATTAAAAATTGGGCAAAAGATCTGAATAGAGACTTCTCACAAGAGTAATGACAGATGGCTAGGAGACATATGAAAAGATTTTCAACGTCACTATTCATTAGAGAAATGCAAACTAAAACCACAATGTGATATCACGTCACACCTGTCAGAATGGCTATCATTCATAAATCAACAAACAACAAGTGCTGGTGAAGATATGGAGAAAGGGAACTACTTTTGCACTTTTGAGGGGAGTGCAGATTGATGCAGTCAACTGTGGAAAGCAATATAGAGATATATAAAAAAAATTAAAAATGGAACTGCCTCATGACTCAGCAATTTCACTTCTGGGAATTTATCCAAGGAAATCTGAAACACTAATTTGAAAAAATATAAGCACCCCTGTGTCTATTGCAGCATTACTTACAATTGCCAAGATTTGGAAGCAGCCCATTGTCCATCAGTAGATGAGTGTGTTACAGAGCAGACCTGGGGGCTGCAGAATGACATACTATTGCCATTGGGGACCCCCTTGTGGTCTGGGGGTCCCCAATGCCTTGCCCACCACCTGGGAAAGATGTCTCTCAATACCAGAGATTGGTGGAAAGGAAAGGGATTTTTTAAAGAGTTATACAAACTTAAGAGTAATGACTTAAGCCCCTGGCTGGTGTGGCTCAGTGGATTGAGCACGGGCCTGTGAAGCAAAGGGTCGCCGGTTCGATTCCCAGTCAGGGCACATGCCTGGGTTGCAGGCCAGGTCCCCAGTGGGGACTCATGAGAAGCAACCACACATTGATGTTTCTCTCCCAGTCTTTCTCCTTCCCATCCCCTCTCTCTAAAAATAAATGAATAAAATATTTTTAAAAAGTAGTTTCTTTAAAAAAAAAGAGTAATGACTTAATGTCTTCACTGAGATCTCAAAGTCTTTTGAATACCCACAAATGCACAATCCTTCCTTCCCTCTCTGTTCAGTCCAGAAAAAGAAATAGAAGTCCGTGGTTCTCTTCTGCCCAAGCCATGTGGTCCCAAAAAGACACCGCATGGCTGCTGAGCCTGGGTTTAAATCACCAGTCTTCCTCTGCCACACCTTTTCCAACTCCTCCCACAATTGGCCACAGCTGCCATTGTTCCCATATTTTTCCAGCTTTTCTGGGCTGCCATAGTAAGTCCAGGCAAGTGTGGTTCTGTGTTGTGGAGCCAGTCATCTCCAAGCTCTTACACAGGCTGTATAATCAGGGGGAATTGCCTCCCAGTTACATTATGGGTTGAAGTCACTCCCATCCCCCGGCTTAAAGCATGGCCAAAGCTATTTAACATATCTATGAAACCAGTTAAAGGTTATAGGTATGCTAAATGACCATTCTAGAGGTTATCTGCAAAACTGTTGCTATTCAAAACAACTCTCAGTGGCCCTGCTCCCATCCCATCCCCCAGCTCAGACCTGTGGGGGTGAGGACATCTTATATATATTTGTCTAATATTTCCTGGACACCAAGTTCTGGGCCCCATTACAAATCCCTGTTTGGGGCCCCCCTTGGCATCACCTTGTTACAAGTGGATAAAACAAATGTCCCGACTGGTGTGGCTCAGTAGATTTAGCACGGCCTTGAACCAAAGGGTCACCAGTTCAATTCCCAGTCATATGCCTGGGTTGTGGGCCAGGTCCCCATTGGGATGTGTGTGAAATGCAACAACACATTAGCATTTCTGTCCCTCTCTTTCTCCCTTCCTTCCTCTCTCTAAAAATAAATAAATTTTAAAAAGTATGGGAATTTACACAATAGAATACTACTTGGCCATAAAAAAGAAGAAACGTTTGCCCTTTGATGGGCCTGGAGAATATTAAGCTAAGTGAAATAAACCAGTCAGAGAAAGTCAAATGCCATGTAATTTCACTCTTATGTGAAATCTAATGAACAAACTGAACTAACAAGTAAAATAAAGACGGACTCAGATAGAGAGCAGGATGACAACTGGCCAAGAGTGAGGGGTGGGGAGAGGTGAGGGGGTGGAGGGATTGAGCAAAAAAGAAAAAGGATTCATGGTTGTAGACAACAGTGTGGTGATTGCAGGATGGATGAGAGTATAAGGGGAATAAATAGTAATGGAAAAAATTCAATAAAAACAAATTCAAAACAAATAGAAAACAAGAAAAAAGAAAGGGAGGTGAAGAGAAAGAGAGAGTTTTCTTTTGAAGAAGGTTGAATTAGATACACATGAATTAGAAACCATGCAGAATCTTTAAGTTCATTTTACTTTCAGTTGGATTTCTTCCAAAATCTATTATTGGGGTTATAATACAAAACTTGACTGGTTTTTGTTTAATCTTTACATATGTATTTGGTGTTTATTGAGTTCCTACTATTTTGCTAATCAGGGGAGATACTCAAATAAAATCTTTCTTTTGCTCAGCTATAGAAAAATAGATTATTTCATCAATGTGGTACAATCTTGTTGCCAAGGAGGGAGGGAGGCATAAGTGCTCTGGGAGTTCTCTCTTCTCTTCTTTCCTTCCATTGAGTTGGAGGTATTGATGAAACAGAGGTGTCAAAAGGAGGACAGAAGGATAAACAAGGTACCCAACATATAAGAGGCAGAGTACATAGAAGAGAGACCAGGCCCACTTGGACTCAGCATTCATGGTCCTGGGGAGGATAGATATGCCGTTTCTCTTTGTGCAGAAGTGTGTGTTACCTTCATGCATGGGAAGTCCTTTGTATACATTTGATTTACTTAACTGAAAAGAACTGGTGGAGAGGCAAAACAGGCACTTCCATTTGGGCAATAGCAAAAGAGCATGAGAAATGAATCCCTAGAATCTTTTCCTGGTGTTCACAGCATTATTTAAAATGCTTAATGTGATGTCATGTATGATTTATGCTGTGTAGATGGTTTTTACTGTGTTTGAAGCAGATAGGTATTAAGCATGTGATACATTATGTACTTTCAAATACAAAAACTGCTTAGTGATATGAAGAGATAAGGTGTTGTACTACTGATTGGATAGTCCAGAATAACTGTTTTCAGTGGCAAAGCTTATATTTGGACATTTTTATCCTAAAGAAATGTTCTGGAGTCTAATTTCCTTTTTCTACTTGTAGCTGTAGGGTTTGGTTCAATTCTTCTTTCTTTCATGTATACATATAATCTGTCCAGAAGGTATCCAGCAATTTACTATGAAAAATAGAGACATTTGTTGAAGACAATACGAGATACAAGAAACATTGTACACAGAGCAATGATGCTTCAGGCTCCTTCAAAGTAGGCACCTTGAGACCTCATACATTTCTCATCACTGTCAGCTGCCCCATCATATTTTCCTGAATCTCATCGACAGTATGAAATCTTCTTTTTCGAAGGTGATTTTAGTTTTGGGAAAAGCCAGAATTTGCAGAGCACCTAATCTGTAGGGCTGTAGGGTGACTGAGTTACTGAGGTGATTTGATGTTTCATTAAAAAAAACTGCATGAAATGTGATGCATGAGTGAGTGCATTGTCATGTTGAAATGCCAATCACTGGTTGCCCATGCTAGGGCCTTCTGAATCATCCCAATAATTTCCACAGAGGAATGTTCAAACTTAATGCAAAATTTGATGCAGATTCATGCGCTACTTGCTCAGTCATTTTGAATGCAAGGGCCACACAGTACGCATGCTCACTCAGCAGGCATCTACCACTCCCACTGACTAGTACAGTGAAGTCGTCATTGTTCACATATGTGCATTCCAGTCCACTCTTCTTGGCTGCCAGGTTAACACTGTTGTTGTGCAAACCATTATCATTATATTATGGCTGGACTTTTTCTGGACAGACCTTGTGTGTGTTTTCCTTTCCTTTTTCCTTCCTCCCTCCCTCCCTCCCTCTCTTCCTTCTTTCCTCCCTTTTTTCTTCCTTCCTTTTTCTTTTTTTCCCCTGTCTTTTAATTCTCTTCCAGGCATTTGTATGTATGTATAAAGTGGGTGGCACCACCAATGAATGAGAGTAACACTCGGACAAAAGGAGTTGGTTCCCATTTATAGCCATGACATCAACTCATTTCTAATTTTGAGTATCTTCAATGACTCTCACTTTGTCTTGAGCTTTCCCTTTTTACAAAAGTGTCTTAATGCATTTGTACTCACAGAGTACTTTGTTTCTTAGTTGAAATGAATATAAGATCAAGAATTTAAAGTGCTTTTGGGAATAACAGATAGAGTCAGCTGTCTTCCAATTTTTAACATGTAGGTGAAATCTGTGGTGATGTCATTGAAAACAATCCTAACAGGTAGAATGCAGAGCACTTACATGGCTCCTGAGTAATTTTTAGAAAGGGAAAACATTTAAATGAGAATCGCAGGTTTGCATTTGTAGATAGTGGCTTCAATCATGCTCTAGGCTTAAGTAGCAGGAAATAAGTTAGAGAAAGTAGAATGCCCCACCAAGAAGCAACTTCACACCTGATAGACTTCCAGGTCCTTAATATGGCTTCCCTAGAGTGGTTTTCAAGACCTTTAAGTATAAAAAGCTACAAAACTTATCTAAGCTTCTGTGTGACAGGTCCAGGTTCTCAGTCAGCCAAAGTTGAGGCTAAGGGCTACATTTAGGGCCTTCTGCAGAGTAACAGAGCTCCAGAACTGTGGGGAAACTTTGCCCTCAAGTCCCCCCGTCTGCCATGGATGAAAGTAAACACTACCAAGACATGATCTTCTTGGGGAGGAGAACAGTTTCTCAGAGGAAAAAGGCCAGGAGCCCCTTCCTCCAGGGGCTTTTATTGGGTTGTAATACACAGGAATACAGGGTGGCAAGGATCAAACAGTAGATAACATTTCAAAGAAATCTGAGGGCTTAGTCTGAGTCAGTGTCTGTCAGAAAAGGGGGTTGCAGAATCTTTGGGAGACATAGTCATTTCCTGCTTGGACCCTTAACATATGAATGAAAGCACTCTTAGCAAAGCAGGTTTCACAGGATTTTTAAGGAATTCGTATGCCAAATTTCTCCCTGGATACCGCTCTAGCAAGGCAAGGAGCTACACCACCTCCCCATCAGGTTTTCAGGTTTAAGTGGATTAGAGCCAGGAAGCGTTTTTCCCAGAGGACATGGGGACTTGGGCTATGTCACATAGCTGGGGGTCAAGGGTCCATTGCTCCCTTTTTGTCACAGCCCCCTGAGTCCTTCCATGTTGGCCTCCCAAGTGATCAAGTCTGGCTTAGGTTGCCCCTCTCTGTAAGGAGTTGTACCTGCCATCGATATCAACCTTGCTTTTGGGGGCAGGGGAGGAAGCTGAGGCAGCATTTGCTACCAGAGACAAGCTTTGTCTCCTGTGGCTGGAATTCTGGAGGTCGCTCGCTCATCCTTAGCCATGGCGGGCAGTTATAATTCCTGAAACCAGGCAGAACAGTTCCCAACACAGAACCTCGAATGTTTCTTAAGATAGTGTGACAGTTTTGATAAGGCTGGAAACTCAGTCACTGTTTTGATGCTTCTGGAAAGAAAACCTGTTTTGGCTTTTTGATGCTTTTAAAGTCCTGCTTTGTAATGATGTAATTCTTCTTAACAGGTTTAGTGCATCCTTTAAGTTTCCTCTTAGAGATTCAGATGAATGTTGTCATCTTTGTGTGAAACTGAGGATGTCATATTGAGAGTATTTCACATTCAGGTATGGGATTTGCACTCATCCTTATTGCATTTAGCATTTGGGTCAATGTTGTCCAAAATTTTGGACTCTCGGGGTCTAGAGAAAATTCAGTGGAAGGTGGCTGGCTTCATAACATAGTAGCTTTGTAATCTTGAATAAATTACCTAACTCTTCTTCTTTACCTTTAGAGTAAGAATAAGAGCAATAAGAGGGCTATTACCCACCTCATGGGTTGTTTTTTTAATAAGATACGTAAAGGGCTGTTCATAGTGTTTGGCATTTAGGATACACCAAGAAACAGTATCTACCCCCATTGTTAAACTTGTAGGTAGAATCACTGAAATTATACTATTAATATGTATTCTGCTCTTACTAGGAGAGTGGACACAAAACTACTTTATATATTTTTATTTCACTTATTGATATGTGAATATTCTATCCAATGCTCTCTGTCTTTGGCTTACTAATAAATCAGAAAGACCTGAATGGAAAACAAACTATGGTTACCCTCTCTTTCCCTTTCTTTTTCAGCAATAATGTTGGCTAACATTTAGAACAGCATTCAAAGGTCAACTGTATAATACTATATGTCAATTACATTTTAATTTTAAAAAGGGAGGCATTGAAAGGGTTTCAATATGTGCCAAAACTTTTGCTAAGGCATAGAGGATTGGAAGTACAGACTCACTAGGTTCAGGGGGCAGCTGTAGTCCAGGGTGGCTTAAGAAGAGAGAACATAGTAGTTTCATAGAATATTTACTCTGCATTGCATGAAAATGATGGAATAAGAGCTTTACTTCCTTATCTCATCTTTATTGCATAGGGTCTATAAATCTGCAAACATTGTCCTGAGAGAATCATCAGATTTATATATGTGATTTTTAATAATAATGTAAGTAATTTATATTAACTTTAGACAATTTCCCCCCAAATGAAACACTATTAATTCTCCACTTGCTTTTAGAATGATTAGAGTTAGAAATATAAATCTTGAATTTTTTTCAAATATATCTGCTTCAAGAAAGCAGTATGTGAAAATACTGTAGGTTTTTTCCTTTATATGTGAAAACTCCCATGAATTAAAATATGTTCCTCTTGTCATGTCTCAGAGATAGTATATCAGTTCTGAAAGCCCCTTCCAGAAACCTGAAACAGGCAGTCAGAATTGGGCAAGAAACTTATTCATTTGGGCTGGCTAGGACTTGGGAGGTAGTATGGTCTATTAAGTCCATGGTCAAAGGGTCTGGAAAGTTCTTTTAGGATTCTGGATGCTCTATTTCATGTTCCAGGGCTGCCTGTACTTGTTAAGCTGCATTTGGGTCCTTTGATGGTTGCTACTTTGAATTCCTTATGCTGAGGTGAAGGCTTAAATCAGGTGTCTTTTCTATGGATGCCTTAGGACTTGGTGCCTAGTTTCTTCTCTTTTTACCTATGAGTTTCTCCTTATCTCACAGCTTCACAGCCAATGTATTATGACCATTGGTTTGGGTGGGGTTCAGAGGGAACCTGAGTGCTCATCTAGTGCATTGAATGGCTCCAGCTCCCAGGTAGAGAGGCAGGCTGGGGCAAGGTGAAGTTGTAGAAACCAAAGCCCACACATAACCCTGCACATGTAAGTGCTGATGCATGTGGGTGCATGTGTATGTGACTGAGTAGAGCTTCTCTGTGCATCTGGTAGGTGTGGGACACCGCAACTCAGTGGAAAGTGTAAGTACCCAGTTATCACTGCTGATGAATATTTGATTTCTAGTAGGCAGTATAAGAGCCTTAGAAATCTTGGTGAAAGCCATTTTTGGGGAGAGTGACTAGCTGCAGATCTTCATGGGTGGCCAATGGGAATGTAAATGCTAATTGTTTTATATCTAGATCAGCTCAGAATTAGACCCTGAGCCTTCAGAGAGAGGTGGAGGAGAATAGTGGTGGGAAAAAGAAATCAGCAACTAACAATAAGATTTTCCTATGCATGAAATATTTCTCCATGATTTTATAGCCATCATAGCTGATCTTGACATAGTATTAAAGTTTCTGCAAAGAAGTCCTATACATTTTGAAGTTAAGTATATTTTTGTTTTATTGTGGCTGTTAATCTCATTTTCCTATATGTATATTTAAAGATTTTATTTTTTTAATTTTAGAGAGAGGGAGAAAGAAAGGAAGAGAAACATTGATGTGAGAGAGAAACATCGATTGCTTGCCTTTCACATGTGCCCCAACTGTGGACCTGGCCCTAAATCCAGGCCTGTGTCCTGACCAGGAATTCAACTGGTGGCCTTTTGCTTTGTGTGTGATGCCCCCAACTGATCCATGCTGGTCAGGGCATTCTTTTATATTTTCTATTTGGTTGTTAGAGCTGTGTTGTGGATTTTTGTAAGGTGGTCTTGAATTTAACTACCTTGTTCAAATTTGTTACTATTTTTTATTTTAAAATCTATTATGCATTGATATTATTCATTTTGATCTATTAGTTTGTTTATTTTTTGCATTCATGGTCATATTTTCTTTTTTTAGGAATGCCTGTGTACTCTATTATGTAACACGTATTCTATACCTCTTTTTTTTTAAAGATTTTATTTATTTATCTTTAGAGAGGAAGGGAAGGAGAGAAGGAGAGAAATATCAATGTATGGTTGCCTCTTATGAGTCCCCTGCTGGGAACTGGTCTGCAACCCAGGCATGTGCCCTGACTGGGAATCGAACCGCAATCGTGTGGTTCGCAGGCCCGAGCTCAATCCACTGAGCTACACCAGCCAGGTTCTATACTCTTTATGTTTTATTGTTTGTGCTAATACAGTTGTCCCCACTTTTTTCCCTTTGCCCACCTCTACCCAGCCACTGTCCCCCACCTCAGGCCATCACCACATCATTGTACACATCCATGGATCATTCATATATGTTCTTTGGCTAATTCCTTCACCCATTCCCCTCCTCCCTGTCCCTTCCAACATCTGTCAGTCTGTTCCATGTATCCATGCCTCTGTTTTTATTTTGTTTGATAGTTTATTTTTCTTTAGATTCCACATATAGTTAAGGTTGTGTGATACTTCTCTTTAACTGACTGGCTTATTTCACTTAGCATAATAATCTTCAGGTCCTTTCATGCTATTGCAAAAGGTAAGAGTTTCTTCTCTCTTATGGCCATGTAGTATTCCATTGTGTAAATGTACCACAGCTATTTTTTATCCACTCATCTACTGATGGCCACTTGGGCTGCTTTTAGCTCTTGACTATTGTAAATCATGCTACTATGACCATAGGGGTATGCATATTTTTTCAAATTGGTGTTTTAGATTTCTTAAGATATAGTCCCGGAAGTGGGGTTGCTGGGTCAAAAGGTAGGTCCATTTTTAATTTTTTGAGTTCTGATTTCTATTTATCTATTGATTGTGTTAATTTCTCTGTGTTGATAGTTGTACTTTCTGCTAATCCATTTTTTCTCTACTTCTTCAATCATTATGCTTCTGATTTATTTTTCTTATTGCATAGTGTTGGCTTGAAGTAGTGATAGCAGGTAACATTATCTGCCTAAAGTTTTTTCTGTTATGGTACTTGCTGTAGATTTTTGTCATTTTCAGTGGTCTGAAAATTTTAGCATGAACCACTGTTACACTTTCAAGTATTATTTCTGCATTTACTGAGATAATCATGTAATTTTAATGATTTAATATATTAGTGCAGTGGGTTACTTTAATAGACTTTCTAGTGTCAAACTATGCTTGAATTATTAGCATATTTATTCTCCAGACATATGAAGTATCTGGATGTTACAATAAATTATCTGATTATGACTTCTTTATTTCCTCCTTTAGCTCCTCCTTCTCTATTATTATTTTAATACTCTTGTTAGGTTTGATTGGTTAATGTTTGCTTTAAGATGTTTGCATATATATTCTCCCTGGCTGGTGTAGCTCAGTGGATTGAGCATGGGCCTGCAACCCATACGATTGCGGTTCAATTCCCAGTCAGGGCACATGCCTGGGCTGCAGGCCAGTTCCCAGCAGGGGATTCACGAGAGGGAACCGTATTTCTCTCCTTCTCTCCTTCCCTTCCCCTCTAAAGATAAATAAATAAAATCTTTTAAAAAAAGATGTTCACATATATATTGATTAGTGGAATTTTCTTGCATTGTCTTGATCAGGTTTTATAATTGAGATAGCATTGTTCTCTTCTATATGTTAGGCATCTTTCTTTTCTTTTCATGTACTTTAACAGCTTACATAAGGTAGGAATTTTCTTTTCATTGAAAGTAGAGCTCACTAGCAAAATGATCTGGGCCTGATCTTTTTTGTTGTAGAAATTTAAAAAAAATTATCATTATTGCAAATTTGATATTTTATACTTTTTAAATTTAAAGTTTCTATCTTATCTTAAACTATTTTGACATTTATTTCAATAGTGTTTGATAGTTATTCTTTTCTCATTTAGATTTTTTATTTGTAGTTTTTTGTATTCTTTTTAAAGATTTTATTTACTTATTTTTTAGAGAGAGGGGAAGGGAAGGAGAAAGAGAGGAGAGAAACATCATTGGTTGTCTCTTGCATGACACCAGCCAGGGGCCTGGCCCACAATCCAGGCTTGTGGACTGACCAAGATTCAAACCTGTGACCTTTCGGTTTGCTGTACAACACCTAACCTACTAGACCACACCAATCAGGGATATTTCTCTTTTCCTTCCTTCCTTCTTTCCCCTGCTCCTTCCTTCTTTCCTTCCTTTCTTCCTGAGGTAAAATTGACATATAACATTATATTTATTTCAGGTGTACACCATAATGATTCAATATTTGTGTATGCTATTAAATAATCACCACAATAAGTCTAGTTAACATTATCATAATATGTAGTTGCAACATTTATTTTCTTATGATTCAAAACTTTTAAGATCTCTCTCAGCAACCTTTAAATATACAATACAATGATATTAATTATAGTAACCTTGTGGTATATCTCCATGACTTACTTGTTTTGTAACTAGAAAATTGTACCTTTGGAAACCCTTCACTAATTATGCCCCCCCACCCCTCTTCTTTTTATTGTTGTTGTTAATGTACACTATTTTTAAAAATCTTATTCAGATTTGCCTGAGATGTTTCACTTGGAATCTTTTAAGAAACAGCTTTTGTTAATTTTTGTCTCTTTTTCTTCTTCCCTCTCCCTTCTCCCTCCTCCTCCTTCCTCTGTCTACCCTTTGTAAATATTCAGTGTTTTATTCACTAAATGATTTTGTTTTGCTCTCATCATTCTTACTCATTTCCTTTTATTATGTTTGGTTTTATTTCCAGATTCTTATATTGAATGTTTAACTTGTCTGCTTTTAGTATTTCTTATTTACTTAAAAATATACTTAAAGTTCTAATTTCCTTTAAGATTTTCTCCATCATGGTTGTTTCATGGTGTTATTTATTTTCCAGACATATTTTTGTTTGTTTTTAGCTAACCCTTTGTTATCAATCTCTGTTTATTACATATTACGGTCATAGAACATTTTCTGTATGGTATTGACCTTGTGGAATGTATTTTTTCTTGTGGCCTATGGCAAAACCAAATTTAGGGAATGTTCTAAAGCCCATTTATCTATTTTCATGCAGAAACTTATCTCAGTCTATGGGTTTCAATTTATGCATTGTGTTATTCTACTGTATTGTTTTGCTACTTTATTGTCTTCCTGATCCATCAGTTTCTGAAAATATGTGTTAATATCACAATCATGATTAGATTTATTCATTCTCTTTATATTTTTCCAACTACTAATTAGTATATTCTGAGGGAAACTTGTTAGGTGCTATACTCATATACATGATGGACTTATATTCTTAACCTATTGTTCCTTCTAATAATGTGTAACTTCTTTGTCCCTTATGACTTTTCCAAGAATTCAATTTGTTTTTGTCAAATATTAAGAGAGCTATGATAGCTGTCTTTTGGTTCATTTATAGTCTTATGTCTGGCTTCCTTTGAACAGTGTGATATTTTTGAGATTTCTCCAAGTTCTTGTTTGTATCAGTACTTAATTTTTTTTTAATTTTTTTATTTAATTCTTGTTCAAGTACAGTTTTCTGTCTTATATTCCCAGCCCTGCCTGCCCCCCACCCAGTGCTCCCCACCTCCCTCCCATTTCCGCCCCCCACCCTTAGTTATTGTCTATGTGTTCTTTATACTTGTTCCTGTGAGTCCATCCACTTTTCCCCTATGACTCTCTCCCCTCTCCCCTCTGGACCCTGTCAGCCTATTCTGTATTTGAGTGTCATTGGTCATATTTTGCTTGCTTGTTTGTTTTGTTGTTTAGATTCCTGTTAATGGTGATATCATATGGTATTTGTCTTTCACTGCCTGGCTTATTTCGCCCAGCATAGTGCTTTCCAGTTCCATCCACGATGTTGCAAAGGGTAGTAGTTCCTTCTTCCTTTCTGCAGCATAGAGTTCCATTGTACAAATGTACCATAGCTTTTTGATCCAGTCATTTACCGATGGGCATCTTTACACCAGTCAAAACGGCTATCATAAACAAAGAAACAAACAACAAGTGCTGGAGAGGTTGTGGGGAAAAGGGGACCCTAGTTCACTGTTGGTGGGATTGCAGACTGGTACAACCACTATGGAAAGCAGTATGGAATTTTCTAAGAAAACTAAAAATAAATGTGCCTTTTGACCCAGCAATTCCACTATTAGGAGTATATCCTAAGAACCCTGAAACACCAATCCAAAAGAACCTATGCACCCCGATGTTCATAGCAGCACAATTTACGATAGCCAAGAGTACTTTATGTTTTTTATTTCAGCATGGATATACCACACTTTATCTCTCAGAACATTGATGTAATTTTTAGTTTTGATTGTCTAGTGTAAATACAGCTGCCATAAAAAATTGTGTACACTGCCTTCTTTGGATGAAGTGGGAGAGGTCTCTGTAAATAGCTAGGAAAGGAATTGCTGAGTCATTGATCAGTGTATAAGAAAAGCCAAACTCTTTTATAAGTAGTCATATTCTTTTATGTTTCCATCAGTGATGTCTGAAAGTTCTAGTGACTCCACATTCTCAGGGTTTTTTAGTTACCGTTCTGGTAGGTAGGTCTTGTGGTTTTAATATGTACTTCATAGGTAATTAATGATGTCTAATTGAATATCTTCACAATGTTACTTGACTGACCATTTGTATCTTCTTGTGTGAAGATTCTATTTAATTATTTTGTTTATTTTTATTGTGCTGTCTATTTCTTTATTATTAATTATAGAATTTTAAAATATGTTTTGAGTGTAAGTTCATTTGTCATGTATGTGTATTTTCAATATTTTCTTTGTATCTGTGGCTTGCTTTTTCATTTTTTATGTCTTTTGAAGAGTAGAAGTTTTAATTTTGATGAGTCCAATCTATCAAATTTCCCCTAATTATTAGTGTGTTTGTGTGTAGGAATATCTTTGCTATTCCTAGTGACATAAAGGTATTTTCTTATATTTTTACATAGCTGTATTACAATTTTAGTTTTTATATTTAGGACCATGAAACACCTGGGATTACTTGTTCTGTATGTTTTGAAGCTCATTAATTATTATGGATTTATAGTTGTTCCAGTATCATTTGTTGAAAAAATTCTACTTTGTTGAATTATTTCGGTGCCTTCAGTGGCTATAAATTGCTCATGTATTTCTACACATACTTCTCAATTCTTTCTTGCATTGATTTATTAGTCCTTATGTCAGCACCTCATTTTCTTGATCATTATAGAATTTTTGTAAATTTTAAAGTCAGGTTTGATAAATGGTTCAACTTTGTTCTTTTTAATGATTGTTTTGACGACTAGAAGTCTCTTACATTTACATATAAGTTTTAGAATTAGCTGTTAATTGCAACAAAAATTCTGCTGCAATTTTGATTGGGATGGTGTTGAATTTATAGATGAACTTTGGGGCAAGTGAAAACTTAATGTTATTGGGACTTCCAGTTATTGGCATTTCCAGTTTTATGAACATTCAACATGAATATATCTCTTCATTAATGTAGGTCTTTATTTTATTCTTTAATATTTTGTGGGTTTTAGTTTATAGGCCTAGCACATTTTTATTATATTTATTTTTTGAGTATTTAATGTTTTATGATGCTGTCATAAATAGTATTTCAAATTACATTTCTAATTTTTCTTTGTTGGTCTATTAAAATGCAGTTGATTTATATGTAGTGACTATCATCTTGCCTTACTAAATGATGTTTTGAGACCCATTAGTGTGGGTGGGTGTGTGTATGTGTGTGAAGTAAAACTGTTTCTTTTTTTTCCCCAATGAATGTGTTTGGCTATGAAGGAAACCTTAAGAACAGTGTGAAAGGATCTCTTTTCTCCACATTTTGGCCAGCATTTATTATCTTTTTTCTTCTTGATAATAGCCATTGTGATTTTGATTTGTATTTTCCTGATGATTAGTGATGTTGAATACCTTTTCATGTATCATTTACATTTTAGGACTTTTTTTATTTCTGTAAAAAATGCCATTGATATTTTTATAGAGATTACATTGAACTTATAGAATATTTTAGATTGTGTGGACATTTTAACTATATTTATTTTTTCAATCTATGAGCACAGAATGTCTTTCTATTTATTTCTGTCTTTTTTAAGTTTTTTCATCAGTGTCTTATAGTTTTCAGTGTACAGATCTTTCATCTCCTTGGTTGAACTTATTCCTAAGTATTTTCTTTTATTTTTTATAACATTGTAAATGAAATTTTCTTAATTTATTTCTGATAGTTTATTGTTGGTGTATAGAAATGTACTTGATTTTTGTATGTTGACTTTGTATCATGCTACTTTACTTAATTCATTTATTAGTTCTACCAGATTTTTGGTAGAGCTTTTAGGATTTTCAGTGTTTTATCTGCAAATACAGACAATTTTACTTCTTTTTTTATTAGGATTTGGTGCTTTTTATTTCTTTTTCTTGCCTAATTGCTCAAGCTAAGACTTCCATTACTATGTTGAATAGAAGTGACCAGAGTAGGCATCCTGTTTTGTTTCTGATCTTAAAGGAAATTTTTCAGCTTTTCATCATTGAGTATAATGTTAGCTGTGTTCATCATATATGGATTTTAAAATGTTGAGATATGTTCCCTCTATACCCATTTTCTTGAGAAATTTTATCATGAAAGGATATTGAATTTTGCCAAATGTTTTTTCTACATTTATTGAGAGAGCATGTTTTTTATTCTTAATTTTTAATGTAATGAATCACATATTTATTGTTTTGTGGATATCGAATCATCCTTGCATCCCTAGAATAAATACCACTTCATCCTGGTTCATAATCAATTTGATGTACTGTTAAATTTGGTTTGCTGATATTTTTTAAGGAGCTTTGCATTTATATTCATCAGGGTATTGTTGTATTATTTTCTTTTCTTGTGGTGTCCTAGTCTAGCTTTGGTATGAGGGTAATGCTGGCCTCATTACATGAGTTTAGAAGTGTTCCCTTCTAAAGGTTTGAGAAGGATTGGTATTAATTCTTTAAATACAGTATTTGGTAGAATTCACCAGTGGAGCTATCTGATCCTAGACTTTATTTTTGTCAGTAGTTTTTTGATTAGTTGATTTAATTTTCTTAATAGGAATTGGTCTATTTCTTCATGATTAAGTTTTTTTAGATTGTATATTTTTAGGAATTTATCTATTTCTTCTAGGTTTGTTGCCATATAATTGTACATAGCAACCTGTTACCTTTTGATTTTGTGTGGTATTAGTTAAAATGTCCCCTCTTTCATTTCTGATTTCATTTATTTGAGTCCTTTTCTTTTTTTCTTGGAGAATCTAGCTAAAGTTTGTCTATTCTGCTTCATATCTAAAAACCAGATCTTAGTTTCAATGACTTTTTTGTCTTTGTTTAATTTATTTCTGCTTTGTTCTGTGTTACATCCTTTTTTTAATTAACGTAATGTTTAGCTTTTTTGTTTTTTCTAGTTTCTTGGAATGCAAATTTAGGCTGCTTATTTGAGATTTTTCTTTTTTCTATAAAGGATGTGGACAACAGTGTGGTGATTGCTAGGGGCAGGTATAAGGGGACTAATTGGTAATGGAAAAATATAATAAAGATTAAATGAAAAATTAATAAATTTTCATCTTAATTTGGCTGCATGGCTGCATCTCATAATTTTCATATGTTGTGTTTCTGTTTTCATTTATCTGAAGGTCTTTTTAAAAATATTTCTTTTGAATTCTTATTTGATCTTTTGGTTATTTAATAATATGTTGTTTAATTTCTACATAATTTCCAATTTTCTTCTTATAATTGATTTCTAGTTTCATATTATGAGGGTGGGAAAGGATGCTTAATATAATTTCAACCCTCTTAAATTTATTAAGACTAGCTAGCTTTGTGGCCTAATTCATGATCTGTCCTGGAGAATGCTCCATGTGTGCGCGAGTGTATTCTGATGCTGTTGAATGAAATCTGTAAATCTCCGGTGGGTTCATCTTATCTAAGGTGGAGTTTAAGTCCAGTGTTTCCTATTGATTTCTTTCTGGAAAATTTAAACAGTGTTTAAAAAGGTATATTTAAGTCTCTTAGTGTTACCATATTGCTGTGTATTTCTACTTAAATATTAAACATCTGTTAATATTTGCTTTATGTAACTATGTGGCCCCTATATTGGCTGCATAAATATTTCATATGTCATATCCTATTGATGAATTCAACCCTTTATCACTGTATAATGACATTCTTATAATCTTTGGCTTGAAGTCTGTTTTGTCTAATATAAGTGGAGCTATCCCAGCTTTCTTTTGGATGGAATATCTTTTTCTGTCCCTTCACTTTCAGTCTATGTGTATCTTTAAAGCTATAGTAAGATCCTTGAAGGTAGCATATAGTTGTAGTAGTGGGTGATGTTTTTTAATCTATTCAGTTACTCTATGTACCCTAATTGGAGAATTTAGTTTATTTACCTTTAAAGTAATTATTGATAGGTATGGACTTACAATTGCCATTTTGTTAATTCTTTTCTGGTTGTTTTATTATAATTTCTTTGTTCCTCCCCTGCTCTCCTCTGTGATTTGATGATTCTGTATCAGTATGCTGTGATTATTTTCTTTTTACTTTATTTTTTGTATCTAATACAAGTTTTTGCTTTGTGGTCACTATGAGACTTAGATAAAACATCTTTTATTTATAACAGTCTATGTTAAGCTAGTAAGAACTTAACTTCAGATCTATATAAATGCTGTGCATTTTTCACCTCTCCTGTATTTTGTTTTTGATGTTACAATTTATATCTTTTTACCTCTTGTGTTCCATGAGCAAATTATTATAGTTATAGCTACTTTTAATACATTTGTGTTTTAATCTCTATATTAAAGTTATAAATGAGTTACCCATTAACATTACAGCATTACAGTATTCTGACTTTATCTATAGATTTACTTTTATCAGTGAGTTTTATTCTTTCATATGTTTGCCTGTTACTAATTAGCATCTTTTCATTTCAACCTGAAGAACTCCCTTTACATTTCTCGTAAAGCTTGTGTAGTGGTGCTGAATTCCTTCAGCTTTTATTTGTCTGGAAAATTCTTTATCTTATCTTCAATTCTAAAAGAAAATTTTGCCAGGTAGTGTGGCCTTGGTTGGAACATACTGATCTGTATGATGGTATCTCATGAGTCCCCACATTATCTTCAGTCATTTTCACTTTTTTTTCATGCATTACTCTCTTTACATTGGTGTGCTCTTTGTAATCATTGTTTTGAAATCTGTATCAGGTAAATCTCTCATCTCAATTAAAATCTGTTTATGGAGATTTATCTTATTATTTTATTTGGAATACATTCTTATGTATCTTTATTTTACTTGACTTATATCTTATTATCTTTATTTTGTCTTTACTTTATGACTCCTTGTGCAGTCTCTATACATTCAATGAAACAGCCACCTCTCTTAGTCTTGACAGGGTAGTCTCACGCTGGAGGTGTACCTTATCAGTCAGCCTGGACTGAGTTCCTGGTTGTCTGTTAAACCTTGTGGTTGTACAAACTGCCTTATTTGATCTTAGTTACTCTCAGCGGTTGAGGGTGCCCAAGACCTGTCAGTTTCCCAAAGGGGAGGACCATATTCATCTCCTAGATGTAGGTTAATTTGAAGCTGGATTTTCACATTATGGCTGGGAAATTACGCAGTTAAGCTCCTTCCAGGGACAAACTAGGAGATGGGTGGTTTTGCCTGCTCCCTCTGTGCTACATTCAAATGTATAGTACTAAAAGGTGGGCATGTTCTTGTGCTTATTACAGATTACTAGTTTGTTTGAAACAGCCTGCTAAACTTGTGAATGCCAGTCTATTAACTGTCAGAACCAGGTGATTTGAGTTCTTTTCCTTGGGCAGCACCTGCAAAAGTTGGGGTATCAGACTTGTGAACAGGCTCCTTCTAGGAAGATATAAGCAGCTTGGGCTGGCTAGAGGGAGAAGGTAAAGGAGATACCTGCCAGCTTTTCTGGTTTCCAGGAAGGGCTGCCAGGTGGTTAGTTACTTATAAAATTATATTCTATTTCTAGCTTTATAATTTGGCAGCATAGATTTTTAGTTTTAATCATTCTTATTTTTTAATATAAGCTTCTTTTAAAGCTGCATGATTTTCTTTAAGGGCTTTAGTTAATTTCACAAAATTTTATATGTATGTGTTCATTATTATACAGTTCTAAATATTTTCTAATTTTTCTTATATTTCTTCTTTGGATTCATGGATTATTTAGAAGTGTATAACTTAATCTCCAAATAATTGTGTTGAAATTTCTAGTCCTTTTTAATTTATTTCCAATTTAAATTCTTTGTGGACATATATCATACAGATAACATATTCTGTATAATATTTTAAAAATTATTGAGAATTACCTTATGTTCCAATATGTGGTCTGTCCTATTGAATGTTCTTCAAAGTACTGACAAGAATGTATATTGTGTGCATGATGTATTTTGAACTTGGTGTTCTACATATATATCAAGTAAATTTTGGTTAATTTGTTGCTCAAATCTTATTTATCTGTTTTATTTTTTTATCACCTCCTGAGAGACAGGTTTAAAATTTTTAACTATATGTGTGAATATTTTCATTTCTTTCCTAATTTCTGTCAAGTTTTAGCTTAATGTATATTAAAATTCTTAGGTGCTTACATGTTTGGATTAATATTCTTTATGGATATAATAGCAGTCTAAATAAGACTCCTTTATTATTGTGAAATAACTCAGTTTATTTGGTAATATCCAGCGGTTTGAAGTACACTTTGTTTGATATTTATTTAGCCAACTCAGCTTTCTTAGATGTCACATTATATATTTTTCCATTTTCTTTTTAGCCTGTGCCTTTATATTTAAAATGTACCTTTTTTATAGAGCATATAATTAATTGTTTGCTTTCTTATCTAGTTTAGCAATCTATGCCACATAATTTCTTGATGTATTCTATGTATATTTAATGTAACTATTGATATTTGTGTTTAATTTTGCAATCTTGATACTTGGTTTCTACTTGTCTACTGTATTGTTGTTTCTCATTTTTTATTCATTTTGGTTAATTGAATATTTTAATATCTCATTTTGTCTTCCCTATTTTCTTTTATGTATATTTCTGTATTATTTTTAATAGTTGCTCTAGATATCACAATGGTCAGTTTTATCTCATTGCGGACTACCTTCAAATAATGTTATAAAACTGCATATTGCCAGGCACGCTGGAGCGCACGTGTAGTCCCAGCTACTCGGGAGGCTGAGGCTGGAGGATCGCTTGAGCCCAGGAGTTCTGGGTTGTAGTGCGCTATGCCAATCTGGTGTCCGCACTAAGTTCGGCACCAATATGATGACCTCCCGGGAGCGGGGGGGGGGGGGGGGGGGGGTGGCATCAGGTTGCCTAAGGAGGGGTGAACTGGCCCAGGTCCGAAACGGAGCAGGTCAAAACTCCCGTGCTGATCAGTAAAACTGCATATGAAATGAAGGAACCTTACATGAGCATACTTCTATTTCCATTTCTCTTTGCCATGGTGCTATCGATATCTCATATTTTTCTATGTATGTGTTATTAAACTGAGAATACACTATTATTGCTTTTGTACTAGTGAGCTGACTTAAAAATTCAAATAAGAAGTAGTATTTTATATTTATCCATATATTGTTTCAATCTTTTAATTTTTTCCTTTACATCTCAAGGTCCAATATCCAACATCTGAAATCGTCTTAGTACCATTCATCAGAGCTAAAATACTCCCCTTAAATTTTTTTAACAAAAAAAATTACAGACCTGCTGTAAATGATTTTTGTTTATCTGAAAATCTTTATTTTGCCTTCACTTTGAAATGAAAGATATTGAATGCTATATGTGCCAAATATAGAATATTAGTTAAGTTTTTATTTCTTTCAATGACCTAAATATGTCACTTCATTGTCTCCTGGCTTTCATCGTTTCTGCTGGTAGATCTGTTATCATTCTTAGTTTTTTCTCTGCCACCCCCATGTCTCCTTGTATGTGTGTATATAGATTATTTTACTAGTTTGTATTTCTTCATATTTGGTTTTTAAAGTGTCACTATAATTTTCAAAGCTGTGGTTTTATTTTTATCTATACTGGATTTGTCATTAATATTTTTTATTTATAAAATTTTTATCCTATTTTTTTCTGAAAATAGTTTTCCAATTTGTCTTCTCTCTCCTTTGAGGTTTCCAATCACAAGCATGTTCTTAATATTGCTCAGTTTTTTGAGCCTCTGCAATAATAAATTTATTTATTAAATTTAATAAATTAAATAAATTTATCTATTTAATTATCAGATAAAATTAATTAAATTTATCCGATTTCTATGTTTTATTTTTTTGAGGTGTTAGTAACAATTTCCCTTTTTTTTATTGTGGTTCAAGTACAGTTCTCTTCATTTATCTGCCACCACTTTCCCCCACCCGACTTACTCCCACCTCCCACCCTCAATCCTTCCCCCCTTTGGCTTTGTCTGTGAGTCAAATACATTGGCAATGCTTTCTCTTATTTCTCCTGTTATTTCCCTCCCCCATCCTCTCGTTAGTGTCAGTTTGTTCTTTATTTCAATGTCACTTGTTCTATTTTGCTTGCTTTTTTGTTTTGTTGATTGGGTTCCACTTATAGGCAAGATCATATGCTATTTGTCTTTACCATCTGGCTTATTTCACTTAGCATAATGCCATCCAGTTCCATCTGTGCTGTCGCTAAGGGTAGGAATTCTTTCTTTCTGCTGCATAGTATTCCATGGTGTAAATGTACCACAGTTTTTTTATCCACTTATTTACTGATGGGCACTTGGGTTGTTTCCAGCTCTTGGCTATTATAAATTGTGCTGCTATGAACATTGGTGTGCAGAGGTTGTTTTGAATTGGCGTTTCAGGGATGAGTTCTGTGTTTTACTTTGGAGGATTTTGTTGTCCTCACTTCAAGCTTATTGATTCTCTCTTATGGCCAATCTTGTTAATCCTATCCATTAAAAATTTCATTTCAGATACTGTATTTTTTATTTTAGTATTTCCATGTTTTCTGTTTCTACAACTTCTGTCTTTCCTGAAGTTCCTCTGTAGTCATCCTTTAGGCCAGCAAATTTCAACCAGTAGACCATGGCATACTGTTGTGCCACAGAATTTTTAAAACATGTGATAACTGACTATTTGGTCAGGAACACTGACTCTCCTCCCCTTAAACTGTCAAATAAAAATATGACAACAGTTGACACTGTAGTAGTCATCTCAAATGGCTACTGTAGTGAATTGATCAAACTTATACCTATTTTTTCAGATCAGCAAAAATAACGTATTTTTTGGTGTACCACAGAATTTTTAAATAGTAGTTTGTGTGTGCCATGAGATAAAAAAAAGTTGAAAATTGCTGCTTTAGATTCAAATTCTCTCATAGCTTTTCTAACATGTACTATGGTATTTTAGATTTTGTTTGCTGATTTCAACATTAAAAATTGTTTCTGTTGACTGAATTTTCTTGATGACGTGTCCCATTTTCTTATTTATTTTTATACTTAGTGAATTTTTATTGCATGCTAACATTGTGGATGATATGTTGTACATACAAGTACTCTGGATTGTTTACTTCCTTTGAATATTTGTGTTACATTATAGCAGCCAAGTATGCTTTGTAATAATCATTATACTCATGGAGGCTTGGTATTAGACTTTGTTAGGGGGAGTTTATTTTAGTTTTGCTTTTAGTCCCATGAGAAATAGTCCTTCAGCATAGTGTTCTCTTCTAAGTTGTGGCTCTTCTGTGGTGTCATAAGAAAGCTCAATTTTTTCCCAAGCCCCACCTAAATAGGCAAGACTTGAACTGCAAATTTTGTTTCCTCTGAGATCAGCAGCTGCTGAAATCTGTATTTGGTTCATTCTGTCTTCCATTGGTTGGTTTTTCCTATGTTCTTTGGAGTCTTGCCCCACACATGCATGTGTGCACAATTACTAAATAATCAGCCAAGAATTTATTTGCAGATTATAGATTTTGTGTTTCTCTTCTATAGATTTATTCTTTCTTGCACCTCCACCCACCCTGGACACTTTTTACAGTGCTCTGGCAGCCTCAGACTGTCCTCTACTTCCTCAGACCAAAAAGACTGGATTTCTGCTTGAATTCTACTTCTACTGCCTGAGGGGAAAGTGTATAACGGTAGATCTTATAGAGAGTGGTTTCTTTCTTCCGAAGTTTAGCTCTCCTTTTTGTTTACTTTCTCTTCAGTACTTTCAAAGAGTTGTTTCTATATTTTGTGTTGAGTTTCTATTTATTTTCAGTAGGAGAAATAATTCGATAAAAGATTCTGTAGCATTATCAGAAGTCAGAACTCCTCTAATATATTGATTGGTGAGTTTAAGCTATTTGTAATGATGTTAAGAAATGTTATATCAAAACTTGTTTCTGCTGTCTTATCTAGGTTTCATATTAATAGGTTTTCTTTTTATTATTTTTCCTTCTTTTAAAATTTCCTTTGAAAATATAATTTTTGTTGTTTTTTAAAAGATATTCATTCAATTTTTATTTTTAGGTGATTCTCCCTAACTTATTAAGATACACTCCTTTTTTTGTTTTTCTCTATAAATATCTTAATTTGTTATCCATATTTCTTCCTATCAAGAAAAGTACAACAGTGTACCTGTCTTTCCCAAGCCCTGTCATTTTGGTATTTTTGGATTTCACTTCTTTGTCATCAAAGATTTTTTTCTTTAGGTTTCAGCCTGAGAAGGGGATGCAGCAGCCTCTTAATATAATTATTTTTTAATAAAATATAATTCCAGTAGATACAGGGCTATTTTTTAAATATAAAAATGAGAGTCTAATAAAGAAACAATTTCTGAAGGAAGACTAGTATAGAATTGGTTTATTCTTGTAGTCTGTGATTTCTTTTGGAACACATACCACAGGGAAACAAAACAGAATTTTCATTTGGAATTTAAGGTAAGTTTTCTTAACTCCTAACCTATTACTTGTTTATTATATTTTTGCTTTGAATGCCTCAGGTACTGAGTAAAAATCCACTATTAATAAATAATATTGGGCTATTCCATAGAACACAGGTGGCAAACACAAGGCCCATGGGCTGAATCTGGCCCTCCACCTTGTTTCTATCCAATGGTAGTGCCCCTAGTTAAGAGCCCCTTGCCTCTAGTTAAGGAGAAGTTACATTTATAGTCTTAAAATTGCATTTGGTCCTTTGAAGGTAACCTTGAGGTTGATGTGGCCCCCAGTGGAAATGAATTTGACACCCCTGCTCTAGAGCTAAGTTAAGAATAGGCTCATCACTGGGCCTTTGACAGTAGGAGGAGGTAGATAAGTAACAGTCCCAGAGAAGCCTTAAAGAGGTAACTGAGAATACCATTTGAAGCTGCCTGGACTTATGGTCCTGATAGGTCCATTTACTCAGGGGGAACAAACACATTTCTGGTTATCCATAAATGAAGGAGATAAGCATGAAGAAAGTGAATGGGACAGGGAGAAAAAGCTAAATTGTTGAGTGGAACAATTATTCCATGATCTTGGTATTTAAAGAGGAGAGAAAATTGATACATTTGAGGAAGGTTATAAAGAGACTACTACCCATTTCACTTTATCTCCTCACTCATACTTCTGCTTGGTTTGAGGTTACCTGAGGGATAAGTTAGGGAATAGAAACTTGGCATGCTCTAGACTTTGTGCCCATCAGTCTTCTAGCTATGGCAGTGGATAAGTTTAATCCTTTGGGAGAATGTTAGCCAACATTTTTGCAGCAGATATAAAGCCTTGTTCTCTAATCATATTAAACAGCAAAACCCTTTATCCCCTAGCTCCTTGCTTCATTAGTATTTTTATTTTGTTTGCGACTTGAGTGTTGTCAATCCTTTAAAATCCAACTTTAAATTTTGGAACCAAAGTCAGTTTGTATGATGATAAAAATGATAGCAGTATTTTAGAGCACTAAAACCAGTTAAGACGGACTATTAATACATGCAATATTTTGGATAGGTCTAAAGGACATTATGCTGAGTGGGAAAAAAAAGCCCATCTTAGGAGGTTACATGGTGTATAATTGTGTTTATATAACATTCTTTAAATGACAGAATTCAGAATTAGAGATGGAGAACACATTAGTGGTGGCCAGGGGACAAGGATGGGATGCATAGGGTAGCAGGAGAGGGTTCTTTGGTGGAGATAGAATTCTGCTTCTCGGGTGTAATGGTGGTTATATAAATGCATATAGGGAGAAAACTGCACACACACACAAGTGTGTGCTAAAGCTGATAAACTCTGACTGAGGCCTATGATCTGTAGGAGCACTGCACCAATGTAGTTGATACTATACTATAGATGTGTAAGGTGTTACCATTTGCAGGAAGCTGGGCTAATGGTACACAGGTCTCTCAGTACTACTTTTGTAATTTTCTGTTAGTTTATAATTATTTCAAAACAAAAAGTTTAAAACATGTGCAAACATCATCACTTAATCTGTGTGCCTCCTCATTTAGAAGCTAGTAAGTGGGGGGATGAGTTAGAACTTAAACCAAGCATGCTGTAAGAGCCTTTCCAGTAACATATTTTGTCCCTGCTGAAGTCATCACACAAATAATTTTGAAAACCAAGAAAATATTCCAGTAAATAGTGATTTTTTTAAAGTCCATTTATCTCTTCCTGAGGATTTTTTAAAACTAAAGAAAATTTAATTTCTACCTTTACTGGATGAGATTATTGGCTGCCTTGTTTCCTGGTTTAAAATCTAAGGCTTATGAAACACAAACTTATTTGTGATTATAAAAATATATCTTCATTTACTGTTGGATCTAATAAAATCAAGATGCTTTTGGAAAACAAACGATTGTTTTAGGGGAAGAAGTATGGATTGAGGCACAGTTAATGGTTTTCGCAATTATTATTCACTGTACAGGCATTAACTAGTCTTCACTCATTAGTTGAACTATATACAAGCCCCTAAATATTCAAAACATGAACTAATTTTTCTTTATTATTGAAATTACTGCATGCAAATCTAGTAGCATTTGATAGCTAATCTCCCTATATGCCAGAGTAATTATAGAAAAGTAAATAACCTCAAGTATTTTTTGACCTATAGAAATGATTTAATATTTTTCAAAACTGGTATTCAACTCATTCAAAAGCAGAAAAGTTTCTTAGAATTGAGGAAAGATATGACTTTAAGAATGATTAGGAACATGTTTCCTTTCTAGCAATTGCTGTAGTTTTTTTTCCTAAACAAATACCTTTTTTTTTACTGTTCAAGTACAATTATCTTGATTTTCCCCCACCAACCTCCCATCCCATCCCCCCCTGCCTCCTACCCTCGAACCTACTCCCTTTGGCTTGTTCCATGGGCCCTTTATATATGTTCCTTGATGACTCTTCTCCTATTTTTCTCCATTATCTCTCTCCCCACATCAGGTTACTGTCAGTTTGTTCTTTATTTCAGTGTCTCTGGTTCTGTTTTGCTTGCTTGTTTGTTTTGTTGATTAGATTCCACTTATAGATGAGACCATATGGTATTTGTCTTTCACTGCCTGGCTTATTTCACGTAGCATAATACTCTCTGGTTCCATCCAGGCTGTTGGTTCCTTCTTTCTTTCTGCTGCATAGTATTCCATTGTTTAAGTATACCATAGTTTTTTTACCAACTTGCACCATATACAAAAATAAATTCAAGGTGAATAAAAGACTTAAATATAGGTTGTAAAACCATAGAAGTCCTAGAGGAGAACACAGGCAGGGAAATCACAGATATTCCATGCAACAATATTTTCACCAATATATCACCTACAACAAGGACATAAAGGAAAGAATAAACAAATGGGGCCTCATCAAAATAAAAAAACTTGTGCATGGCTAAAGAAAACAGCAATAAAATGAAAAGGGAACCAATTGGTATTGTTCTTGAGTACTTTCTTCATTTGAGAAGGAGAAAACAAATCTCTGCTTCTTTTCCCTCCCTTGCAGCATGGAGTGTGTGTGTTCCTTTGCAGAACCCCAAATCAGAACTGTGAACCAGAAGCCACCATATAAACATGAAGGGATTTGTGTGGCTTGCTGACCATTCCATAGATTGCATTCTTTCATCAACTCTTCTCGATATTGATGCCCCCATGTGATGCTAGAGGCCACCAAACTTTTCCATGAGATTTTACATGGAGGACCTGAGCCACCATGTTGACTTTTTATCCCTGGGACTTTTGAAAAATTCTTTACAAGGTTTGTGATATTTGCCCCATTCTGTGTACAGGTTCTAGTATAAGTCATTATGCAATTTCTTCACAAGTTATGAGGCAGTAATCAACTTAGATGAGGTCTTTGCTTTGTATCTAGAAATGTTGATATCAGGCCTCAAAGTGCCAAAGCAATTCTTGCTTTTTAAAACTATGGAGTTGTTTTTGAGGCTTTTTTACTGGTGTATGAGCTGGAAGCTATGAATTTTTACCTGAAAGGTTAAAACTGTGAGGAGAGTGTCTCAGTATATGTGACTCATGTTCCCTCTAGAGTGGGATCGTTAGAAGACATTCTGTTTGAAGTAAATATATCCTTAGTGAAGTGTGCACAAGAGTTGACATGTGCTACTTGCCATTTTCAGCCTGTTATAATTTTGTAAAAAGTACAGTGTTGATTGAAATGTTCTATTTTTTATCTTCTTGTTAAGATGGTTTGGGTTTTATTTTTAGCCTTGAAAAATATGAAATGAAAAAACAAGTATTTATTTTTGTGAGTTTTTATTTATATTAAAAGTGTAATATTTTAAATTTTCAAAAGATGCCTCATTATAATATACTTTGTTTAAATTTTAGTTAGTAATTTGTCTGTTTTATAACCACTGAGGGGTTTTTTTGCATTTTTTAATTGTTGTTCAAGTACAGTTGTCTCTCCATTTTCCCACTAGTACTTTCCTCCATCCCATCCAACCCCACCTCCCACCCTCAATCCTTCCCCACTTTGGTTTTGTCCATGGGTTCTTTATACATGTTCTTTGATGACCCTTCCCCTTCTTTCCCCTGTTATCCCCCTCCCCTCTCCCTTCTGGCTACTGACAGTTTGTTTTTTATTTTGATGTCTCTGGTCGTATTTGCTTGCTTGTTTGTTTTGTTAATTAGGTTCCACTTATAGGTGAGATCATATGTTATTTCTCTTTCACCCCCTGGCTTATTTCACTTAGCATAATACTCTCCAGTTCCATCCATGCTGTTGCAAAGAGTAGGGGCTCTTTATTTCTTTCTCCTGTGTAGTATTCCATTGTGTGCATGTACCACAAATTTTTCATCCATTCATTCACTGATTGGCACTTAGGTTGCTTCCAGCACTTGGCTATTGTGAATCGTGCTGCTGTGAACATTGGGGTGCGTGGGTTCTTTGGAATTGGTGTTTCAGAATTCTTAGGGTATAACCCCAGCAGTGGAATGGCCAGGTGAAAAGGCAGTTCTATTTTTAGTTTTTTGAGGAAATTTCATACTGTTTTCTGTAGTGGTTATTCCAAGCACCAATATTTTCACTGATATGCCCCCTAGGTCAAGGAACATAAAGGAAATAATAAACAAATAGGACCTCATCAAATTAAAAAGCTTCTGCATGGCTAAAGAAGACATCAGCAAAATGAAAAGGGAACCAACTATATGGGAAAAATATTTGCCAATGACACCTTGGACAGGGATTTGATCTACAAAATATATAAGGAACTCACACAACTCCACTCCAGGAAGACAAACAATCCAATTAACAAATGGTCTAAGGACGTGAATAGACACTTCTCCAAGGAGGACATACAGAGGGCCCAGAGACATTTGAAAGGATGCTCAGCATCACTAGTCATCAGAGAGATGCAAATTAAAGCCACAATGTGTACCACTTCACTCCAGTCAGAATGGCCACCATAAATCAATGCTGGTGAGGTTGTAGAGAAAAGGGAACCCTCGTGTACCGTTGGTGGGAATTCACACTGGTGCAGCCACTGTATAACTGCTGAGTTTTGCATTTTGTTATTTATGTTGTGACTTGGTATTCTGCAGAATTTCTGATATTTTGCTGGTTACCATAGGAATTAGGGCTTTGGGGGGGTCTATATTTCCAATTATATATTATTGATATTTGCTTGGCTTTGAAGATAGATTCCAGGTCAAGATTTGACAAGTTTGCCAAATGCTATTTATGTAGGCATTGCCACTCATATGTGGTTTACCACAAACAAAAAAACGGGGCTTTGTAAAATGGGCTAATGAAGCATTATTTGTAAATGTGACTCACTGCTGGATACACTGAAGTGAAAATTTAGGTGAAAACCAGTGATACCAAAAGGTTCCTTAGTGACCCACTCATTTCTTCTGAGTCCTCTCCTCCTTTAATTTCCCCGATCTGCTTCTCTCCCCCTTTGCCCTCATTTTCTATTAATGTACAGAGTGTTGTTTGAATGTTTTCTCTGCCACATCCTTTTCCTTCCTCTTCCTTCTTTGCCTTGCCAAATGTGGATGTTCTTTATGTTTCTACCCTTTCCTCCTCAACCCTGGTTCTGGAGTGACTGTGAGCATCTGCAGGCCTAGTGGAATTGGGCTAATGCACTTTGTTTTTATTCCTAGGCAGGGCAGAAAGTACCACAAAAGCTTCATTTTCAGTAGCCGATGAGGCCCCAAATCAGCCTGTCTCCTTCCCTTAGGCCAGGTGTTGAGAGTGAGAGGGTACTTTTCTGAGTGCCATGTAGTGCCACGTTTGGTAGCCCCCAAGTCACATGGCCTACCTTGTGTTTGTGAATACCCATAATGGGTAAAAATTTCTATTTTGTGCAAAAGTCTTTATAGTCACCCCAATTATTTTCAAAGCTTAGCCCAAACAACCAGAAAGCAGAGACAGAAGGAACCAAATGAAATCAAAAAGCAAAGAAATGCTACAACCACATCGGAAAACAATTTGGTAGTTTCTCAAAAACTTTAAATATAGAGTTACCATACGAACCAATACTTCTCTTAGGTATATACTCAAAAGACTGAAAATATATGTTCACACAAATACCAGTATACAAATGTTCATAACGACATTGTTCATAATAGCTAAAACGTGGAAATCCCCCAAATGTCCATCAACTTATGAGTAGATAAACAAAGGGTTGGGTATTCATTCATGGAATTTTACTTAGCTGTGAGAAGGAATGAAGTTCTGACACATGCTACAAGGATGAACCTTGAAGAACCTGTGCCTGCTCAAGGAAACCAGTCACAAAGTACACTTACTGATTCAATTTCTGTGAAATGTCTATAATAGGCAAGTGCATAGAAACATAGTAAATTAGTGGTTGCCATGGATTGTGACAGAACAGAGAGTGACTTCCAATGGGTATGGTGTTTCTTTCTGGGATGATAAAAATCTCTGGAATTAGATAATGGTGATAGTTGCACAACTCTGTCAGTATATGACATTTATTGATTTGTGCACTTTAAAAGGGTAAAGTTTTATGGTATCTGAATTTTATGTCAATAAAGTTGTTATTAAAAATAAAAACAAAGATGAAAGAATTTAAAGGTAAAGGAGAAAGGGCTGGAATGTTTCATTGAACCAAGGTAGGCTCTTTGACTACCTTTTGACAAGGTTAGGCTAGTTAAAGGACTTATGCAGATGAGGAAACCAAGGCTCAGAGAGGTTAAAGTAACCCTACTTAGCATCCTGCTAAGGGTTTGGTGGGGATGGAGTAAGAATCCATTCTTCTAAAAGCATACTTATTCCAGTAAGTTTCTTTCCTCCTCAGAAGAGCATGCATCTCCTTTTGGATATATGTTTTTTGAACATATCACTATATGAAGCCTGATTACTGAATTAGTTTGAAGTCTGAACTTGCTCAGCATAAAGTCCCACCTATTGCCTGCTTTCTGATTCCTTGGAGGGTGCTGTAGATGTGTGTGCCAGCCTTGTTTGGGCTCTCCTCACTGTTCCTGTGTTTTCTGTCCTCACTAGAAACAGAGTGGTGGTTGCTCATCTCTATGAGCAGAGAGAAATTGGGACTTAGGCTTTGGGGTGATTTTATTTTCTTAAATGCACCGTGTGAAAGAAAACACCCATAAAATTCAGGAGAGGATTTTACTTAAGCTATTACAAAAGGGGAATGTTCATTGGTATGGTCTGTCTCAAAGAGGAGGGAAAACGTTTGGGTTTCGTGAAAGAAAGGAGCCAGTGAATAAGGGTGGCAGTGGGTCTTATCTGCAAACAGGAGAAAGTGCAGTAGTCCCTTGCAGTTAGCTACTGTTTTAACCGTATCTTCTCCAACATCAATAATACATTGAAATTATGCACATTCCTCTGGCATTATAAAGATGGAAGCAATCTAAAATGTCACTCAAGGGAATGCATTGTCCCCTCTTTACACAGTTGAAGAGAAACTCATTTACCTGGCCATGGTCAGTTTTAAGGGAAAATAAAAGAAAACGTATGGAAAGTTAAAGAAAGGGAAGGACTGGCTTGTGTGAACAAGTTCAGTAGGTAAATGAGTATCATTGTAAAGTGGCTTTTAAGCCAGCCAGAACTCCTTCCAGCTAAAAAGGCACAAACTCAGCAGAAGAGGAACTTTGGAGGATGTGATGGAACAAATTTTTCTAAGAGCTGATAGATTTATTTTTGAACATAAGAAATTGTAAAAAAATAAAATCTTATCTTTGGTGTTGTTAAGACTGAATTTGTTCTGGCACAGACTAGCTCAATAACAAATTAGTCTTTCTTTTTAAAAAATATTTTATTTATTTATTTTTAGAGAGAGGGGAAGGGAAGGAGAAAGAGCAGGAGAGAAACATCAATGTGTGGTTGCCTCTCATGTGTCCCCTGCTGGAGACTTGGCCTGCAACCCAGGCATGTGCCCTGACTGGGAATTGAACCAGCAACTCTTTGCTTCACAGGCCCGTGCTCAATCCACTGAGCCACACTAGCCAGGGCAAATTAGTCTTTCTTAGTGTTCCTCCCCACTCCCACCCCCCACTGACCCAAGCCTAATTTCCATGATTTTGCCATATGGAAGCTCTGACTTTTATAAAGAGCTTGCTCTATTGAGCAATCTTGGTGCATTTTTCAAATGTTTCTTGACATTAACAGCTCTATTTCTCAATTAGCAAAGGGAATAAAGTTGATTAAACATATCCATAGGGTGACAGTTTACATCTGATTAGCCAGCTCTAAGGTAAACATTAAAAGGTCAGGGTAAATAACTTTTACTTCTTTTGTTTATGGGAAGACCAGTCAGGAGGTCCTAGTTTCCTCACTCCCCTGGTTGAAAAGCCCAACTTTAAAATGATGGATTTAAACTGATTTTGAGTAATATAATCTGTTGAATTTAAAGCTTACTTTGTTGACATTTTATTTGTGGCATTTTTCTAACCATATTCTGATACCCATCTGTTTTTCTGAAAACTACAATTAGCTAATTATAGACCAAAAAAGAACATATGTATAGACTTGTAACATGTTCTAGTAACCTATTCATGGCTTTGTTCTTAGAGCTGGAAGGTCTCCAACTTTTTTGTTTTCAGACTAAAAATAGGCAAACAGAGAGAGAAAGTGAAGAAGTTACTTCTATTTCTTCTATTATGAAAATGAATAGTTCATCCTTATTTTATGCACGTAGGTATCAGAATAGCTACATTACTGTCTTGTGTATGAGGAGGATTCAAAATAGTAAATTTATAGTGGTAATTTTTCAGGAAGTGGTTTAAGTGGTCTTATGGTACTTTGTTAACTGGGTTTGGAAAACCTGGAGTGAATGAACTTTATGTTTCTTTTTTGTGGTCAGTAGAATTTAATTAAAATGGAAGCTCTTTTAGACATGTGTCCCTGCTCTATAAATCCATTCATATGAACATATTTTTGTATTCTTTGTCCATTTTATTCATTCTTTTAAACAATGGGAATATATTGTTCATAATATTTTAATTATAAAAGTGTACAAAAACTTTTAAGTTTGATGTAGTCCTATTTGTTTATTTTTTCTTTTGTTTCCATTGCCTGGGGAGATATATCCATTAAAAAATTGCAATGAGTAATGTCCAAGACTTTGCTGCCTATGTTTTCTTCTAGGATTTTCATGGTTTTGGGTCTAACATTTAAGTCTTTGATCCATTTTGATTTATTCTTGTGTGTGGTATAAGAAAGTGGTCTACTTTCATTTTTCTGCATGTATCTGTCCAAGTTTCCCAACACCATTTATTTAATAAACTATCTTCAGCCCATTGTATGTGCTTACTTCCTCTGTCGAATATTAACTGGCTATAAAGGTGTGGGTTTATTTCTGGGCTCTCTGTTCTGTTCGATTTATCTGTCTGTCCATTTCTATGCCAGTACCAGGCTGTTTTGATTAATATGGCCTTGTAGTATAGTCTCATATTAGGTAGCGTGATTCCTCCAACTTTGTTCCTCTTTCTCAGGATCATTGTTGCTATGTGGGACCTTTTGTGGTTCCATATAAATTTTTAAAATATTTTTTCTGATTCTGTGAAATATGTCATTGGAATCTTGATAGGAATTGTGTTAAATCTATAAATTGCTTTGGGTGTTACGGACATTTTATTGATGCTAATTCTTCCTGTCCATGAATACAGTATGTGCTTCCATTTATTTGTATCGTCTTCAATTTCTTTCTTCACTGTCTTATAATTTTCTGTGTATAGGTCTCTTGCATCCTTAGGTTTATTTTACCTTTTTTGAAGTAATTGTAAATGGGATTGTTTTTTTAATTCTCTTTTTTGTTCATTTATTATTGACACATAAAAATGCAACTTATTTCTGGTTATTGATTTTGTATCCTGCTACTTTGCTGAATTCATCTAAAAGTTCTAATATTTTGGGTGAAATCTTTGGGGTTCTCTGTGTATAGTATCATGTATATGCAAATAAAGACAGTTTTACCACTTCCTTTTCAATCTGGATGCCTTTTATTTCTTCTTATTGTCTGATCACTGTGGCTAGGACTTCCAGTGCTATGTTGAACAAGAGAGGTGAAAGCAGATATCCCTGTCTTGTTCCTAATCTTAAGGGTAATACTTGTAGTTTTTGCCCATTTAGTATGATGCTGGCAGTGGGTTTGTCATATGTGGCCTTTATTATATTTAGGTATGTTTCCTCTATTCCCACTTTGCTGAGAGGTTTTATCATAAATGGTGGTAGATTTTCTCAAATGCTTTTTCTGCATTTATTGATATGATCATGTGGTTTTTATCCTTCATTTTGTTTATGTGGTTAATCACATTTATTGAAAATAAACCTATTTAGGGCAAAGGACTTGAACAGACACTTCACCAAGGAGGACATACAGAGGATCCAGAGACACATGAAAACATGCTCGATATCACTAGCTATCAGAGACATGCAAATTAAAACCACCATGAGATACCACTTAACACCAGTCAGAATGGCTACCATAAACAAAGAAACAAACAACAAGTATTGGAGAGGTTGTGGGGAAAAGGGGACTCTAGTTCACTGTTGGTGGTATTGCAGACTGGTACAACCATTATGGAAAACAGTATGGAATTTTCTAACAAAACTAAAAATGGATGTGCCTTTTGACCCAGCAATTCCACGGTTAGAAGTATATCCTAAGAACCCTGAAGCACCAGTCCAAAAGAACCTATGCACCCCTATGTTCATAGCAGCACAATTTACAATAGCCAAGAGTTGGAAGCAACCTAGGTGCCCATGAGTAAATGAATGGATCAAAAACTATGGTACATTTACACAATGTAATTCTATGCTGCAGAAAGGAAGAAGGAGCTCCTACCCTTTGCAGCATCATGGATGGAACTGAAAAGCATTATGCTGAGTGAAATAAGCCAGGCAGTGAAAGACAAATACCATATGATATCACTGTTAACAGGAATCTAAACAACAAAACAAACACGCAAGCAAAATGTAACCAAAGACACTGAAATACAGAATGGGCTAACAGGGTCCAGAGGGGAGAGGGGAGAGAATCACAGGGAAAAAGGGGAAGGACTCAAGTATAAAGTATAACAAGTATACTTTATGAACAAGTATAAAGGACACATGGACAATAACTAAGGTGGGGGGGCAGAAATGGGAAGGAGGTAGGGAGCACTGGGGGGGCGGGGCTGGGAATAAAAGACAGAAAACTGTACTTGAACAAGAATTAAATTAAAAATAAATAAATGAATAAATAAATACAACCAATAAAAAATGAAAACAATAAAATATACCCATTTATTGAATTATGTACCAACCTTGCATTTCCAGAATAAATTCAGCTGGATCATGGTGTATGATCTTTTTGATGCATTGCTGTATGCAGTTTGCCAATATTTTGTTGAGGATTTTAGCATCTGTGTTCATCAGGGATATTGGCCTGTAATTTTTTGTGGTGTCTTTTATATGGTTTGGAATTACGATAATGTAGGCTTTGTGAAAGGAGTTTGGGAGCCTTTCCTCCTGTTGAATTTTATGAAATCATTTAAGAAAGAGAGGTATTAGTTCTTCTCAGAATGTTTGGTAAAATTCATCCAGGAAGCTAACCGATTGTGGGCTTTTGTTTGTTGGGAGTTTTTTTATTACTGCTTCAATTTTACTAGGTGAAAACCTTCTTCATTTGGATTATGGAAATTACCCTTGAAATTTTCTAGTTTTTCTGTAATTTTGAAAATAATCTATCTAGAATTAAATTGGGTAAATTAAGTACCCCAAATTATTATTTCTAGATGCTTAACTTACTACTCCAGACTCATAATTTTAGAGTACATTGCTCTCCCACTTTCATCATATGTAAAGTTCCCACAGGTCTTTAGGTCTAATTCCCTTCTCCTTCTCTGTTCCAAAGATCCATTACCATGCTTCCAAGTCAGAGATACAAAACTATAGTCATAAGCAGTGTTAGCTTTCCCTCACAGAGTAAGGTAGAGTTTTTAAAGAGCATTGAGAATGATTCCTAAGACTACACGAGGTGACCCCTGAATGACAGTAAAGATGTAGTACCAGTGAGCCAAGTGAGGGTCAGGTGGGGTTGTTCAAAAGTGCTTTCTAGGCAGAGACTTTAGTGTGAATTCTGTCAGAGGTGAGGACTAACTAGTTGTGTGTATATTTGTGTTATGAAATAGGAGGCAAATGTCATGAAAAATCAGGTCATAGACATGGTCAGGTACTAATGTCTGGGGTTCTTTCTGCCTTGTAAGAAATTTAGATTTATTTTCAGATGGTGTATAATGTTGCAGTGTTTTAAGCAGAGGCCTAACACTGTCTAATTTGTGTTTTAGATAGATTTTTTTGTTCTTTTCATGTATATGGCCTATTCTAGAGAAAGTATCTTGTAGCAAGTTTCTACTAGAAAGTAGCAAGGAGATCAACAGAAGTTTCTGTGATAGTCTGGGTAAGGGTCACAGGGACCTGAACCAAGGTGGAGGTGGTAGGGGGAGAGAGGGGGCAAATGAGAAGACTGTTTTGGTGATTTCTTATGAGGAATGGTGGATAATGAAGATGGAAGCATAAAGGGTGGTTCTAGGCTTCCCATTACTGGTGAATGGCCTCAAGATGTAGGGGAGACAGGTCTATCTTGTGAAGAGGAGGAGATGGCAGAGTAAACTTAGTGGCTTAAAAGAATGACAGGGTTGAGGGAAGGATCTGACCAAACAGAACTGATGGGCCTTCAGCCCACTTGCCATTTGAAAATGTTAGAGTGTTCAAATTGTGACCTTTATATTCACATATTCTTTTTGAATACATGCCTGTGACTCTTGACAGGCTGCATCCACATCATGTTGGTGAACTCCTGCCCTTCTCCTACAGTTCTCCCTTGGACTAGCTGACAGAGTCCAGAAATTTTTTTAACTACATGTTTAACATAGCCAGTTGGAAACAAATTGCTATTTCTAAGTTTCATACATCATCTGCATCAGCAGCTAAATTTTTAGATATGCTTTGCAGATGATATTTGAAGCTAGTAGACTCTGAATAATGATGACCCAATAAAAGAGCAATAAGAAAGACTTGTTGCAGCTGACAGAAAATCTTATCACTGAAGACAGGAGAAAAATGATACTTGCAGAGTTTCTCTTTGCTTATACACACTGACTAATCTCTCTCAAATAAAGGAATAATTTTGCTAATTGGAAGGCTATTTCTAATAGTTAGAGTCTCACCTGATATGAGTTACAATGTGAATGTCAGTATAGGAAGAACAAAATGCATATGATTTGTGCCATTGAACCACCAACTGTGTGTCATTAAGTGGAAAAACAGAATTGATAGCATTTGTCACTATCCTCAATTTATATTTATTGAACACCACCATGTTGGAGGGTAGGCTTATAAATAGCCACTGGGTCAGGTTGAGCATACTAATAATTTATGCTGGGAAAGTAGAAGAGGTTACTGATTATATTTTCTTCATCATCTGTGTACCTCCTGGAAAGGTTATTATTTAAAAATCTGCTTGTCTTTTTTAAAAATCTGTTTATAGGCAAGGCTGTTTGTTCTTCTATGAAAAAGGGTGTTTTAGAGAGAAAGCCCCTTAATCCCCTTCTCTGCCCCAAATACTTGACACTCTAAAAAAAGTGAAAAAGGTAGATTGGTAGACACAGCCCTGCAAGATGTCATGTTCTTTTCCTAGTTAAAGTCCTCTGGGGTCAGAATTGCTGAGGAATGGGCATGAGTGTTTTGCCCTGCATATTTTTGTTTAACCTATAGGCTCTGTTGTATTTTGTAATAATGAATCAATGCTTAAAATGTTATTGGGGTGGAGAATTGCAAAAACTGGAATTGAAAACAAATGTATTGTGGTACTGAGTCTGGTGAGTGCTGAGTGTGTGTGTATATGCACACAGGTATATATTATTCATGTTTATATTAATAATGGTTGTATGTATATAAGATATGGTCACAACTTTTTTGATGCAGAATTTACATTTTACCTATATAGGTTGATTTGTGGACACAAAAATGAATGGGAAGAAATGGGTATTATAATACATAGCCCTAAAACAGTCCATGTGAATGGTAATACAAATATGGCTTTTTTGAAGAGTTGATTTTTACCATTTTCTTTAAAGGCAGTTTGGCTGACTTTTTAATCTAAATATTGAGGTCAGCTTGTCAGAGATGGGCTCCATTCTCAATCACTAAATTTGTACTCATTTCTACATGCATTCATTTAAATATCTAACACAATCTCCCAGTTTCATTTTCATTTTGCCATTCTTCTTTGCTGCATCTCATCTCTTCTCATTTCATCTCCTAGCACTGGTGTTCTTCAGAGCTCACTCTTCTCAGTTGCCTGAGTCACTTTTGTTCATTGTCCCTCCTTCCTGGCCTATAGATAAATTTTGGCTCTGAGGATAGATCCTGGTAGGTGTCCACCCAAATCCACTTGACTCTTATTCTAGATGAAGAGCTATTTTGTGTTTCCCAGCCTCTCATGCAGTTAAATGGCCATGTGAGTAAGATCTCTCCAGGGAATGTGACTAGACATGATGTGTGTCTTTCCTTGACCTGGCTCTAAAAATCTCCTCCCAGTGCTACTCTGTGAAGTTTTCTTCTTTTGGCTAAGAAACAAGGGTACTGCTATTGGCTGGGCTCCAGGAAAGACTGTCATACCACCATTGTCCGAGTTCCTTGCATCAGCACATGAGAATGAAATTAAACTTTTTATTACAAAGGCACTCAGTTTTGGTGTTCTGATAATATAGTCAAGTCTACCTTAACTAAGACAACTCACAGGTCTATGTTTCTTTACCTAGAGTCTAGTGTTTTCCCTAAAACCGAGATTGAAATATCTCAGTACTTATTAGATGTGCTTTGGGTCATGTCTTTCAGATATCTTAAACTCAACATGTCTAAAAACTGACTGCCACCTCCCTCTCCCGACCCTGCTCCTTCTCCAGTGTCTAAGACACACAGTTGGGAGCCATTTTTGACTGCCCACACTGCTACCTCCCCTATTTAGTTTAGGCATCAGAAAAATCTCAGTTCCTGGCTAAATTTGTCCTGTTGACCTGCTTTTTGTACATAAATGTTTATTGAAACACAGGCACACTCACTTCCTTGCATATTTTCTGTTTCTACTTTCTTACTAGAATTTTGGGGTTGAGTATTTGTGATAGGGACTATATGGCTGGCAAAGCCTAAACTTTTCCCTTCTGGCTCTTTATAGAAAATTTTGCCAACTTCTAATCTAGTTGATTGCCAAACCCTGTTAATTCCATCCTCTTAATATTCTCTTGAACCTGCCCAATTCTTTCCATCTCCACTGTCACCATTACTGCCCTCATTTGGAATACTGAAATGGCATCCTAAGTGGTTTCTATGATCTAGTCTTACAGTCTTATAGTCTGTTCTCCATATGGCAGCCAAAGTAATCTTGCTAAAGGAAACTGTTGAAGATCTGCTTACTGCTACGTTTAGCCTACTCTAATAATTCAACTCCCATATCTATATATGTCTTCACCTACAACCAAGTGTCTCTCCTGAAACTCAGAGCTAACTATCATCACCTTGGTTAAAATCCTTCAGTGGCTTTCCATTGCCCTTAGAATAAAACAGCTGAGGCCCAGGCTTACCTCATTTAGCAATTTGTATAATGTATCATGAAAGGACAGAGAAAAAAAACAGATTTCTTTTTTTTCTTACCTGATTCTGGGGAGATGAAAGTGAGAATGTTTTTGGGTTTTTTTTTTTTTTTTTGTATGAGTGAGGGAAGTGGGTAAAGTCACATCTCTTGTGGTTTGGTTTTGCCTGAATAGTTTCTCTTCGCTGCCTTTGCTACTTTGGGGGATGGGATGGAGATAATGTGCTATTTTCTTCTTGCATTTACTTGGAAGATTGAATAATTGATGCATTGCTGTAGCACTAGTAATAGCAGCATTTCTTTGCTATGAACAACTGAGTCATAGGCGAGAAGGCAGACACTGCTCCCATGCTCTCACCAGCCCTCACCTGCTTCCCAAGGAGAGGACACAGTAAGAAAGCTCAGTTGCTGGGCGTTGACCACACAAAATAGAAAAATGGGGACGAATCACACTTAAATAAAAATTATCCCATGTAAGTGAGGTTTGACTATACATGGGAGACTTTTTAAAATAGATGACTCACTTGACTAAAAACAAGCCCGTCTTTGTAGCCAAACATACATATGGTTTGACATTAGAATCTCATTTTGTCCCCTTAAGCCAGATAATGCAGAAATGAAATGACAATATGGTTGGAAAAATTCTGTTTTCCCTCAGGTTTTTTTCTCTTTATTCTTCTTAGTCTGCTTTTTTAAAAAGAAATTCTTGTTTTCCTTGCTCACCCCTTTCCTTCAATCTCTAAAATTTTTGGAAATAAACTAATCTTGATTTTTAAAAAATCTCATTGGCCACTGCTAGTGTAAGTAATTGATGGCATGTATTCAAATCCCATTTCTTACACTTATTAACTGGGAAGACTTAGATGATTTACTTAATTCAGCTCTCTAAGCCACAATTTTCTCCTCTTAAATAGAGAATATTAATGTAAGTCTCTACCTTAAAAGATTGTTGTGAGGAATAAATAAGATATATAAGGTCCTTAAGGTTATCTTTTATTATTAGGTCTAAAAAAATTCTAAGGCTTGCCTATTGTTTCTTCTCTTTTTAGAATGTCAGACGCTTTCCCTTCATCTTTCCAACCATGACTGTGTCAAGAGCCTGCTGAAAGATGACCCCCAGGTCTCATACATGAGTTGGCTTTTGACTCCTTGGCGGATATATATTGGCTGAGACTTCATTTATTTTGGGTGATTTCTCAAGTTTTAAAAGCCATGTGGTAATTCTCGCTTCCTACTGCATCCCTGGTTCTCCTAAAAACCTGTGGCAAGTTTCTTGTAAGAGCTAATCTTGTAAGAATCAGTATGCCTTTCTGCAGGCCAAGGTGCTGTCATTCCCCAGAATGCGCCGGAAAGAACCCTAGCTGAGCTCAAAGTGGAGCTCACAGTCATCTAAAAGTCCAGAAAGATGGAAATGGTAGAGGAATATAGATGCCTATAATTTATTAGCCTTTGTTCTACCAGCAGCAACTTAAAGAAAAAATCAGTCATCATTCAATACTTCTTTTCCTGAATTTTCTTCTGAGTTAAGGCCTTACATAGCTCAGGTTTGAACTGCCAAATGCACTGACTCACTTCTTCATTATGTAAGTCATTAACAGGTCACAGCTCAGGTGTTGGAATATCTGCTTCAGGCTAACAGCAAGGTGCCCAAATGTCTCTCAGCTGTGTCCTTACTCTCTCAGTCACCTGCACTCCCAAGAGAAATGCCAGCTCAGCTCTTCACCTTTAGCTATGAGTCCTGCACTACGGCCTCATTAGCATCAACAAGCTCCTCCTCGCTGCTGCCTTCCAGGCAGTGGCCTACCCAGGGGAATGGAAGGAAGCTATGTAAGAGGTAGACTGTAGTGACTGGCAGTGAGACTTTTTGCAGAACATGCAGATTGACTAGATCTGAATGTAGGGAAATATGAAGAGACCCAGTGTGGGAAAGTGTCATCTGAGTGAGTTTGAAAGCTGAGGCAGACTCTTTGGCACCAACTTGTATTTAAAGCAAATACCATAGAAAATAACCTTGGGGATCCTGGGAAGTAGAAGAATAGTAACATGATGTACACAATGAGGCAAAAAAGAAAGTAAATGCTTAAAACAATAATTTCTAAAAAAAACTATCCACTCTAAAGAGATATTCTAAACACTATTAGTGAGAAATCCACTGCAAAGCTCAAATATCAATAGTGATTCTATTTAGCTATGACTGAATTTTTTTTGGCCTGGCTGATACAATATATGTAATTCCCATTTGTAATTATCTAGGGGAAATATTATTCTGAAATGCCCATAAAAAAGACATAGCTTGTTACTGTCTATGATTGGCTGTAGCTACTGTGCATAAGCCTTCTTTCCAAAGAGGCCACATTATTCATTGTGGTAAATACAGGCATGAAAATTCAGTTATTTATGAAGATTACCTATTCTCTGTAGGGGGATAGTCCTCAGAGGAGTTACAGGGCTTTTAAAACAATGGTATTATTATCCCCTAGTCATTAGTATCACTGGTGTGGATAAGGAGTTGTACCATTGATTTGATAGGTTTCAAGATGACTTTTGATCACCCTTTATGGCCACTCAGAGGATCATCAGGACCACCACATTTTAAATATCTGTGTTAGGAGACATCCTTAGACATCAGACTTTTGCTTATTTTTGTCCTTAATTTAGACATGCTCCTTGTACTTTCCTCTGACAATTCAACATTGGTATTCCATTGAGAATAGCTGGATAAAGTCTTTCCTGACCATTTTGATTCCTCAATAACTGAGATAGCTGTGTCTACCACATAGTCAAGAACTTGACACTGACTTATTTTGCTCCTCCAAGTCATTAAAATATAATTGTTCAAAAAGTTTAAAGGGGCAGTAAAAGAATTACATAAATGGCTAAAATAAAAATAGGCCCTGGCTGATGTGGCTCAGTGGATTAAGTGCTGGCCTGTGAATCAAAAGGTCATCAGTTTGATTCCCAGTCAGGTCACATGCCTGGCTTGCAGGCCAGGTCCTCAGTAGGGGGTGTGCAAGAGGCAACCACACATTGATGTTTCTCTCCCTCTCTTTCTCCTTCCCTTCCCCCCTCTCTAAAAATAATAAATAAAACCTGTAAAAAATACAAAATAGGAAAGACAGGAACTCAAGTGAGGAATTTGTTTTTTTCTGGTTAGGACATCAGCCTTATGAAACAGCTTCTATTTAAGGTAGCCCTTGAAAAAGGTCAGGTTTTGACAGGTGAGTTGCTTCTTGCACAGACACGTACATCTTCATTAGCCTAGAGCAGAGTCTCTGTGGGGGCAGGATGAATTCTGTTTCCTTAGTGTTCTTCCTGACATGTGGTCAGTGCTTAACACAGAGTAGGCACCTAAAGCATATTTGTCACCAGAGGTAACGAAATAACCATTTCTTCTAGGAGAAGGGCTGAAATGATGCAATTGAAACATTCAAGCACATAGAAGAAATGCATATCCCTGCCGTATGTCTGGAATATTTTTCAAGAGGGCATGTTTCCTTCTGTTTGTTGGTTTCTTTGATACAGTTACTTTGATGTCATAGTTAAGAGAAGGTAGAGTAGTAAATGGGGGTCTGTGGGTAGAGCCTGGTTGGTTTTACAAATTATCTTTGGAGATGGAACTGTGGCTACTTCATCCTGGAACAGAGAGAAACCATCACAGAATCTCATCTGAATTGGTGTATTTTTAAGTCTTAGTGTCTTTTTGCCTGATTCCACTGTATTTGACACATCTGCTTTTCATCTAACTAGGAAAGGTTATACCTGACTCACAAAGTAGCCATTGAATGAGTGCAGGGAGCTCTGGAGAGATCCAGGAATCAGGGACACTAGATCCTCACTTACCACCACCAGCTGAAGTCCAACTGAGTGGAACCCAGCATTACCAAAACAATTGCAGAAATCAAACCCTTGGGCTCTGGAAGAATCAAATCAAGATTTTAAAGTTTCTGTGGAAAAAAAAACACTGCTGCATCCTTTTACCCTGCATGCCAGCTAGCAGTGACAGTTCAGTCTCTCCAGATGCTTTCTTTAGCTGAGGGGACACCTGCAGTCTTTTCTGAGAGCAACTCCTCTTCCCCTAACCCCGGATTCTCCTCCCATAGATTATTAAAAGGCCATTGAAAAGCGTGCACTGAGGGCAGAGAGGATCTGAAAGTTTGTCCTACCTTGCAGGACTACCCCAACCCTCGCTTTGCTAGACAATTGCAGGAACCTCAAAGATGTGCACATCTAGCCATCCAGAGGAGAGTTTCTCTGCAGTTATCTGCCATTGACCTTGGCTTAATTTGTCATGTTTTGGCTGATATTCCAAAGATGAAGGATGAAGTACCTATTAGACATGACGTGCCACGTTCTTTCTTTGAACTTAAGTTTGTTTTACTGGCTAATGATTCTTTTCTGTTATATTGAAAACTAGTGCACTGCTGGTAGGAGTGCAGACTGGTGCAGCCACTATGGAAACCAGTATGGAATTCCGTCAGAAAGCTAAAGATGGAACTGTCTTTTGACCCAAGAACCCTGAAACAACAATCCAAAAGATCCTATGCATCCCAATGTTCATAGCAGCACAATTTATAATAGCCAAGTGCCTGAAACAGCCTAAGTGCCTACCAGTAAATGAGTGGATCAAAAAACTATGGTACATTTGCACAATGGAATACTACACAGCAGAAAGAAAGAAGGCTCCCCTACACTTTTTGACAGTGTGGATGGAACTGGAGAGCATTATGCTAAGCAAAATAAGCCAGATGATGAAAGACAGATTCCGTATGATCTCACCTATAAGTGGAACCTAAACAACAAAACAAACAAGCAAGCAAAATGGAACCAGAGGCATTGAAATTAAGAACAAACTGATAGTAACCAGTGGGGAGGTGGGAAGGGGTAATGGGGGGAAAAAGGGGAAGGGCTTTCAGGAACATCTATAAAGGACACATGGACAAAACCAAGTGGGGGTAGAATCAGGGGTGGGAGGTGGGGATGGCTGGGGTGGGTGGGAGTGGTAGGGGGAAAATGAAGACAACTGTATTTGAACAACAACAACACAAAGAGTAAAAAATCAAAGAAAACAAAATTTGTTTTATAAGTGTCATCACTCATCATTATAAGAAATGTTCTTTTTTTTTAAGTATTTTATTTATTTATCTTTAGAGGGGAAGGGAAGGAGAGAAGGAGAGAAATATCAATGTATGGTTGCCTTTTTTGTGCATCCCCTGCTGGGAGTTGGCCTGCAGGGATCACTCATCATTATATAAGTGCTGTTTCATAGGCCCTAAGAGCAGAACATGTAAAATGTCATTTCAACTGCCAAGATTTTTCTAATTTCATTTTTAACAGAATTTTGAAAGTGTCTTAAATCTAATCAGCTTCCTCAGGATCTCAGCTACTGCTACATTCATAGCACCAGTATTTATTTGAGAACAACAGGAGAGATGGATCTACCACTGCTAGCTGGCATGCAGGATAGGAGGATGCAGCAACATTTTTCCTTCTGTCTAAGAAACTTTCAAATATTGGCTCAACTCCTTCTGAGCTTGAGTGTTTGATTTTGCAATTGTTTTTATAATGCTGGGTTCTGCTCTTCCAATTATTCAATTTCATATGAGTGAGAATGGCAACCACAACTGCCAGTACCAATAGTAGCCAAGCTATATATACTCTGAAGGAAAAATAGAGAGAAAAAGAAAACAAAACAGGTAGTTATAATATAGATCTATGTAAATAATACTTACCAAAACAGTTCTAACATATCAGCTTTAAACATGTTTAGTCTATTAAAAGTAAACACCTATTTAGACAGCAGAGCTGAGTTATTTTTAGTGACCCAGATTCAGATGTTCCTATAGTCTAAACAACTGTGAAGAGACTGCCCACATCTTTTCCTTAATCACAGTGAGATCAGACCTTTGCAACCCTACATGGTGAAGCAAATGAAGGAGAAGATACTACCCTGATACTAGGGAAAGGGAAGGGGAAGAATATAAGGAAGCCAGGAGATTTCTTGTGTTTCAGAACATTTATTTTAATTATACACTTATATGTAAAGATCTGAGATATAACAAAAACAGAAAAGCATACTTACAATATCCATTTTAAAGTATATTATTAAATGTATTAAAACATTCTGTCCTGGTCAGTATGGCTCAGTTGTTGGAGCATTGTTTGGGAAACTGGAAGGTCACTGGTTTGATTCCCTGTCAGGGCAGATTCCTGGGTTGTGGGTTTGGTCCCAGGTTGGGGCACATGCGAGAGGCAACGAATTGATGTTTCTCTCCCCTCTTCCCTTGTCTCTAAAAATCAGTAAGCATGTCCTTGGGTGAGGATTTAAAAAATAAAAGGCATTAAAAGATTATGGTGTCAGAGCCTCACTCTTCCATTGTGGAATTGAAACCTGGGAATAAGGAAGCATTTAAGGGATTACTGACCTTCTTTGGACAAACCATATTGAGGATACCAGGAACCAGATATGATAGCTTGATGAAAAAGTGATTAGGCTGCTTTTCATTGTTGAATTAGAAATAGTATATGGAGCAATAGCAAGAAACTTGTTTCTCTTTTGGAAGATACATTATCTGAAGTCTTAGTTTAGGAGAGGCTTATCTTATAATATTTGAGATATTCTAAACACAGGGCAGAAGAGAAACCTCTCGATTGTGTGTGTGTGTGCATGAGAGAGAGAGAGAGAGAGAGAGAGAGAGAGAGAATATGTATGGCCCAGGTGAGAGTATCTGTTTAATTGAAATCTGATTGTCCTGTTATTGGTTGGGCAGAAACTGCCTGAGCATAGAAAAAACTAATTTTATGCTTAGAAGACAATGAAGTTAATAATAAAACACATTAAAAACAGCTTATTGCTAATTCATTTAAAAATATTTCTCAAGATTTTCCCCCCAAGATTAAAATTTATATATCTACCAAAGGAAATGAGAGCCAGCCTGACTCCATATGGGTAAATGTACTCATTTTGTTGTCTTAAGGGAGACAAGCACAGACCTGGGGCACAGGGAGTCCAGTTTTAGTTTCATTTGTGCCATTACAGGGGCAAATGACTTTGTCTCACTGGCCCTTAGTTTTTCTCATGTACAACATAGACGGATTGGATCAGGTGACATCTAAAGTCTGTTCTACATCTAGTATTCAGTAAAAAAGAAAGTGTAAAGAAAAGCACAGAAGTGGTAAGGAAAAGAAAAGCTCTGACTCTTCTTTCTGGGTAGAGAAAGAAAAGAGTCAGAGCTAGGCTGAAACAAATGTTCTCTTTTCTCTCCATCTTCAGTTTAATTTCTGCCTATCTGATGTTGTTAGATAACTCAGAAATGCTCCTCATGTCTGCTCCCTCTCTTTCTCTCTTCTTTTCTCTCCTTTTCCTCATGTTTCTTTTTTTATACTCCACACTCTCACTCATCTATGTCTCTGAAGACTGATCATATTAAGAATTTGTCAGGAAGACACAAGAAAAGTAATGAAACATTGGAAAAATTTTCTAGGTTTTCCCCTTTTATTTCCTGGAATCTGTTATAGCTTCAGGTTTACTAAATAAACAATGAAATGTCTAAAATTATGGATTATAAATTCATGATGATAATTGTGATAGTCAGGATGACAATATTGACCTTGAATGCTTACTATGTAACAGGAACTATTCTTAAGGCTTTAGGAGTAATGACTTATTTAATCTTTGTATTGGACTATGAGACAGTTCCTGTTATCATTGCTATTATGCAAATAAAGACATTGGATCAGAAGGTTGAGTGACATGCCCACATTTTAGAGCCGATCATGGCAAGGTTGGGCTTCTATCCCAGGCAGCCCCGTGCCAGTGTCACTGCTCTTGTCCCCTCAGCCTTGCTGCATATCCTCCAGGGCAGAGGTAATATCTTCTATTCATCTTTTGTGTCCCTTTGAGAATTTGGTACATTGTTTGAGGAAAGCACACTCTGGATTTGTGTAGAATTGAATTAAAGGAACACTGTCCTATCTGGAAGAGAAAGCTGTTCCAGGTTCCCCTTGCCTCGGGCCTCCAGTGCTCATAATGCCCTCCCAGGTGAGCTTGTTGACAAACATTTGACTTGCTATTTGAAAGCATTTTTTTTCTTTTTTTGTGTGAAACTCGTGTATTCTTTTAATTTAGAAGTTTTAGTTTTAACAGAGTTAGACCAAAGTTTAAAGACCATTAAGTTAAAGAACCTATGCACCCCAATCTTCATAGCAGCACAATTTACAATAGCTAAGAGTTGGAAGCAACCTAGGTGCCCATCAGTAAATGAATGGATCAAAAAACTATGGTACATTTACACAATGTAATTCTATGCTGCAGAAAGGAAGAAGGAGCTCCTACGCTTTGCAACATCATGGATGGAACTGGAAAGCATTATGCTGAGTGAAATAAGCCAAGCGGTGTAAGACAAATACCGTATGATCTCACCTTTAACAGGAATCTAAACAGCAAATCAAACAAGCAAGCCAAATATAACCAAAGACACTGAAATAGAGAATGGGCTGACAGGGTCTAGAGGGGAGAGAATCACAGGGGAAAAGGGGAAGGACTCACATGAACAAGTATAAAGGACACATGGACAATAACTAAGGGTGGGGGGCGGAAATGGGAGGGAGGTGGGGAGCACTGGGTGGGGGGCAGGGCTGGGAATATAAGACAGAAACTGTACTTGAACAAGAATTAAATAAAAAAAATTTTGTGCTAACAGTGACACTGTACTATTATTTACACAAATGGAGCTGAGAAGTTAATATATGAACCAAATGGTATGTGAAGGAATGGCTAAGAACAAAGGGTAAATGAAAGCACTAGAGTTAGTTCTTAGAAAAAAAATATATAAGGAAATTCCTTGAACTCAGTTTACTTCTTTTGAGACATACTAGGTTTTTTACTTACTATAAACATTTGACACAGAAAGAACAGATCAATACATTTATACTCCAAGGTCAATATTTCTATTCTTATATATGATATTAGGGGTTAGAGAAAGAAAATGGAGAGCTAATTTTTTTAGTATTTATTACCATGCTATAAAGATAACACCTTTTTGCTCAGGTGTTCTATTAGATGATAAAGGATGGTTTACCTATTCATTATGTTCTCTAAGAAACACTTATTTATTTATTTGGTGGTCAGATTTCCTGCAACTCTCTCATGTGGAATATGTACAGTGCTCAGAAGTATAGGATAATAGGAGATTCCTTTCCAACAGGAATCTCCTATGGGATTATTTAATACAATTGTCTTATTTTGCAGATGAAAAAGTACAGCTCCAAATGTGTAAGAGACTTAGTCATGAATTAGAACAAAGTCTCCAAATAGAATAAGAATGACAAAGGTTGTATACTGTTTACTGTGTTAATTCACTTTATAAATATTTGTTGAGTACCTAACATGAGTAAGATATCAGGGATAATTCAGTCCATCTTGGACTAACAAAGATATGGGCCCTCCCTGAAGCTCTCACCAAGCATGTGTCAGGAGGCCACAATGAGAAATATCTGAGAATGATTCTTAGTCGACCCTTTGAAGTTGACAAGAGCTTTGTCTTGTTACTTCCCCAGTATTTCATGCCTTCTGGTAGATGAAGCTGCTGACCACAGGAAGATCTGAAAGGAATTATTACGGCATATAAATCTGGGAATGTTTAGTGTAAGCAAATCTACTGACTTAAAAAGCCTCCAAAAAATTGTAACTTTTCATTCCAGTGCTAAGTCTTAATAAGCTTATGTTGATAATCCTTAGTCAAGAAAAGGTTAAAATTCTTTCAATCTGCTCTTTTAGCAAAGTAGTTAAGTGTATAATACATTTTAGAAAACTTTCAGATAGAATATTTGCGCATGAAAGGGTGAGTGTCACTTCTCTGAGACATTTGCTCAAAAAGTCATTAAAATTTGTTGAACACTTGCTGTGCACAATAGCTTATCTCAAGACAGTGAATATAGATAAGTTTGATATTAGTGGAGGGGAAATTGATCATCATTGTAAATAAAGTTGATGTTCAGCATTAACTTTATACTAGAGTATTGAATAGTGAAGCACCATTATAAAGATTGGTGTGTAAGAGGTCATGGTAAATGTGGAATGTGGGAAATAAATATGCTACGGCAACTTCTGCAACCTAAGAAATGTGCCAATCTGTGATTTCATTGGATCCTCATACCAGTTTTGCATTTTACTCAGGGTTATTCCCATTTGCAAAGGAGGCAGCTTAGAATCAAGAAGTGAGCAGTATGCCCAAGAAATGCAGTAGCCAAAGAACAGGATTTAAGTCTCCATCTATGTGATTCTAAAGCCAAGACTTGATTCACAGTGTCTGAAGCAAGTGTCATTTTATTCTTCCACTGATAGAGTATAGCTTGATGACATGTGAACTCATTTATATATGTGCATTCATCCACTGAACAAATACTTAAAAATAAGTTTTATGCTGGACTCTTTAAGGAAAGAAAAATATGAATTAATAGAAAATTTGCACTACAGGATAATATAGTAAATAATAAAGGTACTTGACAAAAGCATAAGAGTGTGCATTTAAAAAGAAAATTTAGAGTTCTGGCCAAGATGGAGGTGTAGGTAGAAACCCTTTGCTTCCTTGTACAACCAAAAGGAGGATAACAACCAATCTAAAATAAGTAAACAACCAGAAGTGCCAGAAAATCAAACAGCATGGAACTCTGACAACTGAGGAATTAAAGATTCGGTCAAGCAAAACAACCAGGTTGGTAAGATGGGCAAACTGAGAGAACCTGCTGCAAGGTGGTGGACCGTGTGGGCAGGGCTGACTGAATAGAAAACTGAAACTCAGAGATGACTATGGACTATGGTGGGGGTTGCTGCGGTGGGAGAAACTTCCAGTCTCACGGGAGACTTTGGTGGAAAATGGGCTAGAGACAAGCAGACTAACTGCATTGTTCCCTCTCTGGCCCCTCCCCCCCAGGCAGCACAGCACAGCAAGGAAGGTTGCCCTGTCCTGGTGAATACCTAAGGCCCTGCCTGCCCCCTTACAACTTAACAGGTGCCTGGAGACAAAGAAGTAGGGCCCAAATGAAAGAACAGAACAAAACTCCAGAGAGAGAGAGCTAAGTGATGAGTAGATAGCCAACCTATCTGATGGAGAGTTTAAAACTCTGGTAATCAAAATGCTCACAGAACTGATTGATGTTGGTCAAAAATGAACAAATGGAAGATACACAAAGTGAAGTAAAGCAAAATATTCAGGGAACCAACAGTGACAGGAAGGAAACCAGGACTCAGATCAATGATTTGGAATACAAGGAAGAAATAAACATTGAACTAGAGCAGAATGAAGAAACAATAATTCAAAAAAATGAGGAGAAGCTGAGGAACTTCTGGGACAACTTTAAATGGCCCAGTATCTGAAGGGTAGGGGTACCAGAAAGAGAAGAACAAGAGCAAGAAATTGAAAACTTATTTGAGCAAATAATGAAGGAAAACTTCCCCAATCTGGCAAAGGAAATAGACTTCTAGGTAGTCCAGGAAGCCCACAGAGTCCCAAAGAAGTCGAACCCAAGGAGGAGCACACCAAAGCACATCATCATTAAGTTACCCAAGATTAAAGATAAAGAGGGAATCTTTAAAACAGCAAGAGAAAAGGAGACAGTTACCTTCCAAAAAGTTCCCATAAGACTATCAGCTGATTTCTCAAAAGAAACCCTATAGGCAAGAAGGGGCTGGAAGGAAGTATTCCAAGTCATGAAAGGCAGGGACCTACATCTAAGATTACTCTATCCAGCAAAGGTCTCATTTAGAATGGAAGGACAGATAAAGTGTTTCCCAGATTAGGTAAAGTTCAAGGATTTCATTATCACCAAGCCATTATTTTATGAAGCATTAAAGGGACTAATCTAAGAAACAGGATTAAAAACTATGAACAGTAAAATGACAACAAACTCACAACTATAAACAAATGAACCTAAAAAAAAAACCAGTGAAAACCAAAACTAAGCAAACAACTAGAACAGGAACAGAATCAGAAAAATGGACATCACATGGAGGGATTTCATTGGGGAGAGGAAGGGTACAGGGAAGGAGAAGCATAATTGATTGGCATAAAACAGAGGGGGAGAGGTAAAAAAATGGTATAGGAAACAGATAATTCAAAGAACTTATATGTACAACCCATGGACATGAACTAAGGTGGGAAATGGTGGAGGGTTGGGGAATGCAGGGCAGACAGATATAAAGGGGAAAAATTGGAAAAACTGTCACAGCCTAATCAATAAAATATACTTAAAAAGGTAAAATAAAAAAAATTAGTCTATAGACTCAGTACTACTACTTTAAGATCAGACCGCTTATTCAGAGGAATTTTTTATTTTTATTTTTTAAAAATATTTCATTTATTTAGAGAGAGGGGAAGGGAAGGAGAAAGAGTTGGAGAGAAACATCAATGTGCGGTTGCCTCATGTGTCCCCTACAGGGGACCTGGCCTGCCACCCAGGCATGTTCCGTGACTGGCGATCGAACAAGCGACCCTTTGCTTCACGGGCTGGTGCTCAGTCCACTGAGCTACACCAGGACAGGGCTCAGAGGAATTTTTTAAATTTTAAAAAACATTGATTAATGATGAAAACAGAATCAAATAATTTTTAGTTAGCAAATCCATTTTTTATAAACCTGAATATACACACTAAGTTGGTGATGTTGCCCCTGATGACTAAGCAAATGCAAACCTTCTCCTTATCCACCTTCAGGGTGATAGCTTCCCCATTAAGCATCCTGTGCCTATATTTTATGTGCAACATTTATCATAGCACCTTCCAGATTTCCAGGTACATGGAGTATCAAATGCTGATGTTTTATTTATTGCTTTACTCATTCTGAATCAGTGAAGTCTAAATTAATGAACTTTTCAGCACATACATGTAGAAAATGAGAAATATACTAACTGTATTTTACAAAGCACAGGATGTCAAGTCAGAAGATCTAAGTTTGAAGGACGGTTCTTTCACTTGTTTGGTATTGTGCAAGATTACAAGTCTCTTTGAGCCCGGGTTTACTCAAGTGTGTGTAGTAGTGCTTATGTCACATACTGTCATGAGAGTTAAATGACACAATAGATGTGAAAAATGCTTTACAAAGTGAGTTATGCTATGTGCCTGTGTACAGATCTTTATGGGATCATCACAGTGCTAACTGTCAGGCCAGGGTTTGAGGTGTCATACAAGAATGATAGGGCATTTGCCACTGGGCTCAAGCTGTGAAGGGAAGAAGAATATAGAAAAATGGAAATGCAGAGATAGGTTGTTTTGACTATAAAGGGAGTAGTGTCAGCAGTATTTGCCTTACTTTTGCCTACTCAGTTTTTTACAATCTGCAGTGATAGATACCCCTGGCCTCCTGCTGCCTGTCTTTGGGCCTCTGGAGTTGCCTCTGAGGTATCTTGTAGAGAGGTCAAAGGCCCACGGCCTGGAATGCCCCCCTGGCTTCTAGCCCACTGATTCTTCCCAGTCACTCTGACTTGTGTGGTTGTCTGTACTCCAGGCCTCGCATCACTGGTCCATCTTAATTATTGACTTAGTCTTCCTAGGAGCAGACTGAATCAAGTCCCCTGTGAATTACCCTCAGTTTGTCTTTACTCTTGCCATCTGGCTTTCCTGGATTCTCTTTGTGAATCTCAATCACTATACTGTCAAAAAAGAGAAAATTTTAATTATTTGAGAAAATGTAGTTAGGAAAATAATGTGTTCATGCAGTAGAAAGGGTTCTATAAGCAGAATGGATAGGGAGATAAGGCCTGGGTGGATGACCTTGGTGTGAGTGGGACGATAGGGAGGGAGTCCTGGCAGGTTTTGGAGGGCGAGCCACTCGAGTGTTTATTTAACAGCAGGACAAGTGTTGACTGTGTTTTTGTGTGTGCTGAGAGCACATCAGTTTTAGGTGCATTTGTGAACGCATTTAGTAAGAAAAGTAGTGGTGAACTAGAGTGGTTCCCACATTAACATATATGACCATTATGCTTTTAGCCCTGAAAAGTGATTTTTTTTGAATCTCCAGGTTGGAGGACACAGTTCCCCTGATCAAGCATCTCAGACTCCTTTCTCCTGAACCCCCTTCTTTGGCTGTTTTTAGTTTAGGTATTGTGGGGACCACTAAATGTGACCGTGTTGTCTATTGGTGGGGCTTGCTTGCAAGGTAGGGGGGTCTTTGGAAAAACATTATTAGAAAAAAGCAGAAGAGAGGAAGTCTGCAAGTCAACAAGAAAACAAACAATACGAGTTTGGTAAGAACAGAGAACATACGAATCACAGGGGCAAACACAGAGGCAGACAGCCCCTCACTGTTTCCCTTTCAGACTTCAAAATGTGGGAGTCCTGAAGCCTTGATGGGGAGCCTGGCAAGGGGAAAATGGAGCTATTTTCAAAACTTGCACAGGTAGTATGCAGACTAAACAGCAGGTTTAGGCCTCCTGGTCCACCTCAGTATTTGTCTTCTTTAAATATCATTGGAATTATTTTAGTGGTAATTTCATATAGTTGACTTTTACTCCTTGAAACAGTGTTGCAAAGACCAGACCTGTCACCTCTTAGGTCCTAGTGTTTTGTTTCTCTTTTCCTAAACTTTGTGTAGTGCTTTTGGTGACCCTAGAGAATAGGCGAGGAGTTCCTGGTGAGGTGCATGAAGAGGTGCTGGTGCGCCTGTGAATTATGGATGCTTGTGTTTCTCTCGTTTATGAGGAAGCTTCTTCTGGGTATCACTGAAGGGAGTTTCTGAAGATCCCGTGCATGAAAGGCCTTGCAGTTCATAATTCAAATGTCTTTTTAAAAATCTATGTCACATTGCACTTTAATATTTGATGTGTTCTCTGTAAGGCCTGCTTTCACATGATTCATTTTTTAATTTTGTCAGCCACATTTTATGGATTATTTAAATAGCCCGTAGACAGAATGAGGTAAAGGAAAGAGGGCAGCAGCATCTCCACCTCTGCCTCATCTGGAATGTGAGTTCTTGCATCAAGAACAATGCTTGCAGGGCTCTCTCTGCATATCCTGGTGGTACACAGAGGATTGTGGTGTATGTGTGATCTGTGAGGGAACTTGGTTCCTACTTCCTGCTCTGCTGAAAACTTGCTCTGTGATCTTTGGTGAGTCTTCACTTCATTTGCCCTCAATTTCTTTGCAAGTTAATGGGAACCAGAACAGTAACAACCCATTCATTCTCTTTGGTCTTTGAAATATTGTTGAAACAACATCAATATATTTTGAATTGCAAAAAAATCTATTAAACATTCTATATATTTACCCAGATATTTACTCATTCTATATATTTACCCATATTTACCCAGATATGTATACATTTAGATATTTGTGGGTGTGTACATGTGTATGTATCACACTATTTACACTAAGGAAGAGATCAAGCAAGACAAACCTGAGTTCTCTTGGTGGACCTGCACACTCACACCCCTCCCATAGTTTGGCCACACAGCACATGGCACCTCGTGTGGTCTCATATGACGTCTCCCAGAAAGATCTTTCTATCTCAACAAATGGCATCTCTTCCCACTCATAAACCTTTTATTTCTTTTACTCCCCTACCCCCATATCTAGTCTATTTATCACCAATCCTGTTACCTCTTCTTTAAAAACATATTCAAAATGCACCTGCATCTGCTGCTACTATACCACCCTAGGCCAGACCACCATTACCAGCTTCTGGCAGTTGCCTCTTGGTTTCACACATTTCCACATTATGGGCAGAGTGACCTTTCAGTAAAGTAAAGCACATTATGATGAGCCGTGATTAAATCTAGTCAGTGGCTCCTGATGCTTTCAGAATGAAGATTAAACTTCTAATCACGACCTCCTTGGCTTATCCTGATGTCACTCTATGGTTGGTAGTTAGACAAGATGAGAGCAAGGATGATGGGCCAGGTATAGAAGGTCACTAGGGTGGAAAGGCCTGGGTGCCTAGCAATGGGAAAAGAAGGACTCTGCCCCCAGGGTGACCTTTTCTCCTTTGGCATATCATTGGTCATACAGTTTAGACCCCCTGACCTTTCATGTCACTGGTCATGTGGTTTGGAGGTTTGGATACTCCCCTGACTTTTCCTCCCCTGGCATATTGCTAGTTGTGAGAGTTAGACCCTTCTAGAGGGGGAAAAACAAGGGGCCAAAGAATAACCCTTAAACATTAAGCCCCCAGAATAGTGAAGTTCTGACCCACATCAAATACATCTAGGCCTCGGTTGTGTTTCAGCTTTCAGCCCAGAAAAACAGCCAAACCAGACAAGTGGTGCCATAGCTGATATCAGGACCAACTGCAATGGCTGATGACCCCTGCCCTGGCACCAATCAATCAGTGGAGACCACAGCCCTGAAAGGACAGACCTGGAAAGCTGATAAATATTCTATTAATATCCTTCCCCGAGATCGCCCCTGAAATCTCTACCCTTAAAAGCCCTTAGGACAGCAGACCTAGCACATTCCCTCCCAAGAACGCAGGAGCATGCCCACACCCCTGCTCTCCCTTTTTTCTTTCCCCCAGGACCCTTCTTTTGCTTATGTAACTTGTTTTCTGAGCCCATTTGTTTCTAACTTCATTTAGAAAGTTTCTAAATAAACTTTCTCTTACAGTTTGAGTCTTGACTCTGAATTCTTTTCTAGTCAACACTGAAGTACAAAGATTGCTGAACCAAGGTCTGGTCTGACCTGGTGCCCTTCTTTCTGCCACCAACAATTCCTCTCCCTGCCTTGTTCACTGTGTTCTAGCAAAGCTGGCCTCTTCTTCAACTCTTTCTTGACTTAAAGATTTTTAAAAGCACTTAATTTTTTTTAGTGTACTTTTAGGTTCACAGCAAAAATGAGCCGTAGGTACAGAGAGTTGTCATGTATCTCCTACCCCCGAGGACCTGTACATGTGCAGCCTCTCCCACTATGGACATCTTGCACCACAGTGGGACATTTGTTACAGCTGGTGAACCTACCTTTACACGATTATCACCCAAAGTCCATAGTTTACCCTTTGGTTGTACATTCTAAGGGTTTGGACAAATGTGTAATGACATATACCCACCGTTATTATAGCACACAGAGTGGTTTCACTTCCCCCCAAAAATCCTCTGCCCTTCTGTTCATCTCCCTATTTCTAACCTCTGGCAACCACTGAACTTTTTTATTGTCTCCATGGTTTTTTCTTTTTCAGAATTTCATTTACTTGGAAACCATACAGTATGCATCCTTTTCAGATTGAGTTCTTTCATTCAGCAATATGCATTTAAGGTTCTGCCATGTTTCTTCATGATGTTAAGTATTTTGCTGTAGCTTTTTGCTCTGCTTGGCTTTTCTATCCCCCCCTCCCATTTAACTAGCTCCTGCCATCACACCTCCCTATTGTATGTTCATCATAGTACTTATTACCCTCTGACTTTTCTTTTCTTATTTACTGATGTTTTCCCACTAGATCTTAAGCTGTGTGGGAGTGAAAGTCTTGTCTGCCTTATTCTTGTCTCCCATTACCTAGAACAGTTCTTGTTCCATAGTAGGTGCTCAGTAAATGTGTGAAGAGTTGAATGCATGATGACCTGAATATCAATTCCTTTTAGCTTTACTCTTCTTTCCTTCTGGATTTTCAAGTGATAAACCCTTTTATCCTCACTAATTAAGGTTTTGTTCTGAGAAAGAGGCAGACATTCATATTAAGTCACTGAGTCTGAGAATTATTTCTAGTTCACTTTTGGCTTCTAAATTCTCATGGTTGTCTGCTGAATGAATTGGGTCTCTAAGCAAATGGCAGTTGGTAGCATTGGTGGGAATCATTCCATTGTGAGGGGGAATATAGTCAGTAGAAAATGATTAAGGGAAAGTAGCAGAAAAACAGGATTTAACATTTATTGAGTTATACATTGTACTCAAAGCTGTATATAATATAAAAACAAATTAAGAGACAAGTCATATAAAATGAGTTGAGCACACACAAGCACACAATACTGCAGAGATGAAGGTATTTCTTCAGATGCCTTCTCTCATTTAGCAAAGTGTAGTCTTAGCAAAACCTATAAGGCTAGTTCAGGAGAGAAATAATACAGCCAGTGTTTGTGGCCCAGTCATGCTCTATGGGCCACATACAGGCCTGCAATGTCATTTCTGCTTTTTAAATAAACTTTCTCTAAGGCTAGCAGGCTTTCTTGGGAGGCCAAACCAAGTGAAACTGAGTTTAATGTTCTCATTAAAATGTTATAGAGACTGCCTTGGCTGGTGTGGCTCAGTTGATTGGAGTGTCATCCCATAACTACAAGGTTGCGGGTTCAATTCCTAATCAGTGCACATACCGAGGTTGTGGTTTCTTTCCCTGGTTTAGGCACAAATGATCCCTGGTCTAGGTATGTATGGGAGCAAGTGATCAATGCTTCCCTCTCCCTTATTCTCTTTCTAAAAACAATAAAGGACATAAATAACTAAGTAAGTATATAAATAAATAAGTAAAAGTGAAATGTTAAAGAGGCTTTATTTACAGACAGTTGAATCTGTAATTGCTTTATCCTTGTAAACTGTGAAAGTCTGTGGTGATCTCTTGCAGAGGGATTTAGCCAGCCCTCTCTGTCAGGGAGGTCTGTTTAATGAAGAGCTCACTTGGATCTAGAGTCCCAGAAGTGGATTATCTGGATTGTATTTTTCAGAGATGTAGAGGATATTTTTGTTAGGAGTAAACCTTCATCAATCTGCTTTCATTCTGTAGATCTTATTTTGAATGCACTATTTGATTACTTAATGTTGAGTTTTGACTTGGAAATGATATGACAGATAAGCCCACATATACACACACACAAATGTTATGGAAGGAGGTGGGGCTGTTTTTTTTTTAATTCTCCTGTAAGCATTAGCTTATTGAGATGGAAATACAAGAAGTACAAAAATGCTGATGTTCTGGTGAGACTGAGCAGTGAATTCATGAGGAGAAACTATCATGCGAATCACAGGGGGAAAAGGCACTGAGAACTAGCTTTGGAAAGTAACACATTTCCTATACTTCTCTATGCCACCCTTAAAGCTATGGTACAAAACATAGTTCTAGAATTTTAGGTAGTGAATGCAGATAGCAAATATATTATTTTTTCTTCCTGGTAACATTTATAGTAAACTATAGACAAAGCTGAAACCACATGGAACTGTGGTTCTTTTATTTTTAAAAATTTTTATTGATTATGCTATTAGAATTGGCCCATTTTTTTCTCCCCTTTGTTCCCCTCTGCCCTGCACCATCCTCCCACCAGCATTCCACCACTTTAGTTCATGTCCATGGGTGGTACATATAAATTCTTGGCTTCTCTATTTCTTATACTGTTCTTTTTTTTTTTACCATAAAGGCATGAGTTTATTTCTGGGCTTTCTATTCTGTTCCATTGGTCTGTATGTCTGCTTTTATTCCAGGATCATGCTGTTTTTATTACTACAGCTTTGTAGTACAGATCAATACCAGGTAACATGACTCCTCCAACTATATTCTTTCTGAAGATTACTGTGGCTATTCACAGTGTTTCGTGGTTCTATGTTTCTTATATTATTCTTAATCTCTCCCTATTTTGTACCTACCATTTATGCTTCTTATTCCTTGTATCTTTTTCCTCATTCTTTCCCCTCTCCCTCCCTGCTGATAACCCTCCATGTGATCTCCATTTCTGCAACTCTGTTCTTGTTCCAGTTGTTTGCTTAGTTTGTACTTGTTTTTCTTTTTCTTTTTAGGTTCAGTTGTTAATGGTTGCGAGTTAGTTGTCATTTTACTGTTCATAGTTCTGGTCTTCCTCTTTTTCTTAGATAAGTCCTTTAGCATTTTATGTAATAAGGGGTTGGTGATGATGAACTCCTTTAACTTGTCCTTATTAGGGAAACACTTTATCTGCCCTTCCATTCTAAATGATAGCTTTGCTGGATAGAGTAATCTTGGATGTAGGTCCTTGCCTTTCATGACTTGGAATACTTCTTCCCAGCCCCTTCTTGCCTGCAAGATTTCTTTTGAGAAATCAGCTAATATAGTCTTATGGGCACTTGTTTGTAGATAACACTCTCACTTTTTCTTGCTGTTTTTAACATTCTCTTCTTATCTTTAATCTTGGGTGATGTCATTATGATGTGCCTTGGTGTGTGCTTCCTTGGGTCCAACTTCTTTGGGACTCTCTGGGCTTCCTGGACTTACTGGAAGTCTATTTCCTTTGCCAGATCGGGGAAGTTTTCCTTCATTATTTGTTCAAATACATTTTCAATTTCTTGCTCTTGTTCTTCTCTTTCTGGTACCCCTATACTTCTGATACTGGGCCATTTAAAGTTGTCCCAGAAGTTCCTAAGCCTCTCCTCATTTTTTTGAATTATTGTTTCTTCATTCTGTTCTGGTTGAATGGTTGTTCCTTCCTTCTGCTCCAAACTGTTGATTTGAGTCCCACTTTCCTTCCCTTCACTGTTGGTTCCCTGTACATTTTCCTTTGTTTCACTTTTCACAGCCTTCACTTTTTTCCTCTATTTTGTGACCATATTCAACAATTTCTGTGATCATCCTGATTACCAGTGTTTTGAACTGTGCATCTGATAGGTTGGCTATATCCCTTTGTCACTTAGTTCTTCTTCTGCAGTTTTGATCTTGTCTTTCATTTGAGCCATATTTCTTTGTTTCAGGTACCTGTTACATTGGAAGAGGTGGGACCTTAGGTATTAGCCAGAATGGGGCAACCCACATTGCTGTGTTGTGGTGCTATTTGTGGAGGAGAGGCCAGAGAGGGAACAATGCAACTTACTTGGCTCTTGGCTGGCTTTCAGTCACTTCCCCTGCTACCCACAGGCAAATTGGGTACTTCTGGTGCTGATTCATGGGTAGGTGGGTTTGTGTGCATTCCAGGACCCCATAGGTCTCTCCAATGAACTCTCCTTTGAGGCAGAGAGTTTCTCCCAGTGCTACAACTTCAACAGGTTTTTAAAGGCAGAGGTTTTGGGGCTTTCTTTTCCTTCTCTGGAACAATGGGTTGTGTGGTCTATCTCACTCCCCAGTTGTTCCTCTAGATTTATCTGCATGCAAACATGGGACTGTCTGGTGTGCCAATCGCCACCTTGCTGCATGTCCTCTGGGCCCTGGCCACCCATCTCTGCCCCTCTTATCAGTCCAAATGAATGTTTCTTCTTTAATTCTTTGGTTGTCCAACTTCCATACAGTTTGATTTCCTGACAGTTCTGGTTGTTTTTATCTTTAAATTTAGTGTTGTCCTTCTTTTGGTTGTGTGAGGAGGCAAAGTATATCTACCTTCACCTCCATCTTTGCCGGAAGTCCTCAAAGGTGAATTCTGTAGAACTTGCTTCATAGACTAGACATTTTCAGAAGGTATTTAAAAATATGCCAGTACCTGTCTCTTCCTTAGATGTGCAGGTCTGATTTTGAAAAGCCGGGTAATAGGACTCGACTTCAGTGGGAAGCAGTGGGAGAGTCTGTGTTGCATCCCGTAGCCCACCTCTCTGCAGGCCCACAGCAAAACTGGGAGCCATATGTTGTAATTGCACTCATTCTTCAATGCAGTCTTTTCTACTTCTTTCTTTCAGAACGGTGGTTCTTATATAGCTAGGAAACTATATTACTGGAAACCTCAAAAGGAAATTTAAGGGGAGAAGGAGATTCAACCATACTATCTTTTTAAAAAATTTCTTATTATTAGAAAATCCTGCTTATTGAATGGTAACAAAGCTGGGTTGCATGATGTCAGTGTAGTGTTATAAGTATTTTCTAGGGGTTGTTTAAAATAGTTATTTTTTTCTTTTTCCATTGATAGGTTACTAAGACACTTTATAGATCAAAATATGTGTCATAGAGCTGTCAAAGTTTTTTCTTCAAAGTGTAAAGTCCTTCTTTTCATTTATGAGTGCAGGACATTTGCTAAAACTGGTTCAACTCTGAGTGGGCAATAGGGTTACCCAGGAAAGTTAACACTGGAAGTTCTCTCTATCTGATAAATTTAAAAGGTTTCTGAAGAATTCCTTCCTCTGCAGAAAAGGAGGCATGACCATCTCAATCCAATGTTAATGTTAACTACAAAAAACCTCTTAGAGGATTTGAACATGGAAAAAGTGAATTCCAATTTCTTGAAGTAATGTTAATTATACAAACTAATAATACATTTTTAAAATTAAGAGTTTCAGAGTAAGATACAACAAATTACCACTGCTGGGTTGTCTAACTCTTGCTTCTAAACTCTTGGTTTATTTATGTGAAGTGACTTGCAGTCCTAGTTTTGGGAAACCGTTAACCTGGTTTCTGAATTTTGATGTGATCCAGAGAGATGAGGACTCTTAGGATTCTATTCAGCCACAACTCAATTGTTTTGTATACTCTTCCCCTTATCACAGACAGTGTAACAGTCCCTTTCCTGGAGTGAATCCATTCTGGAGCATTCTTGGCTTGCTTAGAAAATTTTGGTGTCCTGTGATCTCATACTTAACTTCCTACTTTAACTCAGAAACCACTGAAGAAATGTAATGGTGTGATGTATCTATTAGTAGCAATGGGGTATGTACAAAGTATCATGGAAACAAATGGAAGGATTAAATAATGAACTCCAGGTTACTGTATTTTTTGTACAACTTTTGTCTGCTTTTTAGTATTTTAAAATTTTTTCTCATTTGCTATTAGAAATTTATTTGTCAATCTGACTGCTCAGCATCCTTGTCCAAAGCAGCCCTCCTTCCTTTCTAGTTCTTGGAGATGGGTTACATCAAGAGCCTATGCTGACCTTAAGGTTAGGTTACATTAATACAAACCTAGGAGAAATCTTCAAAGTATATTAGTGTAAGAAGAATTTTTCTACAGGTAGTTAATTATGTTGGTCAGTTAGTTGTTTGATTAATTAATTTATTCATGAAATGTTTTGGGAGCATATACTATATTTCAGTGGTATATACTATGTACTGGGTACTGGGATCAAAAGGTAGGCAATCAAATTTCTCCACAAAACTTTGATGATAGTTCATAGAGGTTGAAAATTAAAGAGTGAAATACCTAAAGAAAATCAAATTGATTTTCTCCAAGCATATGTGTGAGATTTCCATGTCACAGCCTACTCCTTATGTTAGCAGTGGTGTTAGACCTTGGTTCTTGAGTTTGGCAAAGAAAGAATTCAGAGCCAAGAACTCTAGCACAAGAAGTTTATATTTAGCCTTTTAGAAGGAAAGTCATAGAGGAGAAGAGCCAGCTGGGCTATATGGACCCAGGAAAGAAGTTACAGAGGCAAAAGAAGGGCCCTTGGAGCTTAGAATAAAGGAAGCAAAAGATATATGCCTAAGGAAAGAGGGGTGAAATATGGGGGTGTGCTCTAGGTTGAGAGAGAGCATGACATAGGTACTTTGCCTTAAGGATTTTCAGTCTGTTTCTAAAGACAAGAATTTTAGCTCCAGCCAGGTGGCTCAGTTGGTTGGAGCATTGTCCCATACATCAAAGGACTGCTGATTCAGTCTCCAGTCAGGGCATATACCTAGGTTTTGAGTTCCACTCCCAGTTGGGTTGCTTATGGGAGGTGGCCAATCAACGTCTCTCTCTCTCTCTCTGTCTCTGTCTCTCTTTCTCCCCTCCTTCTCGCTCTAAATATATCCTCAGTGAGGATTTAAAAAATGAAAATAAAATAAAGGCAAGACTTTTAGAAGAAGTGTCAGGGGAGAATCTCAGTAGAAAATTCATCAGCTTTCCAGGTGTCTCCTTACAGGGTCACGGTGTCTACTGATTGGTCAGCACTAGGGTAAGTGGACATTAGCTATTGTATCTGGTCCTGATGTCAGCCATGGTGTCGTTTTGTTTTGCTGCTTTTTCTGGGCCTGGAGATGAAACACAGCTGAGGCCTAGATGTTATCTCTGGCTTGACCAGAACTCTGTCTCTGCAGTCAACAGACCCAAGACTTTGTACCTAAGGTTATCTGATGCTGATCAGAACCTCATTGTTTTGGGGGTTTACTGCTTAAGGGAGTGGTTGTGCAAGGGAGAAGGAGGCAGGTGAGTCAGGGTGCTGGATGAGGCCAGTTTGAATCAGCTGTCTGTTTCAGTTTGCCCATTCATACTTGCCAAATAATTTTTTTTAGTTTCCTACCACCCTGAATCACATAGAGTTCTCCATAGGTGCATTTATGTGGGAAATGGTACCAGACATTTTGTTTATTACAACAATTTTCATATATTTATTAAGCTGTTACTTGTAAGGCTTCTTCAAAGGGCATTAAATGAGCCTTTTTTGTGTGCTGCTTATGTCTTGTCAAGAAGCGCTCTGTTAACTCTGACCTCACCTGTGTTATTCATCTGCTTTGGGCTGGTAATAAGGCACATTTTAGTTATTCTCAGAGGGTGTGGGGAATCTGTACCAAAAGGGGTAAGACTAACAAAAAGGCGGGATTCATGTTGGGTGGAGGGAATGCACTTAAGGAAAACTGGGAATGAAGTGAAATCTTGGCTAGTATATTTTACATCTTTGTACCCTTTAAGCACAGCAGCTGAATATTTGAAAATTGTCCTGTATTTTAAAACATGCTAAGAAAATGCTAGTTTACTGCATTTTAAGAAGTGTTATTTTTCCTCTCAGTTGTTGACCTGGCACCAGGTTAGGAGAATCTGAGAAATGCAAGTATGACAGTGGAACAGTAGAGGAGTCCAGCAATTTTCCTATCATTGCTGAGCTCTATATTTGGAGGACTGGCTAAGTACTGATAACAGAGATTTGACTCTAGGGAAGGAAAGAGAGCAAGGAACAGGGGAATAGATGTGTGGGGACATTGGCAAATAAAAGGGTAAAGGGATCAAGGGGGAAAAGTAGAAAGATATTAGATTGTGTTGCTTCTCCTCACAAAAACGGAGTGTGAAATAGCAGGCAGATTGAAAGCGGGGAAAGGCGGTTGAATCAGAGATGGGAGGGCACTTGAAGGTAGTAAGGTAGAAGGAAAAGAGTCAGAGAAATCACAAAAGTGAGGGAGAAGGAGACAGGATAAGAACTATTTAAATGCAGGGAGTAGAGACAGGCACAGAGAGGGGAGTGCACCCAGTGGTCACACAGAGAGCCTTCAATTGCTCCCAGCAGTGCACCTGCCAAATAGCTAGTGTACCTTCCTGAAGACATTTTCCTGACTTTTGTATTAACTTTAATGAGATTCCCTTTATGGTCCATGTATTGCTGGTTGCAGTTTCACTGACACTGTGTGTGATCAAATCACAAATGTAGAGGCACAGTTCTGTTATGCCTGCCCCCTTGCAGTGTTCAGCAGACTTCTGAGTCAGTGCTTCTTGCATTTGATCTTTGCCATCTCCCCTTGTCTACAGGTAGACAAGTTGAAAGGGAAAAGATGTTCCTGAGTGCTGCCACATTTATAGCTCATGTATGCAAATATTCAAAGCTGTTGAAAAAATTATAAAATTATGATCCAATGTTTTTTTCTAAATAAAGTAGTTGACTCCTTCATTGCTGGTCTGGGTGTTGGACCTAACCCAACACCATACTCAGTGTGCCTATAGATGGGCTCCTGCAAGAAAAATCTTCTTTTTATCAGGCTTAGCTCAGGAAGCCTTTCCAATATTCCAGGCCTAGGTCCGGTGTTTTCTTAGTGTGCACCAGTGCCCTTTTCTGCACCATGGCTTCCTGTGCTGACCTTTCCTTGTTAGAGCCACCATACCATGTTGTAATCTCTGTCCTTCCACCAGAGGTGGTGCTCTTTGCACCATGTGGGTTATTTTAGAATACCTATGTAGATGTCCAGTAACTGGTGAACATCTGGTGATTGTGGGCCAGGTGCATAAGGCCCTTCAGAACTATGTTTCTTAGATTTTAATGTGCACAGAAATCACCTGAAGGTCTTGTTGAAATGTAGATCCTTTTCTGGTTGGTCTCAGGTGGTTCTCAGTTTCAGCACTTCGGGCTCTCTGCTGACGCTGGTGGTGCTCGTCTGTGTGCCTGACTTGAGTAACAAGGCTTCAAAGTACTTTCTTTTTTTTTTAATTTAACTCTTGTTCAAGTACAGTTTTCTTTCTTGTATTCCCAGCCCTGCCCCCCCAGTGCTCCCCACCTCCCTCCCATCTCTGCCCCCCACCTTAATTATTGTCCATGTGTCCTTTATACTTGTTCATGTGAGTCCTTCTCCTTTTCCCCTGTGATTCTCTCCCCTCTCCCCTCTGGACCCTGTCAGCATGTTCTGTATTTCAGTGTCTTTGGTTACATTTTGCTTGCGTGTTTGTTTTGTTGTTTAGATTCCTGTTACAGTGATATCATATGGTATTTGTCTTTCACTGCCTGGCTTATTTCGCTCAGAATAATGCTTTCCAGTTCCATCCATGATGTTGCAAAGGGTAGTAGCTTCTTCTTCCTTTCTGCAGCATAGAATTCCATTGTGTAAATGTACCATAGTTTTTTGATCCATTAATTTACTCATGGGCACCTAGGTTGCTTCCAACTCTTGGCTATTGTAAATTGTGCTGCTATGAACATCGGGGTGCATAGGTTCTTTTGGATTGGTGTTTCAGGGTTCTTAGGATATACTCCTAGCAGTGGAATTGCTGGGTCAAAAGGCACATCCATTTTTAGTTTTCTTAGAAAATTCCATACTGCTTTCCATAGTGGTTGTACCAGTCTGCAATCCCACCAACAGTGAACTAGAGTCCCCTTTTCCCCACAACCTCTCCAACACTTGTTTGTTTCTTTGTTCATGGTAGCCATTCTGACTGGTGTTAAGTGGTATCTCATTGTGGTTTTGATTTGCATGTCTCTGATAGCTAGTGATATCGAGCATCTTTTCATGTGTCTCTGGATCCTCTGTATGTCCTCCTTGAGAAATGTCTGTTCAAGTCCTTTGCCCATTTTATAATTGGGTTGCTCATCTTCTTTGAGTAGAGTCATGTGAGTTCTTTGTATATTTTGGAGATTAAACCTTTGTCTGAGGTGTCATTGGCAAATATGTTTTCCCAAACTGTTGCTTCTCTTTTTATCTTGTTACTCTTTTCCTTGGCCATGCAGAAACTTTTAAGTTTGATGAGATCCCATTCCTTTATTCTTTCCGTTATGTCCTTTGTTCTAGGGGACATGTCAGTAAAAATGTTGCTGCGTGGAATATCTGAGATTTTCCTGCCAGTGCTCTCCTCTAGGACTTTAATGGTTTCCCGGCTTATATTTAAGTCTTTTATCCACCTTGAATTTATTTTGGTGTATGGTGTAAGTTGGTGCTCGAGTTTCATTTTTTTTGCATGTGGCTGTCCATTTCTCCCAACACAATTTATTGAAGAGGCTATCTTTACCCCATTTTATGTTACTGCCCCATTTGTCGAATATTAATTGACTGTAGAGATTTGGGTTTATTTCTGGGCTCTCTGTTCTATTCCATTGGTCTATGTGCCTGTTTTTATGCCAGTACAAGGCTGTTTTGATTACAGTGGCCTTGTAGTACAGTTGGATGTCAGGTATTGTAATCCCTCCTACTTTGTTCTTCTTTCTCAAAATTGCAGCTGCTATTCGGGGTCTTTTGTGGTTCCATATAAATTTTTGAAGTGTTTGTTCTATGTCTGTGAAATATGCCATTGGCACTTTAATAGATATTGCATTGAATCTGTAAATTGCTTTGGGTAGTATGGACATTTTGATGATGTTAATTCTTCCAATCCATGAACACGGTATATGTTTCCATTTATTTGTGTCTTCCTTGATTTCTTTCTTCAGTGTTGTGTAGTTTTGTGCATACAGGTCTTTTACCTCCTTGGTTAGGTGTATTCCCAGATATTTTATTTTTGTTTTTGCTATATCAAATGGGATTTTTTTCTTGATTTCTGCTTCTGCTGTTTCATTGTTAGTATACAAAAATGCCTTTGATTTCTGGATATTGACTTTGTATCCCGCTGTTTTGCCAAATTCATGTATTAGTTTGAGCAGTTTTTGGGTAGAGTCTATAGGATTTTCCATGTACACTATCATGTCATCTGCAAACAATGCCAGTTTTGTTTCCTCCTTTCTGATTTGGATGCCTTTTATTTCCTTTTCTTGTCTGATTGCTGTGGCTAGAACTTCCAATGCTATATTGAATAGAAGTGGTGAAAGTGGACAACCTTGTCTTGTTCCTGATCTTAGTGGAAAAGCTTTTAGTTTTTGCCCATTGAGTATGATGTTGGCTGTAGGTCTTTCATATATGGCCTTTATTATATTGAGGAATGCTCCCTCTATTCCCACTTTGCTGAGTACCTTTATCATAAATGGGTGTTGTACCTTATCAAAAGCTTTTTC